>NC_028451.1:23747236-23822376 GCF_000263155.2 Setaria italica | reverse complement strand
GGTCCGGCCCATAACCAGCCCGGCTGCAAGATCTCCGACCCTTCTTCTCCCACGGTCCCACCGGCCACCGCTTCACCAGCGCCGCGCCCGTGCCGTTGAAACCGCCCCAGCCCCCAACGCCCGGACGCCTGCTCGCTACCCCGGAGGAGCCTCCCTGCTAGTGCGCGGCCGTCGCCGCGGACCTCCTCGTCTCCGCCCACCACCCGGCTTCCTTATCGCCGTGCGGTGAAGATCCATCCGGTCCTGGGATTGATTCCCTTTCTCGGTAAGTAGGAAGAACCCTAACTCGCTTTAAGAATCTGGGTTTTGTCCCCAAAACCAAACAAATTCTCATCGACCTCTATCTCTACCGACCCACTAGTTGTTCACCGATTTCTCCGCTGCACTCCGCATGGTGTGGCGGCTGATTCTCCAAGAAATTTGGGGACACTGACCTGAGGCCGTACGGAACATGGCAGCCGCCGCCATGATGATGTCCGACGACGACGATGCGGAGCCGCAGGTCAGCGCGGTGGAGAACTACTACCTTGTTGACTCCCTGAAGCACCCTGTTTGCTTCTCCACCCTGCCGCTCCGGCATAGGGACACCGATGATGTCCCTGAATGCAAGAATAGACTGGGGCTGTGGGGGACAGCAGACCGCATCAAGACGGTGTACAAGGAGGTGGTGGCCTGGAGGCTGGTTCTTGAGGGTAAGCAGCCTGAGATCGCGGTGCTTGTTGCGGATGGTGGTGGGTGGATACGCCTTGTGAAGCCCAAGAACAGCTACGAGGAGATGGTCAGGACTGTGCTGATCACGGCACAGATGCTGCATTTCCTCAGGAGGAAGCCTGATGAGCCAGAGAAGAACTTGTGGAGCCATCTTCGAAAAGTTTTCGAGTACTTTCCTTGCATGCTCTATGTTGTGTTAGTCCTTTTGTTGGGTGGTGCACTGTTGAGGCTTACAGAGTTGACTTGTTGTTCTGCAGCAAGTTTGATGTTAGACCCTCAGAGGATGACTTCAGGGACCACAGCTCACTGATGAAGCATTTTGTGGAGAAAGATCCTGTCTTAGCAAAGTCAGAGGTATTTGTCTTATCCTTGTTGTCAGCAATTCTCAGTTGTGATGGTTAGCATAGCACTGTCTAACATGATTGTGAATCAATATATAAGTTATGACTTATGAGGGGTTAGCTGCATATTCACACCTTGTCTGTTGCCTTGAGCTGTGTTATGTTTACTATTCTACTTAGTTGCCATAGACAAAATATCTTAGATTAAAACTTTTTCGGCATGTCTGAGATTGTTTAGCTATCGTTCTTACCATTAGAATTGTATTTGATATCTGGTTTGGATTGCCATTATTTGATGTTGGATTTGTGATGCTTATAACCTTAGATGATAATGACCTAATGGATTGAGATGAACATAGGCTATGGAGCCTTTCTTCCTTCCTCTAACTCTCTAACTAACTTAAGTGATTGTAACAGCTTTTTATTGTGTTTGATTGATGTCATTTGTAAGGTAATCTGAACCTTTATGATGATTATTAGAAATTCTTTTCTATGATGATTATTTGACAGATTTTGCGAGTATTTGTTGAAGGACGATCTAGGAAAAATATCAGTGAGGTATGTGACCTATTTTGCATTTTCATAAAAGTTTGTGAAGAACCATTAGTCACAAATTAATTGGTTCTCTTAATACAATTTCGACTAGGTTGTTGCAGATAACATTGAGACCAAGCAGCCGTTCATTGCTGATGATGAGGACATGGATGAGATGGTCACTGAGGATGCTAATAATGAATCTGATGAAGAGGATGAAGATTTGTTTGATTCAATATGTGCCATTTGTGACAATGGAGGAGACATATTATGGTAGGTGCAATCCTTGATATGGTTGTGTAGGCTACATGAAAATATTCTGTTGAGAATCTTGGAAGCTTGAAGTTTATTTAGTTCTTAGTTTTTCATGTCTTATATATTGAATGCAGTAACACGCACTATCAGTATATTCGGATCTATTAAACCTGAGTTATTAGCCCATAGGAGTTGTATGAGGAAGGAGGTGAGGTATATGGCAGTAGATGTCAAAGGTCCAGGTGTCTACCTTCTATCAATAAATTAGATGCCGTGCAGCTTTGATTAATGAAGCAAGTTCTCCATCAAAGTTGCTACATCAATTCAACCTAGGTTTCTCTAGCTCCTGGACCCTGCTTTTACTGCATGCTGGTCGGTTGGTGGAAAATGCACCCACTGGAAGCTTGGTCGCAACATTCTTGGATGCATATTAATCATTTATATGCAATCTCTGCTGGTTATTTTATTGCTTGTGTTTTCATCCTTAAAAAAACTTTTTGAATTAATTACGAAATTTGTGATGTGACGTGGTTACGAAAAAGCCTTTTGAATTAATCTTTTTCTTTCTTTGGCCTACTTGTTTCATTTTTCTACTAGCTGTGATGGCCCGTGTATGCGCTCCTTCCATGCAAAAATAGGGAGCGGTGAAGACTCCTATTGTGATACCCTTGGATACACTGAGGCACAAGTTGAGGTATCTGTCAAACCTCTGAGTGATGGATTAGGGGCTTGGATTTGTTGTTATAATTCTATATTGAAATGTCTTTCTGTTGTGTAGGCAATGAAAATATTCCTGTGCAAGAACTGTGAGTATAAGCAGCATCAATGTTTTATATGTGGAGTGTTGGAGCCTTCAGATGGTGCAGCAGCTAAGGTATGCTAGCATTGCCAAAAAAATAGGGATTTATACATAAACATTCTCACAAGTCGGGGTGTTAGTCAAAAGCATCAAAAGCACCCACAATTTTCTCACCAGTCTTAGACCTGCAAGGATCTGTGGTAATAGTCTATATCCAAAGGATGGGAGGCGAAGGGATCTCATGCTGCTTCCTCCAGTTGTGCTAATAAGTGGATCACTGGGAATGATTTTACCTTTGTTTTTACAATAAATCTCAATTCTCCATTGTGCTGGAATGCCATGTAAACCACATAAGATGGTACTTGGGGTATGCCTTGCCTGCTTTTTTTTCACTACATAAAAATTGTGGGCATTGCCCTGATGCTATGTCTGTTTCAGTTCTTTTCATAAGCACCCTAATTTATGACAGGTTTGTGCAGAATCCCTACAAAGATGATTGCTGTGACTTAAGCTGTTAATCTTGCAATATCAATGAATTTTCATTAGCTTCCGTCTAATTTTCATTTCACAGTAGTGTCATTCTCCTTGCTGACACATCATGATTTTACCATATTGCCACATTATGAAGCTGTAAAGATTCTTGTCCAGTTGTTTTAGGCGTTGAATTCCTATAAAACCAACACCTTTCACCTAGGACCTCAGTATAAGGCTAGCAATATTTTCTAATTGATTTTCTGAAATGTTAAAGAGAATTGCAATAATTTTAGTCACAGCAACTCTGTAGTAGGGCTGGTAGGGCCGTTTGATACCAATGCTGGCAGCATCTATTTGATGACAATTTACTCATTATCCGATTAGTTAATAATGTAATGGAGATGGCCTGTCCCTATTTTAAGTACCTGCAGACATATTTAAAAGTACAATGTCTTCCCTTGTGGCCTTGCGAGTAAACAGGCATGAATGCACTTGTGCTCATCTTGTCCATTTAGCTGAGATGGGGCCAAATTCAAGCTATACCAGCCTCCACCAATCTGCATCCTTGGGGCTATACAAATCCACACACTACTGCAGCTTAGCAGGCCCAGGATAAAAGCTCACCACTGTTAGAACTTAGAGCCCTGGTTCCAGTCCTTTCCTTAGCAACTAGTGCTGCTGATTTGCAACAATATCTGTCAGAGGAACCAACGCCAACATTTCTGTCAGGATCAAGCTCCACAGTAAAGGCTCAACATCGTCTCCTTCAAGTCTTCAACCTCAGCCCCTGGGAACCGGATCCTGTGCAGTAGTTGAAACTACCTTAGAGGGATGTCCGAGCCGCATCGCTGATCGTTGTGCATCCGACGGCAGCATCCGTGAAACTAAGAGCGTCGTTCTGTCGGTCCAAGTATGTGCTTATTTGGCCGGCCCACAAGCAGCCCAACCGGATCTCTTCTTGCTCTCGCTTGTTCCAGACATCCGTTGACCGTCGTATTTGCTCCGTCGCCTGGGACAATGGAGAAACGAAGCTCGGCGCAGTGCCGCCGCCTCTGTCTAGCCGGCATCGCCACTGGAGTTAGATCGACCGCCACGCCGTTGAGGCCGTGACGCATCGCCGAGCCCAAAAGGCCATGGTATGGAGGAAGCCCAGGATGCTAGTACACCATGGGACAGAGGACGGCCAGTGCGCCGATTCAGCACCACACGCGATCTTCAGGGCACGGCATGCAAGCTTTATCCTTGAAGCGTGGCCCCACACATTTTCAAACAAGAATTCTTGGAGCAACCAAGTCTGCATATGTTCAGTAATGTCCATCTCTTCACTTTTATTTCTTGAGAAGAGGTAACTGTATATGTATAACATGCAGAATTGACATTGTTTTGCCATACTGAAATCCCGTTCTCTTTGTCCATACTGAATTCTTCTTCAATTCGGCAAAACATTCAGTTCTGAAAGCAATAAGTCATCACAAACTCCATTGGTCTAATATTCTCAATTTACAGATCCATCATTTAGCAAATGTCAATCGCAGTCAATCACCATTGATCCACAATGACAATACACAAAATAATTGGTCTCAATCTCCAACCATTCAGAATTGATTCACAATCAAATACACGAAACAAGTAATCGAGATGCTTCAACGCCTTAATCAATTCGGCCACCGGATTTGTTGCATCACGTTACTAGGACCTCCAGCCGCGATGCTCCAAACCTCCTGACGCAGCCCTTCCGTGGCGACGCGGCAGTCGCCCTGCCTCCTGCGACAGCACCAGCTCGGTGGAGCATGTGGATCTCCGGCCAGCGATGGCATTGGGTCGTCGTGATGTTCGACCTTCTTGCAGTGGTGACGGCATGGCGGAGTCCCTCTGCGAGACTGCAACCGAACTTGGGATGCAGGGAGGTGGCGGCTGGAAGAGAGGGAAGAAGCCAGCGGAGAGACTTGGGCTGTGTTACTGGGCCGTTGTTTCACAGATGCTACCGTTGGATGCGCAACGAACGGCGATGCGGCTCGGTCGTCCCACTGAGGTAGTTTCAACTATTGCAGAGGATCCGTCCCAGCCTCTGAGGCAAGCTCCAGCATTCGTTGCTTCGCAACCTTAAGCAACAAGGCATGCCAGCTACTATTTTCTTTGTGTCTGTGTTAGGGGCTGGGATTGGTCAACCAGCTGAGAGCTCATTAGGGCAGCTCCACCTCCAAAAGCCTGGCCTCAGTGGTTGTTGTCCCTTCACCATCAAGTTAGTCACCAAGTTAGGACCGTCAGGAAGGTTAGCTCTAAATAACGAACTCTATCTCTTAAGGTTTGGAAAGTCTCTATGTTAGAACACTCAGGTAAGGAAGCACAGTTAGAAGCCTATAAATATAAGTCCGTGGTTTCATGTTATGAGTAAAGGAATAGAAGGGACAGCCATTGTAGATGTCAAGCCTTCTTTCCCTCCTTCCCTCTAGCCGTACACCGCCTCTCATCACTGCCACTTCCTTGCGCAGCTGCCTTCAATGCCGGCCACCGACTATCACCTATTTTCCCTTAGGTCACCTAAGATCCCATCCCTAATCTAAATCCACGCACACAACAGTTGGTTTATTTGAAAATTTTAGGAGCTTCTGGGGTTGGGGGTCTTATGGAGCAAAACCAAACCCAAATATTTTTTAAAATTTAGCCGCTGGAAGAATCTTTTTAAATTGAGCAGAAAATGTTGTAGCATTTTTAAAAATAAATTTTTTCATTGCTAATTTTATTGGATGGCACATTGGTCCTGATGCTGACATTTGATAAGCTGATGGACGTGAGTTTGGGCAAAAAACCATGCCTATTGAGGGTAGTGAGCATGCCTGTAGGCAAAACATGTCCAGCGGGTATGGGTATGTACACTTTCTATCTGTACATGTACCCACTGCCCGATTGCCATCAGGCCGTCATTAGTAGCATCTGGCTGTATGCCTAGAATTACTAGGAAATTAATTTCTTTTTTCCTGTTCAATATTTTAAATTGAGTAATTTTATTGTTCTAGCAGTTAGGAAGTGCATCACTGCATCTCATAAACCACAAGTGCAGAAAGCTTATTGCTCTACAATTTTCAATGCATGTTTTGTTTCTGTGATTACTAATTCCTGCATCATTCAGGTATTTCTGTGTAACAATGCTACGTGCGGACACTTTTACCACCCCAAATGTGTTGCAAAGCAACTTCACCCTAACAACAGAAATGAAGCCACTGAGTTGGAGAAGAATATAACAGAAGGATTTTCATTTACATGTCCCATTCACTGGTGCTTTCGTTGTAAAGGTTTGGAGGATAGAACACAAGAGCCTTTGCAATTTGCTGTCTGCCGACGCTGTCCGAAGTCATATCATCGAAAGTGTTTGCCAAGGTGCTATTACAAGACTCGTTCTCAATCTTGCTTTTTAATTTTAGTAGTTACTCCCTCCATTCCAAAATGTAAGAGGCTTTAGTTTTGTCCTAAGTCACTTCTCTAACTTTGACCAAGTTTATAGAAAAATTGCACCAACTTCTAGTTTTATTAAATCCACCATGAAATGTCTTGATAATGCATTTATCTTTTTTTTGAAACTGTACAGCAGGGGAGACCCCCACTATGGTAAAATATATTAAATATAGGAAAGGAAAATAACTATGCACGGACAAGAGTCCAAAGGGCACCAAAGCACCCAAAGAGAAAAAGACGTCAGGGAGGGGCCTCAAAGAAAGCTAAGAGTTAGGGCTAAATATGTCCATTGCTGACCCAGTTAAGAAAGGTCTGTTTTTTGTTTTCCTTGATTCTGTGGGCTTGAAGTCTTGCCTCCTCTATGAAATTGGACATCCAGTCCTGGACTGCTGGTCTTTTCCTTTCAAAGATGAGATTATTCCTTTGCAGAGAATGCATTTATCTGGTATTGTAGATCTTAATATATTTTTCTATAAACATGGTCAAAGTTAGAGAAGTTTGACTTAGGACAAAACTAAAACCTCTTACATTTCAGAGGAAGTATCTAGTCTCTTATTCTTCTCATACATCAAATTATTTTGCAGAGAAATTTCCTTTCAAGATATTGAAGAGGAGGAAATCATCACAAGGGCTTGGGAGTTATCAAAAAGAATCTTGATTTACTGCCAGTATGTAACCTTGTCAGTCGTTCAATTCCTTGTGTACATTGCTCAAACCACTGACTTCTCAAGTTCTTATAAACTATCACAGGGACCATGAGATCAATAGTGAAATTGATACACCTGTCAGGGATCATATAGAGTTTCCAAAGATTCGAAAACCAGCTCAAGGAGCTAAGTTGCTGGTTAAGAAGAAAAAAAGGACTTTCAGTGAGGCAGTTCTTGATCAACCTTCGATAGATACTGGGAAAATGAAAGGCATGGTCCGTGTGCAAAAAAGCGAACAAATCAAACAAACCAGCAGGGAAGTTTCTACGAAGAGTTTCACTGAGGACCTTGTTTTCAAACCTGAAAAGAAGAAAGTCAAGCTTTTGAAAGAGAAAATACAGCCAGAACCACGTGTAAGCAGTCCAAAACCTGTAAAAGAGCAAGAGCTGGTAGTTTTGCCTTCATCTGCTACAAGGAAGATTCCCCTGAGTTTATTTCCTATAGTGGATAGTGAAGTTGAAAAGAGGTGAGTCACTTGGCTATATACTTGGGTAGTGAAGTCTATAGTTCACATGGTATATGACTATGTGTGCAAAATTTTGTGAGCATGCATTAGTTCCCTACATGACTGTCAGAACTGGTCAGGGCCTGGGAATTTTGTTCGTTTATCTTGTCACAGATTCTTCTCCTGTTTTAGCATTAGTGGGAGATGATGAAATGTTTTTTTGTTATTTTTTTATCTTAGTTTCATGTATGTGCATTTATTAGATGATGAAACAATGTCTGAAGTCCATGCAGTATTAAATGAGATCTTTCATTTACAGGGTCATTGCCATACTGGGAAATGAAGCCTCTAAATTGACACTGAAAGATGTTACAAGGAAATGCAGTGTGCCAACAACTCATGTATACTCTGGCAGGCAGACAGACAAGATTGCGCAGGGAAAGATTGAGCGTTCTGTTCAGGTGCTTTTATATTTCATCATAAAACAATTACAAATTAGGATTTTGTGCTTGCCATTATTTTTATTGACATCTTGAGGATGGTTTTTAGGCTGTAGGAGCTGCTTTAAAAAAGCTGGAAAATGGAGGTAATGTCAATGATGCTAAAGCAGTATGTGAACCTGATGTTTTGAGACAGCTTGCAAAATGGCATGTAAGTAAGGCTGCTACCTCCCATCCTTAAATGTATGAAGTTTAGGACAAGCAAATTAGTTCGTGTTTGACTAATTTGCTTGTCTGAAACGTCATGTATTTGTCCTAAACATCGTATATTTGCCCTAAATGTAATATATTTGACAGTGGAGGCAGTAATACATATTTATTCATTTTTTGGTTCTACTGTTTTTTGTGACATGCATTGCAGTAATGGCATTCCTACTTTGAAATTCTTTTGTGTACTCTTTTCTGTGTGTTTGAGGTAGATTTGCAAGAAATGTGCTGAAATTGTTCATTTTTCTATGTTAATATATATTATGCTTATATCTCAATCTGCACTTTGCTTGTTATTTCATTATTACTGTCGTCGTCGATATATCTATTTTAGCTAAATGTTATCTTCCCAATGTTAGTGCATGCTATGTGGATGTCAAGTTGCTAGTTTGTCCTTTTCTATTTTAATGGAAATAAGCATGAACATATTATATCTGATTGGATACATGGTTGAACGCGTTTAAGTGGACTTATGATATGTTGCAATCACAAATTTCTCTTCTGCATCATAGCATTCTCTTTTGAGTAGTTTGCAGTAATAAGCACTTCTTTATTCTTTCTTAGTTAGTAGCCAATCAATTTATGAACTTATATGTTTTTTCTCTTACCAGAGTAAGTTCAGAGTATATTTATCACCTTTTATTCATGGCACACGCTACAGTTCTTTTGGTCGACATTTTACGAAGGTGGAAAAGCTTGTTGAGGTATATTGAAATCTACATATCATGTTGAGATACCATGTATAATTAGGTGGTTGAAATCCACACTACAGTTCTCTTGTTGAGGTATATAAGAAAAGTTGATTGTATCACTTTTTAAACTGTAAATTTTTCTACATCTTGTGAGATATTGAAATTTACAGGAGCAACCAAGCTCGAGATTTTTGAACTTGTTAAAACAAATTCCTGTTATAATTCTTGATCGTGTTGGGTCCTTGAAACACATACCTTAATGTATTTAACAGCTGGAGTTTGCTTTCTGCTTCTCTTGAATTTGAATCATGTGCACTTTATGGATAAGTGTTATATCATAGAAAACACAATCTGCAGACCTTGGAATAAGAATGTGAATTTGGTAATTGTGTTTGTAAGCACTTTGTACGCACCATACAAGTAAAGTAAGGAGTGGGCAGATGTGAAAAAATGGAAATGAGAGAAAACTATGGAAGAAGAGGCTAAATTGTCTTTATATGTAATTGCTCCCATTCATAACCCCTACTGTTATCTGTTATTTCTGCTGATTGAATAATGGGGATGCCTAAGTTATGTTCATATGATCATATCTAAACTTAATTACTTAAGCATGTTTTTGAAACTTCTCAAGATGCAACCCATTAAAAAAAATACCTAAAGTTCAATCACAGAAAAATGTGGGGCAAAAGGAAAACATACTTAAAAAAGGAAAAGTAGCAGGAAAAACAAACTTGTTCTAAAATGCATCTGCAGAATATGATGATGAGAGGAGAAATGGAAGGAGTGGAACTATGGCAATGTCACAGGGATGTGGGGTTGTATGGGGAATTGAGCATAGTTCATGGAGGTGGGAGGTGGGAGGAAGGGAAAGTTATGTATTTTTAGTATGGATAATATGGTGTGTACCATAGTTACCCCTTGAATATTTATTATATTATTCCATATTCATCATTAACTTGCTTGTTTCTTCTTACAGATTGCTGATAAACTTCACTGGTATGTGGAACCTGGTGACACGGTATGTTTCTTTTCTTAGTATGAGCAGCACATTGTGTATCATCATTTAGTATAGTCATGGATAACGCACGACAGGTCCTGCTGGGAGCTAGCGCGCACCCTATCCTGCCTTACCGACCAGCTGTTTTGGTTAAACCGCAATTTCCTTCCCCTGCCTTCTCTTTTGTTGAGATTGTAACCTCCCTCTTTTTTTTTTCTTTCTTTCCAGTGATCTCCTTCTATCTCCTCATTTCTTCCTTTTCTGCCCCTCCTATAAGGCTATAACAGATATGATGGGCGATGGGCTGATGGCTTCCCTTGCATTTATTGAACTCCATAGATTTATTGCCCTGACGTATATACGATGGATCACTTCATACCCCAATCTACAAAACCAGATGTTTTACCCCCTAAACAAGTGAAAACCATTTATATAACCCCCTACGGTGGTTTTCCAACACCGTTTTGCTGACTTGGCATGCCATGTTGGATAGAGTTGACACCTTGATGTTTAGGGCCCACTTGCCGGTTCTTTTATTCATCTACACCCTCTCTCTCCTATCCTCTTTGATGTTTTGCCGACGGACCGAAAGCCCAGCCTCGTCCGTGGCTTCCTTGGCGGGCTTCGCCTTCCTGTTACAGCGCCGGCGGCAGGCAAGGGCGCGTGGCATCTTTGGAGGATGCACTAGTGGTGGACCAAAAGCTCGACCTGGTTCGCGGTCTCCTTGGCAGCGCCGGTCACGAGTGAGCCGAAGAGCCGGCGGTCCCGGCACCGGCAGGCACTTTGGCCAACCCATATTGCAGCTAGCCGGAAGTTGAAGAGGCAACCCTGCCGCCCAAATTAAGCTTCTCAATGCTGGAAATTGAGTTCCACAGTGCTGCGGTTGAGATTTCCATCCCCAAATTGAGTTTTTTAGTGCTGCAATTGAGATCCCTATCACCTGAATCGAGATCCTTGCCACTGGAATCGAGCTTTGGCCTTCTCCCTCGAGCAAACCACAGCCTAGATTGAGCTTCTCGTTGCAGAGCTTGAGCTCCCAGCCACTCGAATCAAGCTTGTTGATGTTGGGAATCACTCCCTCACTTTCTAGAATGTGTCTGTGATAGACACCTGGAAAGTGAGGGAAGTAGTTTTTTCGGTGATGCTGGCCACCATAGAGGAAAACTAGTGTCTGTGATAGACACCTAGAAAGTGAGGGAGTGATTCCCAACAGTCGACGGCAAGCGAGGGCCAGCCAGGGAGAGCCGAAGGGGAAGCGCATGGAGAGGAGCAGCGAGCTAGTGCGCGACCTCACACCGAGGACCGGCGCTGGAGGAGGCAGCGATGATGAGGATAGCAGAGCGGCTTTGCTGGCGGGTAGTGTGGGAAGCCTACGCCATGTAGTGGTGCAAGCGCGGGCATGATGCGTGAGAGCTCGACGCCATCGAGGCGTGCCTACAGGCGGCAGGCTGCTTGTTGGGGATGAAGGATAGGGTCGAGAGAGAGAGTGAAAGGGATGGGGAATGATGGGGTGGAGGGGTAATTTTTTAATGGAAATAAATATACCCACTTACAGGTGGGCCTATATGCTAGCGTGGCTAACCATGCTAGCGTGGCGGGTCATGGTGGCAAAACAGCTTTAGAAAACCACCATATGGGGTTATTTGAATGGTTTTATATACTTTAAGGGCTACAATACCTCGTTTTATAGTTGAGGGGGTTATGTAGTCCACCCCCAATACGTTGGGGGGTTATATAGACTTTTTCCTATTGCCCTGACTCCTGCCTTCCTGTTTGATAACACCATGGCTTTAAAACCATGTCTTTTTCCACTAGTCTTCCGCCATATAACTTGTCCGCAAAACTGGCTCCCATGGTCTTCCGAAGGATCAATAAGAACAGTTCTTTTATTCATTTTATTATTTGGTAACAACTTATGTACAAATTGTGTATCAACTTAAATGAATATCAGGCGCCAAATTTTGTATAGACTGCGTAATAACTGAAATTTAACTATGATTTTGAAGTACAGATTTTACTAAGCATTAGAATGTACTGTGACTTGGTAGCAACTTCAGCGAATATTTTGTAACAAATTATATAGAGATTGTGTTATGGTCCAAACTCATATTCCAACTTACTGTAGCATTCTTGTGTGAGGGTCATTTGCTTACTTTAGTGAAGGTTTAGTATCAGGTTACATGGAGTATAATGTAACAACTTTCGCGGTTTTTTTCATTTGTAATAAGTGCGCATAACAATTAGTAAGTGTGTGGCCATTAATTAGTTACAGTTTGTGTCCAATAATTGGTGCATGCTTTGGCCCAAAATACCATCCGCACGTGCTCATGTGATCCATTTCTTAGTGCACCATTCAACCCAGACGTGTACAAAATAATCCAGGCAAATCACCCCTTGCTGAGTCATGATTGTGTTGTTGCGCGTTGAGTGCAGAGCGCGGCTCATGATGGAAGCAAACTTTCTGATTTAATATTGCCGTCCTTTGGCGTACTTGTCTTTAGCAGTTTCAAAAACTCTAAAGAAATCCTCAATAGAGAAAAAGGACTGTTAATGTAACAAAAAAATTAGTGATACTGGTATGCCCCCATGTTCTTGACCCTTTGTTTTGTATGTCCTATACTCCTATGCCTATGAATGATTGTAGTGGAAATGATGTATTGGTGCATGTTAACAAGGGTTATACGTTTGATATATCATTATAGAGGTCAATTATATTACAACTTTTGTTCTTATGCTTATCAGTTGCTCAAATAATAGGCGAAAACATTTTTTAATAAGAAAACCAGGAATGAAATTGAAGGTTCTGGACGAAGTTATTTCATGAAGTTGCTTTGTATAAATGTTTTATAGTATGGGGGTTTCCTTTATGAATGCAAGTATAATCGGTTCCGATGTTGTTGTTGCACATGTTTATGATCATTTTAAGCTCCATTAATCTTGCAGATAGTGGATTTCTGTTGTGGTGCAAACGATTTCAGCCGGCTGTTGAAAGAAAAACTTGACAAAGTTCAGAAGAAATGCCATTTCAAGAATTATGATCTTATCCAACCAAAGGTGAAACTGAAGACAATTGAATCCTTTTTTCTTTGATTGGTTTTCTTTTTAAACCATTAAATCATTGTTTCAGTGACCCAACCAGACGTCATTACTTTCTTTTAATGAAATGGAACTTTTAAAACTGATGACTAGAAAGTACCTTTATTGACTTCCAGTTCCTTGTTATTGATTACAATTTAATTTATGATCATACTATCCATTCAAAGTTGCAGTTAAAAAGTTTCAAGCTTTAACTGTTCATCATACTTAGTTCTTCAAAGTTTTTGCTTCATGTAACCTGTATGTGCTTTCTACATTGCAGAATCACTTCGGCTTTGAAAAGAGGGATTGGATGACTGTCAAGCTGAATGAGCTGCCTCGTGGATCTCAACTAGTATGTTCTATTTCAAATTTATTAGACACAATTTAGGGTATCTTAAATAATTATAACTTTTCATTGTTTCTTGATTAGATTATGGGGCTTAATCCTCCATTTGGGGTCAAAGCAAGTCTTGCAAACAAATTTATTGACAAAGCATTGTCATTCAAGCCTAAGCTCGTTGTACTAATTGTCCCTAAAGAAACTAAAAGGTATGCACCATATTCCTGCTGGCAGAATATTTTGCTGACATCTCCTTCTCACATTTCCTTTTGGGAAATTTGTGTTTCCTTTGTGCTTTCATTCTCTGGGTATATCCAGGTTAGATCAAAAGAAGACGCCTTATGATTTGATTTGGGAGGACAGTGAATGTCTTGCTGGGAAGGTAATAAACTTTTATGCATTTTATTGAAATTCATTGAGCTTTTCGTTCTCCAGCTGTTTTTGCCTGACATCTTTCTTGTAATTTGCAGGCATTCTATTTGCCTGGTTCTGTGGATCTTAATGATAAAACAGTTGAAGGGTGGAATGCATCTGCACCACCCCTCTACCTGTGGAGTCGTCCTGATTGGACAAAGAAGCACATGAAAATAGCTGAAGAGCATAGTCACACCAGCATGGGGAAGAAGAAACCTCGCCATGTTGACTCTCTATCAGATGACCCTGTGAGGGAAGAAGCTGAACCTTCTGACAAAATAAAAACTAGATCAGGGAAAGGAAAGGAGAATACAGGAAAAGCATCTTTCCATTCCAAAGAGGATAATATATTGGATGATCTTCCAGTGAGGAAACAAGCTGAGGCTACCAACAAATGGAACTCTAGGTCAGGGAAAGAGAGAGGGACAGACAAGACTGCATGCAATGACAGAGAGGCCAACCTACCTGATGACCATGCTGCTAAGAAGCAAGCTAGATCTGAAGAAGAGAGAGGAACTCTAGGGAAGATTGCAGTCCATGTGAAAGAGGCTAATATGTCAGATAACCTTCCAGTTAAGAAACAATCTGAACCTACCAGCAGGGTCATCCCAGGGAAAGAGAAAGAGAATGGCAGTTATGAAAACAGATCTGATAACAGGAGGAAGTGGACACCTGATCATGTAGAGAGCCTCCCTCCCGAAAAGCAAGTGGAAGTTGCATATGAGGAAACAAAAGTTACTATTCCTAGGAAAGAGAGTATTCATAATGAACACAGAGGTGCTTGCCACGAAAATAGAAGAAATTCTCATGGAGAGGAAATCAAGAGCCGGCACAACTATCAGCAAACAGCAGCAGGGATGCTGAATGTCAAGTCCATGGATGGAGGGGATTCTGACATGAGTATCCCATCCCCTGACAGCAATAATGCTGGAAGCAAATCCAGAAGCTATTCCCCTGCTATACCAACTGAACACCCTTCTGATAGGATAGCCCACCCAGATAGTTACTGTCCCTCAGAAGAACTTTATGACCCTATGCTAAACAGGGCTAATCTTAAGGGAAGTTATTTGGCAAGCAATGATGAATACTTTGATGAACTCAAGTATGCTGACATTGACAATAGCTCAAGGATGAGGGGCTCCAGCATTGATGAAGTAACCAAACCCTATATTGGCGCATCAACCAGTCTGTACAGCTCTCAGTCTAGAGACGATGGCAGCTTCTACAGGCGTCCGAGCTCAGAAGACTTGAACACTTCTACTGGGAGGAACCTAGTTGCTGATGTGGCTATGCAAGGACACGGCATAAGATATGATGGCCATGGTGACAGTTGCCAAGCTAGTAAGATCCCGCTAGCCACGGGCTCACAAACACATCTAAGTATGAATGGTGGAACTGGTGCTGATTACCCGTTGGCAAGATTCTCCCTAGGATCTTCTGGTGCTAGATTTAGCCAGCCTGCATCTACTCCCTCTTTTGGGCTCTCAGGTTCAGGCTTACAACGAGGTTCGGTAATGGACAAGTATGGGTACGGGCTCTTGGGTCCAAGTGGGCCACAGAGCTCCATTATTGATAGATATGCTCCCTCTCTTGATGGAAGAAACAACACAAGACCGGAGAGCTCCTTGCCTCAACAGTACCCATTCGGACGACAGGGCTCTTATGGTGGTGGGTGGCCGCAGAACTGACAATTGGAGTTTGAGGTGATGATGTCTGCTGACATGCCTTTTAGCGGTCCTTTTCATTCAAGGCATGGTAGTACTGATTGTACAGAAGGTGCGAACTCCGGCGTTGTTTAGTGACTAAGATTAGCAATCTTTTTTTTTGAGCAGACTGTTTCACATTATAATAGCATTCGGGGGGAAGTAGAATGCCTGTCGTGAATGCTGCGTAGTGTAGAGAGGCAGCATTGGCCAGTTGGGTTCCGTAATTGTGAATCTATGATATGTAATGCCTGTTGCATCTGCACAGGACGAACGACTGAAGAGCAGGCAAAACATTTTTCGGAAGGCCTGGACAGGCTTTATTTGTATATATATCACTAACTTACGCTTGATTTAATGGTTCTTGTTATTGGCTTGTAGCGTTTTTACGTGCTGCCCAAAGACTTGTGCCAGGCATTCAGCGAGCCTGCGAATCTGTGTTGCAAAAATATTGGCAAAGGTTATCGACGCTGTATGCGAAAACGTAATGCCTTCATGAGGCTTCCTAAGTAAAGCCCAAGGTAAGTGGGCAGAATTAAACAGCCTAAAGTTTACCCATCACATCGGATGTAATGCCTTCATGAGGTTTCCTAAGTAAAGCCCAAGAGTTTACCCATCACATCGGATGTAATACCTTCATGAGGCTTCCAAAGTAAAGCCCAAGGTAAGTGGGCAGAATTAAACAGCAGGACTCTTCGGATATACCTCCTAATATCCTAAAGTTTACTCATCACATCGGATGTTTAGTGCCCATCACATCGGATGTTTGGATACTAATTATCGGATGTTTAGATACTAATTAGGAGTATGTTTTATTAAACATAGACTATTTACAAAACCCATTGCACATATGGAGTCTAATTCGCGAGACGAATCTATTGAGCCTAATTAATCCATGGTTAGCAATTGGTTTTATAATTAGCTCATGTTTAATGGTTCTACAATTAGTTTTATAATTAGCTCATGTTTAGTCTAATTAGTATCCGAGCGATGTGACACTTCTAAAGTTTAGCACCTCGTATCCAAACACCTCCTGCTTGTGAGAAGAACTCAGAACATGTCAGATTGTTCAAAACGTGGGACTCGAAACATGTCATGTTGTTCTAGAACATTTAGGATTGTTTCAGAATGAATAATTTTTTTCTGAAATATTTAGAATTAGTTTGGAACAAATTACAATCACATGAGAAAAAAGTTTCCAAAAGGAAAAGGAAAAATTGGATTTATGGCATAGAAAGGTCCACGCCCACTTCTGTTATTCTTTTTCTGTTTTTATTTTCCCACTTTCTTCTCATATTGGAGAAGGCGAAATGCCATATTTACCCTTGGGCTCTTATTATTCTCGGGAGAACTTCAGGTGTTCTAGCACCTTGAGGTGCTCCCGTGCTCTACAGGCTGCGGAAAGCACCCGAAGGTGCCCTGTTTATTTAGGTTTATCTGAAAATCAATTATCTGATAATCTGAATTTTTGGAGATTCTGTTATCGAGAGAATCTGCGAACGGGATAAGCTAGAAGTTTGACAATCTTGATTATTTGTAGTTGATTATGTGTTCTAAGTGTAAAATGATCTCTACATCCCCGTGGCTTATGATAGCTCATTTGATTCGCGACTCATTAGTATGAGTAGAAGATGATTTTGACAATATTTTTGAAGTTTGTATAACATAAATTTTGATAAAATAATTAGTAGTACATCTATCATCCATATACCCCACATGTCATCCTCCCTTTTCTTATCTTCTTTCTTTTTTCCTTCCTTTTTTTATAACGCTTTTTTTCCTTCCTTATCTTCTCCATGCCATCCGTCGCCTCCATCCGAGCCCAGCTGCGCCGCCCCCATGGCGGGCTTGTCCGCCGCCGCGCTACCCCCACACCCCAAGCCGCCCGCCGCGCCTCGCCTCCCTTCTTGCCCGCCGCCACGCCCCCGGCCGCCGCCCGCCGCGCCTCGCCTCGCTCCCTCCCTTCTTGCGCTACGCCCCCGGCCGCCGCCCGCCACGCCTCGCCTCGCTCCCTGCTGCCCATGCCACACCCCCCGGCCGCGCCCAGAGGTTCAAGCACCGGAGTTGAAGAAGCTGCAGCCTGGGAGGCGATGGCGACGTGACCTCCTCCACCAGCACCTACCTTCAAGCTTGCGAGAGGAAGGGGAATGGGAGGGTACAGGTGAAAACCGCATCGATTAATCGCGTACCGCAGGTGGAGAGGCGCGTTTCGACCGTAGGCATCCCGCGGTAGGGGACGGGGCTTCACGGAGCGGTACCGCGCGGTGGCCGCGACCCGTTCGGCAGGATTATTCGTGGTCCCCCGCACCGCGCGGTCACCGCGGTCCCAAACGGTGCTATTATGCCAAGCAAGCACTGTGCCACCAACGAAGTCGCACTTCGGACACCGCTGGCAGTCGATTCGGCCCCTATCGGTGGAGACGGGCGCTCGATCCGAATGCGACAAGGCGACATCTAGAGTTTGTAACTAAACTAAAATTACTTAGACTTTGAAACTAAAACCACAATTATTACAGCTTGAACTAAGATAATTAAAGCCTCTAACAACATTAACATATATTTACAGTCCCATTGAGCATTGTTCATAATAGGTCGAGGTTGCGCCGGTAGCTCTGTAGGTTGAAATTTTGCACCATGAAAAGCTTGCATCGCTTCGTCTTTGGTCTTGTACTTCTTGTAGCATGCTCCCTTGAATCCATTCACCTGATCATGGCAAGCCTCCCAGGTAGAGTACACTCCAGTTTGACGACCAACACTGACAACGTACCAAGCCATGTGTTCTAAAAAAATGGACAAAACAAAGTATCATTGGCCTTACAAATAACATGACAAGAACTGCTCAATTTCAGAAAACAGAAATGACATATCATTGGCAAAAGGCTAATGCTCAGATTCAAGAACAGATTAAAGGAAATGGGAAAATGACAGAAATTAGCACAGAACAAAGTATCATTGGCCTTACAAATAACCTGACAAGAACTGCTCAGATTTAGAAAACAGAAAGGCACATATCATTGGCAAAGGGCTAATGCTCAGATTGAGGAACAGATGAAAGCATATAGCAAAATGACAGAATTTAGCACAGATTATGAATTAGATGAAATCATGTTGCAAAATGAAAGGATTTAGGACATAATTGAGATAAATGCCTGAATCAGGAATGTACTGCTCAATTTGAAAGGGCATAACCTCATAATCTGAATTATATGTAAGTAGGTAGCAAAATGACAGTAATTAGGACAGAATGTATATAAATGAGTGCAACATGAATGAACTTATCATTGGCATTGGGCATATGCTCAGATTTTGAATCAGATGAAAGCATGTAGGAAAATGATAGAAATTAGGACATAATTGAGGTAAATCAAAACAACAGCAACATGCTTAGGCAGCACAACAAGTACCTGCACAAATCAGGAGCCATATGCCCTGAGTAACATGAACTTATCATAGGCATTGGGCATATGGTCATAGTAACATTAGAACAACACAACAAGTAGCTGCAGAAATCAGGAGCCATATGCTTAGACAGGCAATGACATGAAAGCAACAAAGCAACAGCAACATCATTGGCAATGGGCATATGCTCAGAACGAAAATAACAATAAAGCAACAACAACATCATTGGCAATGGGCATATGCTCATTCATCAACACAACAGCATCATAGGCAATGGGAATATGCTCAGTCATGACCAGTCAGTCAGTCATCACATCTGATGAATCAATGTTCAGTCACTAATCAGCTACCAGGAGGCTACCAACAGAATAGGGTCAGCCTGACTGCACAAAAGAATGAAGGAGTGGACCAGGAGGCTCATGCACAAAAACAAGCCACCATCTGATCAGCACTCACTGCACAAAAGAATAGTCACTGCACAAAAGTAGGTCTCTGCACAAGAGCCTCACTGCATGTAGAAGTGCTTTGCCAAGTAGGTCCTCAACCACAGCACCCTGTGAGAACCATTCATCTTGACAAAAGCAGCACCATGAGCCTTGTTGCCAAGAATGTGTTCATAGGCAGCCATCACTTCTTCATCAGTGAAACCAGGCATGAACATGATAGCATCATAGAGATCAGGGTGCACATCCTCTACCTTGGTCTGAATAATGGCATTGGCAACATTGTTGACAGCATCAATCATCCCAGTCATCACCAAAATGTCCCCCTCACTAAGCATGGACCTCTTCCTCTTGTTCCCTGCTTCTGAACCAAGAGGACCAGTAGGTTGACACTTCCCTGCCACATCATCCAGCTTGATCTGGTCATTCTCTGAATCTGCAAAGTCAGAAGGGGACCCCAAAGGTTCACTGGATCCCATAGCAAATTTCCGTGTTGCCAACCCATTCCCAAAGATCACCTCCATCTGCTGGTAGTTCTCAATGGGCTTGTTCAACAGTTCAACATCCTTTGGGTGTGCCTGAAATCCAAAGAACACATCATCAGTATATGCTCAGATTTTGGATATCTTACAAAACAGATGAGTTAGTAAACATAAGATTACCTGCACATGGCCCTTGTAGTGCTCATCCTCCAAAGTGATCATGAAGTTGTCATCATCCCACAGTGCACCACTCAGTTCTCTCAGCTTGATCACCCTGATCCACCTCTGTCTCCACTTCCTCAACTGGTTGTAGACCTGAGTCCTTGTGACCTCAAGCCCTGAGAACTCATTGACACTCTTGGAAACTTGGTTCAAGTGCACTTCCTTGAACCCCTTGTCAGTTCTCACACCAGTAGAGATAAGTTGATAGAAGCGGCGAAGCACAAATGCAGACATCACATTAGTCCACCTCATAGCAGCCCTAGGTTGCTGCCCAGCACCACCAACACCTGTAGCCAGGCCTCCAGCAGCTGCGGCAGCCTAGCTAGCAGCTTGAGGTGCAGCCTGGCCAGCAGCTTGAGCTGCAGCCTGGCCACTAGTAGCTGCGGCAGCCTGGCCACCAGCATGGATGGCAGCTTGGGCAACAACCTCAGCAGCCTTAAGTTCCTCCACCAGGTCAAACTGACCATTCAATTGTGCCATGTCATAGTAAACATCATTGCATGTTGCCCATTGCCTCAGGAACTAGTCAAACATCATTGCATACAGCCCAATGCCTCATGTATGTGCAATAACTATACAACAATGCATATAGAAACAGAATGCACATATCATCATTACATATAGCCCAAAGCCTCATGAAAATTAACAAAATGCACATATCATCATTGTATATAGCCCAAAGCCTCATGAAAATTAACAGAATGCACATATCATCACTGCACACTTGTCCATTGATTGTAGTGCAATTGGTTGGCTAATGCCTCAAAGTGAGAAAGAAAAAGGAATACAAGATCATCATAGCATTGTTGTCCAAGCCTCAAAGTGAGAGAGAAGAAGGAATAACAGATCATCATAGCATTGTTGTCCAAGCCTCAAAGTGAGAGAGAAGAAGGAATAATAGATCATCATAGCATTGTTGTCCAAGCCTCAAAGTGAGAAAGAAACAAGAATAACATAACATCGTAGCATAGTTGTCCAATGTTTCAAGGTACAAAGGGAATAGAAACATTACAACACCCTAGCAAAGTTATCCAATGTCTACAAATGTGCATTACCCCTACTAGCCCACATTTGATTAGCCCATTCATCTCTAACAGAAGCCCAAGCTGCATTGTCATCAACAGGGACCCCATGGCTATTAACAGAATTAGGCTCCCATGTGGACTCAAGAGGATAACCTCATCAGGTCCATGCCCCAGAATTCAATTATGTAAAATGCAACAAGAAAGGACCAACTTCACTTGTGTCTTGAATGGATGAAAAGGTTTGTTGTCAATAATGCGAAATCTATTTTTTAAAGCCCCAAAAGTCCTTTCAACCGTAACACGCAGACTAGAATGCCTCAAATTGAACAGCTCCCTTGGATTGGTTGGGTAATTTCTACCACCAAACTCATTAAGATGATATCTAGTACCCCTATAAGGAGGTAGGAATCCAGGACGGCATGCATATCCAGCATCTACCAGATAGAACTTCCCTAAAAAGATTAGAAACAGGTATTAGTCCTAGAATCAACTAGTTTTTAACTAGGTTTATGGAATTAATTTATTTCATTACCTTCTGGAACCCTTAACCCATCCTCTCTCTCTAGTGCATCTGCTAGAATGGTGGCATCATGTGCAGAACCCTCCCAGCCAGCCAACACATAAGTGAACTTCAAGTCAAAGTCCACTGCGGCTAGCACATTTTGAGTTGTATAGTGTTTCCTACACCTAAATGCTGATTGCATCTTAGCTGGGACTCTAGCATAGATGTGAGTGCCATTTATAGCCCCAACACAATCCTACATAAATCCAACAACACTTAATTACAAAATTTTTACTCAATTATGCATTATTTGTGTCATAAGGATACTACTGTGTTACCTTGAAATATGGGTACCATCTTGAGCTGTTTGTAATCTTAAGAGGTGTCTCAGTTGATGGAGCCTTAATCATCTCATGCCTAAGTTCACTAATTGCATACAACACCTCTTTGAAATGTCTACTTACTGTCTCTACAGATCTCCTCCAACTTTGATGGATAACTCTAAACCTTTGGTTATGCCTGACAACATGGAGAAACATAGCAACTTGCTCTTCTACACTGCTATGTATGGTATCTCTAAGCAAGTCCTTGCCCCTAAGAAAATTACATAGCCTAAAGAAAGGGGCTCTTCTCATGCGAAGCATGTTTACACACTCTACATCATTACAGTATAAATTCTGTCCAAGTTTTTTTTGCCTTTCCTCATCCATAGCACTCATTGGGGCATAACTAATCTGAGGACGTGAGGGTTTAGCCATCCTAAGCCTATTCAGGAAGAATGCATACATTGCAGCCACTAGAGCAGCTGCATGAATAATAAGCATGCGTCTCTTGTCTTCAAGAGCCATCTATATGAATAACATGCAAAACAAGGGTCACTGACATGGGCAACAGAACCTTAGATCAACATATAAACACATCACTGGCATGGACAACAGAAGCTCACATAAATGTATAAACACATCACTAGCATGGACAACAGAAGCTCAGATCAATATGTTAACACATCACTGGCATGGACAATAAGGATGAGATCAATATCTAAACACATCATTGACATGGATAACAAGGCTCAGATCAATATATGAAAACATCACTAACATGGACAACATGCCTCAAATCACTATTGTAAAACATCAGTGACATGGACAACAATAATAAGATCAACATAAAGACATCATTGACATGAACAACAATGCTCAGACCAATCTAAAAACATATCATTCACATGGAAAACATGCTCATATCCATATACATGCATCAACATCATGAACAAGTGTGCTCAGAGTATACTCACATATCAAACAACACTGGTAGCCATCATTTCAACCACCTAGTAACCATCGACAGCATGGTTTTAGGATAACATGCGCATACACAGAGGGGCAAGGGCTAGGATATTTTACTGCAACAACAACAACAGGGAGAACAGCGTGTGAGAGGACAGGGAACTCAGATCCGCAACCGAACCACGAACATATCAGTGGCGTCCGGAGGAGGGGGAGTCTGATCGGCAAACCTAGCAACCAAAAAAATAAGAAATCACTCAGAACCGAACCTAATATCTCAGATCGGGTGCGGAAACTTCAAAAACGTACATACGAACCAGTAAAGAAATCAGATCGGGTCCTTCAACTCAAGAATCGTACCTAGGAACAACCAAAGAACTCAGATCCAGTGGGGGCCTGCGTGTGTCACATAAGAAAAGCACCGGTCAGTGGGAT
Source organism: Setaria italica (assembly GCF_000263155.2). NCBI lineage: Eukaryota > Viridiplantae > Streptophyta > Magnoliopsida > Poales > Poaceae > Setaria > Setaria italica. The sequence continues at coordinate 23,798,929 of NC_028451.1, read as the reverse complement.
CATCGAACCCTAGTGTTACGGTTTTGATGAAATCCGAACAAAGGATTCAAAAAAAACTTGCCTTGCCCAACAGATCCGTCAACAACTCCAACCTGCGAACCAAAGAAAAGCCATGGGGGTAGTAGATCAGGCCTCTGGAGATCAAAAACAACAACGAAAGGAGACAAGGGTCCAACCCTAACCTGTGAGCCGCCGGTGGAGGAACAAATCTGCGCGAGAGGGAAGGGGAAGGGGAAGGGTGGGGGTCGCCATTTATGCCCGCGGAATGGCGCGAAATCGCCCGGTAACCCTAGCGAAGGCGCCAAAGCTTCCCGCGGGCACGCGTAGAAGCTTTTTCGCCCGCCGCGCGCTCGCCTTGCACGCGCCGCCGCACCCGCGGAGCCTAGCTCTAGGGAGAAGGTCGAATCGGCCGTACCACGGGAGCCAAGCTCTGAGGGTGTTTTTGCACCCGGCGAACCAGGCCCAACGAAAGGCCCAGGTAACCAATCAGGCCTTAGTTGCACGCGGGGAGCCCGGTTCCGGGTACGTGCGACCAACCAATCACACCCCTAATGACCAGCCACTGCAACCAAGCAGCCATCAGGCCACTGCTGGCCAAAGGACTTCAGCAACAGCGAGACGGTGGCGAGAGAGCAGATACGGATCGGAGGCGGAGGCGCGTCCTTGGATGCCTCTTGTGTTGCCCCTGGGGGCTTACGTGATTCAGTTGAATAAGAGGACAACTGATCACAACTGTTTGCCATATTTTAACGGATGTCCACTAATTACATAAGCCAATATTTTTTGCCCCTGTATCTTACGTGATTCAGTAATGTACAAATATGTGGCTAATAAGCTGTTTGCAAGCTGCTGTGGAGGAAAAGAGGTGGGATCCCTAATGTAAGTCTAGAGGTCATCATCATCAGCAACAGGAAGATCATCCAAATGTTGTGCCAATTGGAGCAGCTGATCGATCATAGCTTATTGTAGAGAGGCAGATGAAAAGTTGGTTCAAAGATGGTGTCAATCGGGCTTTGTGGATGGAGATATGTTTAGCTTTAGCAAAGGAGAAAAGTTTAGGAAATGATTGACAATGGACTCTTCCTACCCAAAGGTCCTGCCAAAGATAACAAGAATCTCCTTTAAATACAGTTGCTGAAGCCATCCCTTTATAGGCATCTAGGAGCTTAAGGGCGTGTTTGGCAATGGCATGACTCTGGAGCTGAACTCCAGCAACTCTAGCCAATTTTCCAGCCAAACATCTCAGCTTCAAAACTCCATGGAGCTGCCAACTCCATGGAGCTGTAATGCAAATGGGGGTGAAGTTTTGGAGCACCTCTTTTGCCGCTCCAAAACCACCCAATATGAACCTCCTCGTGGAATTGATGGGTAATTACCCACCAATGCCACTGGTTGCAAAAAAAAGGGTTCGCTTCTTTTCTCCCGAGACCCCCCACGCTGTGACTCCCTCCCGCGCCTATTCCTTGTCTCACGCCCGCGCCCAACGCTCCCCCACCCGCCGCTTAGGGTCTGGCCGCCGCCACCCCTGTCGTCGTCCACCCCCGCCGCTTGCTGCCCCTCCCGACCACTGCCGCCCACCGCCCGCGGTTGTCATCCACCCCTGCCGTCGTCCACCCCCACCGCCTGCTACCCCTCTCGACCACCGCCGACCGCCGGCCCCCACCGCCATCCACCTCCATCGTCTGCCCCTATGCTAGCTCGGTCGTGCCCCTATGCTAGCGGCGGCACGAGGAGGTCCTATCCTACGTGAGCTGCTTGGCTACTTGAGGAAAAAGAAGAGGGGAATAAGAGGATGACAAGTGGGACCATGAGTTGGGGGCAAGAATGACAATTCACCTTCAAATTCCTCTTTTCTGGAGCTTGGGACACCCTCCCAGCCAAATACCTCCATCAAACAGCTCCAACTCCACTCAGAGCTGGCTCCACCTAGAGTTCTGGAGTGGAGCAGCTCCACCCAGAGTTGGAGCCATGTCAAATAGGGCCTAAGTGTGTCCTTCCACCAAACGGACCCCTTCTTTGTGTGATTACAGTACTTTGCCATTACTATAGTAGCACTCCCAAATTAGATTGGCGTAAGGTATGTCTGCTTTGTTGAAAAATTTGTGGAGGTTCTTAAGGAGGAGAGCCTCATTGTGGGTTTTTTATCTGAATCACCCCCAAGCCCCCTTCAAGTTTAGGCAGGCAGACTATCTCCCATGCTGCTTTGGGTGGGGTTTTAGCATTGATATCAGCCCCTCTCCATAAACAGTGCTTTTTGTATTTGTCAATCTGCTTTAGTACTGTCTTATGGATTCTGAAGGTACAGAGGAAGAAGGTAGGCAAGGAGGCAAAGACAACATTTGTCATTTGTAGTCTTCCTGCTTGTGACAAATAAATTGATGTGCTTACAAGCCTTCTTTCACATTTGGTGACTAGTGGCAGGAAATCCTCTATCTTCGGCTTTGTGAGACCCAATGGTAGAGCCTCGTTGGCTTTGTGAGACCCAATGGTAGAGCCAGATATGTGAAAGGCAAAGTTCCTATGGTACATCCAAAAGTTTGAGGCAAGACCTCCATCCTGGGGGCTTCAATATTTATTGGCACCATCATAGATTTGGAGTAATTCACCTTCAAACCAGTGGATGTAGCAAAAGTATGGAGGAGGCTTTTAAGAAAAAAAGTTGTCTAGGACAACCTTCCATGACACTAAGGGTGTTGGAAGTCAGAGCTATGCTGCAAAGGCACTGGTAATTTCAACAAATCAAGATCTTTGGCTTTATTCAGGAGAGATTCGAGGAAATCAGCTGCTAGGGGGTGAAGTGGATCCCCTTGTTTTACTCCTCTCCTACAGTGAAAGGTATTCCCACGTACGCCATTGAGCAAAACAGATGAAGTCCCTAAACCAAAGATGTTGTTGATCCACTGTAACCATGTATCAATGAAGCCTTCTGTTCCATGATCTAGAGCATGGTCTGGTGTTCAATTTTGTCAATGGCTTTTTCAAAGTCAAGCTTGAGGATAATAATCTCTTTTTTTAACTGATGACAGAGGTGTAGATATTCAAAAGCCTAGGGTAGGCAATCTTGAATTGTCCTTGATTGGATGAAACCATATTCGTTCTGGTGGATTATTTGCATAATCACCTTTTGAAGCCTATTGGCCAATAGCTTTGTGATTATCTTCTTAGACGTGTTTAAAAGGGATATAGGTCTGAAATCTGACACTTTTCTTAGCCCATCCACTTTAGGGATCAAAGTAATATGTGAACCATTAATGCTTTGAAGGCAAAGCTGTCCAACTACCTCTAACCCACATTGGACAGCACCAGCTCTAAACAAGGTAAAACTTAATGTTGATGCAAAGTTTCATGCTGATATATATGAATCATGGTGCAACGCTGTTTGTCATCCGAGATGCTAAAGGAAGATTTGTTGCTGCTTCATGTGCATTCTTGCAACATGTTTTGAGTCCAGCAATGGCAGAGGCTATAGCAATGCGCAATGGTTTGACCCTAGCAAATAATATTGGGTGTAACACTATTTAACCAGAAACAGATGCCATGGAAATTGTTGATATATGTATGGGATAAGACCAAGTATGCAATGAAGCAACGACAGTTTTCATGGACTATGCCGAGATAGCATATAAGATAGGAAGAGTTCAATACACAAATTGTCCGAGGGAAGCAAATGGAGTAGCCCACGAAACAGCTAGATTTTGTTTTTTTTCATCAAATATATGTAATGGGTCGATGAACCCCTAGATTTATTATTAGCAAGATTGTGGATGATGTGAGTATTCTTTGATTATCAATAAAGTTGACATGATGGCTTCTCCTAAAAAAGCTGCCTAATCAGGCTTTCGAGAGCGGCAACGGCAGTGGAGAGCCTAATGCACGCCCGGTTTCTTGGCTTTCCTGTGATCATGAACCACCAGTCATGTGGCAATCTTGTTGAATTCCTGAAGCTACAAAGGGATTTCTAAATTCCATGCTTATCTAGAATTGATTCTTTATCCCTAAGATATTCAGCAACACTTGTTTGTAAACTGACATGTTCCTGTTAGTGCTAACACCTACTCCCTCCATCCCAAAAAATAAATCATTCTAGAAATTTTAGGATAGATTAACAAGAAGGTAAAATGAGCTAGTTTACCCCTATTTATCAGTCATATTTGGTGCTAATTGACAGCCGCATGTTGCACATACCAAATGGGGTAAAACGACTTGTTTTTTGATAGAATTTGAATCCTAAAATGACTTGTTTTGTCAAAAAATAAATCATTCTAGAAATTTTAGGATAGATTAACAAGAAGGTAAAATGAGCTAGTTTACCCCTATTTATCAGTCATATTTGGTGCTAATTGACAGCCGCATGTTGCACATACCAAATGGGGTAAAACGACTTGTTTTTTGATAGAATTTGAATCCTAAAATGACTTGTTTTGTTGAGATGGAGGGAGTAATTGTCTGAGAATTTTAGATCCAACCAATTTGTTTTGGAAACTGCAATCAATAACCGTCGCATAGCTAGTACACTTGCAACAAACGCTGCTAATTTAGTGAGTTAGCCTTAAATCTCTGTGCATTTCATTTGAACTGCAGGAAAGAAGTCTTCTTTTCAATTCCAGGCATAGTACCATCATGACTATGCTTGTAATCTTTGGTTACCGTACTATCCATTATTATTTTTTAACTATGGCTAATTGAATCATAAAGTTTGTTGAATTGCCTGTGGTACACTAATGTATTCAATACTTGCGACAAACCCCTTTTGTTCCCTTCTATCCCTTCTTATTGTGCCTTTTCACTTTGGGGCACTTATACATTATAGATACAATTGCACTGAAGCTCCACATCCTCTGCTCCATCTTCTTCATCTCTGTTAATAATCTACCTTCTCTGGAACTTAAGGTACTTGATGGCAAGACAAAACACAACACCGAAAAGTGTACTTAGTGCGATATGTAGAGTTGTAATCAAGGCAAAGTGGTCGTCTTGCAGGCCTAGGTAGTCCTTCACGAACTCACTCACTGACTGGTCTGGTTGCCCTGGAACACTGATGAACTCCATGCGGTCGCCAAGTTGAGACAACATGAGCCCATAGACAGTCCATGCTGCTGGGTCCGCCCAGTACATCCACCTCCACCAAGTTGGTATCATCTAGAAGTAGATAGTAGTGGATCATACTGTATTTACAATTTCTATTGCATTCATAACAACATTCATTATTCTGCCCAAATCCCCAAATGTATGGAGACCAACGATCCATACTCATTAAGGGATTGGAGAAGTGAAACAAAAATGAGTTACCTTTCTTGGGAGGATGAAGCCAGAGAAGCTATTCCATATCATGAAAATGAAGAAGGACAGGACAGCAGCTATCTCTTCGTTGGGTGTAAGGGCAACCACCATCATCCCGAATAGTGTAAAGTCTATGAAGCTCAGTATCATATATATAACAAACCAAAGGAACTTTGTGACAGTCAGCTCGAATCCAGCCATTGGGTACACAGTTGCTGAGAAAATGAATACTTGGATAAAAATATAAGGGATTTCAACTGCTATCTGCACAAAGAATTCAAATATGGATCCATGTTATTTTTCCTTTCCAAGTTTGATTAAGTACATTTTTTGTTTTTACCTGAGCAATGACATACGGTAAGGAGGAGTACATTCCAGAAGCTTTTTCGCGGTAGAACACGACTCTCTCCATTGCTACAGTGGGCTGCAAAGTGGCACAGTTCATGTAGCCTAGGAACAGAGCTGATGTGTATGCAGTTCCCAGTATGTTTAGCACATCCTGTTCGTCCTTGCTTTTGTGCCAAAAAGGAACAGTTTAGTTTTTTACATGGTGAAGTTCCCATTTATGAAATAAACACTGCTGACTGCTGAGGACTCTTTCTTACTTACATTGTTGAACCGACATGCCAGAAGACCATGCCAAATGTGATTGAGACACCAAATGTGCAAAACAAGCGGGCGACGTTTAATTCAGGGTTTTTCCAGAAAGAGCAATGTTGCTTCCATAAACATGCTATGCACTGTGCTTTAAAGTTTGGCCAATATCTGGGAGGAAAATGCAAATATTTCTTGCCTGCTCTTGGCTTGCTTAATTCTGCAACTAGAGCCATGTTCTCCCTGCCATTACCAATTTAATCAAGTGACGTGATTAAATATCCACTGTTTGCTTGATAACATCGTGGCTACATTTGGATTACCTATGCAGTGATGAGTTTCGGTAAATTTCAGAATAGTCCACTCCAATTGCATATTCCATGGCATGTGAACTGATGTCTAGTGCCCATGCAGCTGGGTTCTGACCTTCCTTGATTCTGGGCACTCCTGGAATGGCCTAACAAGACAGTAATTAGTTTTTGTCCCCATGTTATAAGATTGAATGTGTGACCTCAAAAATGTCTCACCTCAAAGTAGTTTATCATAGTGCTAGACAGTGGGCCTAGTGACCCACTATAAATTAGCTGACCCCCTCTATTCATAAGAAGCAGCTACAATTAATAAAAAAAAACTCAATTGTTAGAGTCAAGGGGAATAATGTATAAGCGTATTTTTGTGATGAACATGGATTCGGATTTTTGCTGAGAAACTTGGTGAAATGATTATATGAATAATAGAAACTTGTGGGTAGAAATCGATTCTTTTTTTTAGAAAAAAATCAAATTCTATTCTTGCAGGACCATATATTCTTTATACTCACGACATACCTCATCGAAAGATTCAAAAATCTCAATGCTTGGCTGATGAATTGTGCAAACTACAGTGCGCCCTGTGTTAACCGTCTTTCGTACTGTGCGCATGACAATTGCGGCAGCACGGGCATCCAAACCAGTTGTTGGCTCATCCATGAAAATTATGGAAGGGCTAGCAACTAGCTCCACCGCTATAGTAAGTCTTTTTCGTTGCTCAGCTGATAGTCCAGTTACGCCAGGAATGCCCACCATAGCACTCCTCAAGTCAGTTAGCTCTATTAGCCTCATAACCTCTTCTACAAACATCTGAAACACGGCAGGAAATATTGTGAGCCGTCCCATGGGCTGGGTCCTATTACTTATTCAAAAACAAGTTTAACTATTTTGCATACATCTCTTTTGTGTGAATTAACTTCTGAAGGCAAGCGAAGGTATGCAGAAAATTGCAGTGACTCATAGACTGTGAGGTAAGGAGAGTGTATGTCCGTCTGCTCGCAGTAACCTGAGATCCTTGAGAATGTATCTTGCCTCTTTGGGTAGCCCTCTATGTTAACTGTTCCTTCAATGTATCCTCCAGTTTTCCGTCCTGCCAATACATCAAGCAATGTTGTTTTCCCTGCACCAGTGATCCCCATCAGTGCTGTTAGCACGCCTGGCCTGAATGCACCACTAACATCACGTAATAGCTGAAGTCTCTCTTCAGTTGCTCCATGCTTTCTCATTTCCTAGCATTATTTTTGCATTTGTTAGACCAAGTGATATAGAAAAAACTGAAACTTGTATTTTTGAAAGAAGTAATAATGCAGAGACTTTACTCTTGGCATGTCGACAAAGTAGTTGATTTGACTGAACACGAAGGTTAAAGGCTGGAATGGAAGATTGCCTTGATCAGTTGGGTCTTTCGAACCTCCAACAAGTTGATCATTGTACTCGATATCCTGATTCTTTTGTGGTTTGACTTTTAGATGATGTTCTTGTGGAGCTACAAATGATTGAGAATTAGGAAAATTGTCTTGCTTACTTTGTCAAAAATATATAGGGCCTACTTTGTTAGATGCACATACAGTTTAGGAATTCCAAAGCAAATATGCTGATGAGGTTGAAGATCAGGGAGAAGCCAAATAAAACACCAACACAGACCCAATACCAGTGCCACTCATTTATTAATCCTCGGAACTTCAAGACAGCCTCTCCAGTGGTATTAACATCTTCGAAATGAAACACCTGTCATGCCGTTGGTTCTAGCTGATAATGTGCAGAACATAATAATGTATAATAGCACTACAATATCGAGGAGGGCAGTTACCGTAGCCCATCTCCTATCAATAAATTCATTCAGAGCGACAGCATTAAGAGAATAGGTGAATGGCGAGGCCCAATAACCCCAGCGCATCCATGGTTGGAGATCATCTGACATTTAAGTTTGAAACGGAAAGCAGGTATTATTGCATCCATACCCTCAATGTAATCATAATCTCCTTGCACCGTTAGGTTGCTGAGCAATTTGATGGCTGTAATCTTACCTTTTGATATGACAAAGCCTCCAAGTATGAGCATTGCTATAAGAGCTTGAACCCCTAGCATGTTTGTCATTACCTGTGTCCTTCCTATGGATGCTATCAAGCGATAAAGACTCAATGCCATTTGATGCATCGCGAATAGTACCAGTAACTGCTGGAAAAACCTACATCAAGCATTAGGGCATTCCTCGATTAGCATTTTTCTATTTCTGAGCATTATTGCAGTATAATGGTATTTAAAAAGGCCAAAGGTACCTAATAGGTGAAGGGGCATAGCCAATGGCATAATAGGTTGAGCAGGTCCAAAGGCCTGTCTCCGTCAGTGACATGGGTAAGTTGACGAGAAAAATTGAGGTTAGGATAGCCCAGCCTGGCAATCCTAGCAGCTCCCTTTGCTTATAGAATGTTGGGAGCCTCTTTACGGTCATTGCAAGTTCTGTCATGCCATTGAAGTTTACCACAGCAACGCCGATAAAGAGGGATCCCAAAAACTTATTCCCATCAATTACTGTATTATGGCTCATCTCTGTTCTAAAGAAAAGTGTTGCAAGTACAAACGCAAATAAAATGATCTGGACGGCCTTGAAAACATGAACCGGAGAATTTCTTTTTACTAGGAGTACTTCCCTCAAGAAACAAGCTTTAAAAATGTTCCATTTTGAAATGTTTTTGCTGTCAGCTGCTTCAGATGCCTTGCTGTCTTGTTTGTCATCTTTTTGGCACTGTTTGTCTTCCAGAAGTCGAGGGGGATTGTAGGCTCTGAAGTACTTTTCAAACCTTTCAATGGTGTGATATTGATACTCTCTTTCAGCACCTGCCCAATACTGCTGCTGATCCATTTTTGAGGTTACCTATCCAATGCAAATTAAGAATCAATTTTTCAATGTGATGATTTGAGAAGTTTCTTGCATTCAGTTACTTTGACGGGCCACATTACTGTATTAGTGGGCAATAGATGATCCTACATATAACACTTTAGAATACTTAATGTGCTACTATTTGGTTGATGTTTTGAGAAAATTTCATGAATGACAACGATTTTGACATATAGAACTACAACTAATTTGATACTTGACACTAGAGAACTAAAACTATTTAGCCACTGGGTATTGTGGAGATAGTTGTGCTTTTTTGAGAAAGCTGCAGTTCTTTAAAAGGATAGACATCATAAGAAGAGTTATAAGCACCAAGAGATATCATTTTATTTCTTTTATTTATTACTTGGGTTGGATGCCAAAAGGACTCATATGTCCTTACAAACAAATAGTCAGGTAATACTTGCATATGTATATTAGATGATTTTCATGTGTACGCTATTTTTTTAAAAAAAGAATTGCAGGTGGAATTAACTAGAATGCACATGACGTTGGATCTGTAATAAGTTTTTTTTCCCACACAAAACCTAATAACAAGTAGTGAATGAAAACAATGTTAGAACCTTGGGCTACACGTTGATCATTAATTTGATTATTGTAATTAGGAGGTCAGTGTACCCGTAAGAGGGTATGCACCAGGAGTTCAAAATAAATCCAAGAGGATCACGACGATGTTAAGATACCTCAATAAGCAAGCATGGTAACTTCTCCTTATACATTGACAAACTGGCGTCACGTTATAAAATCTCCCTTCGCTTTATAATTGAAGTCATGTAAGTCTTCTCAACTCTTATAGAAATATAAGTTTTCTACCATTTCAAGTCACTTCTATTTCTTAGTGGATGGAGGAATCTTTTTTAACTGAACTTTACTAAAAGGATCTATTTGCAAGCACCTACAATTATATTGACATACTGCTCGACTAAGTATAATGGAAGATTTACCTAAAATCTTAATGAATATAGGGATTAATCTTCCAAAAATGACTTCCCATAATATACTCCCTAACATTTCACAATTCTACTCAGAAAATTCATGAGTTTCTTACATAAATTAGAAATATTTTGGAAAGGTGAGAATTAAGAGTATTGATTTATGAGATGTTTAATTTTAGTTTATAATGCCTCACCTCTTGGAGGAAGTCAGCTACGTTTTTCCTACTTGGACATGTGAAGCCAATGGTGTCAAAGAAACCAACAACATTATGCCGAGGCCCATGATAAATAATACGACCCTCACATAGAAGAATAATGTCATCAAATAATTCAAACGTCTCTGGATCTGGTTGCTTTAACGAAATAACCATTGTAAGATCCATAAGATGGGTCATTTGTTGTAGAAATGTCATGATCTCAAATGTTGTAGAGCTGTCCAAGCCTGTCGATATGTCATCCATGAAGAAACATTTTGCACGACCAACTAGCATCTCCCCTGCACATTTTGAATAATTGTAGCAGAAAGTAATGGGAATAAATAAATTCATCAATCAGTGCAATTTTGTACGAACAAAAACATTACCCAGGCCTAACTCACTCATTTAAATATGATATTTTGGGTTTGATAATAAAAGTGACAAATGGGTTGGTTAAATATTAGTACTTTCTTTTTGAAAGGAATGTATCACACTTAGTTACTTACCAATTGTTGTTCGCTTTTTTTGTCCCCCGGAAATTCCCCTACGGAGCGCATCCCCTACTATAGTGTCAGCGCAATCAGACAAGCCAAGAATCTGTATCCAGTCAACTTTTAAGGATCGGGGAGATATTTATGCAAGTAATGAAAAAAATTACATTCAATTATTTTTCAATATGGTACCTTAATAATATAGTTAGTTTTAAGGTTACTTCCCTCTCCGAGCTTAGTTGCCTGTAAGAAAAGCATCTTAGAAATCATCAAATGTAAACAATCTGAAGTTTACTGAACAGTACAACTAAGAAACACCTTGGAGAATAGCTCCTGATACACTTCATTACTAGCATCCATATTTCTTTTTATTGCATCTCCCAGTTTCTCTGTATATCACAAATGCAGCATAAAAATTAGTCTGCATGGATTCATCAATTGTTTGAGGATGAATACCGTGGTTTGGGCCTCTGCTTTCCTGTTACCCTTTAAGCTTCACAAGGCAGTCATGTCATTTGACAAATGATCCATCTACCTTAGAAAATAGAAAGTATTCACTTTATTTTACCAAAAGGAATACAAGAAAGCATAATATCATACCGAATTCATTGTTTACTCCAAGCAGGTTCGAAGAGAAATTAATGATCTCTCTCACTGTCATCTCAGCGTGGTGGAGATCATATTGGCTGACATAAGAACAAAGGTAGTGCGGTGTAGAAGGTCTTGTTTTCCCATTGTAAAAGACCTTTCCCTGCAACTATCAGAAACAAATAACATCCAACTATTTATAATGCACACATTGTTTTTATTATCAATGCTATATATACATGTAGCACCTATTACTTGTTCTTCTATTGACACTGATTTTTCAGGACTCGAGTTGCTGCAAAATTCGATTTACCTTTAAAGAAGAACCTAATTTTCCTGCCAGTGCTCTTAAGAAGGTCGTCTTTCCTGATCCAGGTGCTCCAAGAACTAGTGTCATTCTGTGCATACAACAGGAGAAAGAACTCACTGCTGCTGCCAGGTTTATTATCAACATGGAAACTGACTGAACTCAAGGATGGCGAAATGTTCTAAACAATACTACTATCAATTTCGATAAAATAAAACACAAATATGCTTGCCTGTAAAAGATCCTACTATTTATTGCCGCGCCATTTTAATGTTTATAAACTAAAAGATATTATATTTGAAATGTTAATTGATTGTGGATCATGGAAATGTACCTGGATGGTCTTAGTGTCCCACTCACTTCATTTATTATCTTCAATGTCTTCTTTTGTGCTGCACATGTGTTCAAAGAATCTACTATAGCCTGCACAAGTAAATAGCAATTTAATTTTGCACATACATATGTTTGTAAATGCCCAGGTAATTAGTTCTTTGAACTTCTAAAGTAGTTAAAGAAGCTAATGCATTTCTATTGAACTGTCATGTATAGATAACACTTCGTTCTGAGTAAAAGCCCTTGTATTCATAATATTTTCAATTTTGCTTTAGCTTGCTACAGTTTTCCACTAGTTTACCTCAATGAAAAAGTGATTCTGCTCCCTTCATCCCACCTATTCTGCCTCATGTTCCCATCAGGGTAATAAAATGTAGGAAAATAATCAAATTACTCCCCTAAATATAAAAATTTGGATAACACCCTAAAGTATTTTATGATTCATTTTACCCCTAAACTATGTCATTTGTTCAATTTACCCCCTAATACAATTTATCTTTTTTATTTCTCCATGCACAAGTCGAGTCTTAAGTTAAAATTTTGCAAGATCGTACACAACATAAGACATGTTAGAAAAATACATCATCATTTTTATAATTATTTTGATAGGATAGGATATTTAACAATAAATCTATGCTTGAGATAAAAAATATATGGAATTAATGCAAAAATTCATAATATATTTTTTGACATAGATTCTGATGTCCACTGCTACCTTGCATAATGTAAATTAAAATTCAAATTGTGTATGAACAAAAAAAAAGATAAATTGCATTATAGGTAAACTGAACAAAATAGTTTCGAGGGTTATCCAAACTTTCACTATTCTTAAGGGAGTAAGTTGTACTTTTTCCTAAAATATAAACACAAAAATTGTTGGAGGTTTTCCACTCATTATGAGGGAGCATAGCGCCTCTCCCAGCACCCCACCCCAATTTTTCATTCCTTGATGTTGCAGCAGCCAGCAGTAGCACTCTCCTTTTATGTTCCTCATGTAATTTTGGATGCTGCGGTATATGTTTTTTCTGCAGAATTTTTTGTTTTCCAATCAAATTTGTTGCTGATGTCGTGTTCTCGATTGTTGCAATGTCTTACCTTGATATATTTTATCCTAGTTCTTTTTGCTAATTTCTACTAAAGCTTTTGTTAATTGGATGACTTTCTCGGTTAAAATTCAGCAGGTCTGAATCTGGATGTTTTTATTGGGAAACTTTTGATGGATGACACGTGCAAATGGAACTGTTTTTGATGTATACCAGAGGAGAGTTTGTTGTAAGCATCCGGATCTATCGTCCAGGCGCTAGCTACTGCCTATTTGGAAACATAGTTTTGGGATTCAAATCCCTAGGATTTAGTACAAATTTGAATTAAATTCTAAAAATTCCTAGACCAATCCTTGTCCCATAGCATCTTCAACAGTCCCCAATAAATATTTTTCAATAAATAGTTAACGGGGATATCTCAATATCCATTTTATGGTTATTAGGAGAGTTACTTTTGCAGTCTCCCAATAATCTCATCCCAATCCAACTGCTGTATTGGGAGAGTCATAATTCCTCTTTATTTAGGGAGAGTTGGGGGGAATTATTGGGTTGTCCTGATAATTATTGGGAAAAGGAAAAAGTAAAGGGAGTCTGCCAGAGCACTATTTTTTTACCAACTCGCCCAATACGGTAGTTGGATTGGAAATTGGGGCACTGCTAGAGATGCGGGTGAGGTTGTGGCTCCTAGTATAATTGAGCTTACACGCTACAACCTTATTATGAAATGAACTGATCATGAACAATTCCTAATTGCTGGGGAAGAAAGAAAAGATTAATGTGTTAGGCACTGAATATATATCAAATGATGTTAATTGACTACTAGACGATTGATCTTTAGTACCAATCGGAAAACTCCCTTTAGTACTAGTTGGAGCCCTCAATTGGTACTAATAAGTCCATAACTACAAGTTGATAGGCCCGGTACTAATGGTTGCACTAGTACTGGGCCTATTCGCGGCGGGTACTAACTCGTTGGATAAAAGATCCGTTCTCCAGTAGTGCTATATGAAAATAAAATTAGACACATGGGCTGTCCACATGTGGTCCTGTTCATCAACATTAATGATGATGGTCTTTGGTTGGAATATATAGGTCCACAACACCAATATGACACTTATATGAAGCAAGCAATCAGAGACCTTGAAAGCATATTTACATATTAGAGTTAAATTACTCCATTTCCTTATATATGGTGCGCGTGTATTCAAACTACCAACTCGTACATTGTATGGCACAATATAGGTGTCGTTTCAGTTCTTATCCAAAAAGAATTTATTACGATCATGGTTTTTTAAGAGCTATGCAATATAGTACAAGCCAAATTTGCGACCAAAGTCTATTAATGATGGAGTCCTTTTGGAGTTGCTTATACTGAAATATACTAGTGTTAAAAAAAACTAGTATAAAAATATCAAAGGGTTAAAATTAATTGTATACAACTGAAACCTTCATCTATGGTATGGGTAGTATACGTGAATAGTATAGAGAGTACAAGGATATTACGGAGAATGGATATAAATGGCATCACTGTAATATTTTCGATGAAGGGTTTGCCCTCGTAAACAAGTTAAATAATAACTATGTTATTATTACTAAATTAGCCTTAAAAATGGCGGGTTAGATTATCTCTATACTATATATACCACTAGGTAGTAGTATACTAAGTAGTAGTATAAGGCACTACGTTTCCTTCAAAAATATATAGCACGAGTGAATCATAAGCTTTATTTATACATATTTACTGTAAATTTTATACACCAATATTGTTTAAAAGTGTAATTTGTTTAACCATAAAATTTTAAAATACAATGTGTTGTTTTGAAAAACCGATAAAATACCTTATGGCTGGATTGACTGAATGAAGTACTAGCTATACTACTATCTTGATTTCTCATTAGTAAATGGGCATGATTGGACTGATCTATGTATGGATCGAAGTAGACAATTTTAACCATGAAAACCAGTATACTGACTCCATTTTAATTAGTTTTACTATGTGTTTGATTTAGCAACAAAGTGAGACGAACGGGATGGTCCCTGTTTTTTTTTTAATATGGAAGGATCACATTTTATTGGGCATGGGCCATGGCCCATGGGTGGGCTCATCCTGTCTCATCCCATCTCTCATTCCATCCAAAGAAATGAGAATTTATATACGAGCCATTGCATACTTCGTCAATAACAGGCAACACATCGTTGATTTTTGTTTCATTCTAGCATTAAAAAAAGCAAATTCTTACGTATGAAATCAAGAACACCAAAAAAGTGTAATGAAATCCGTTTCATGAGACGCTGTCTCATTCTCTCTCTGTTTTTTTTTTAAAAAAATGGAGGCTCTGCGTCATTTTGACAAGTGCGCATAGTGTCTCAGATACCTTGGCACCGTTGAAGACAGCGTTCGGCAGTGTTGGCAGCGCCCGCCGGCCGACGTGCTCCTCCGCTTGAACGCTCACGTCCTCGAACACGACCTCCACCTTCTCCGGAGCTTCGCGTCCCAGCCTGCATGCCCCATGGCCGTTAGAGAGAGACAGAGAGCTCTGTTCATCAAAGCGAAGAGCTCTGTTCAAAACGATGCATGGCCACGACTGCACGATATCGAGCTTGCGTATGACCACCGTACCATTGCCTGGCGTCCCTAAGCATGCGAAGGAACTCTTCGTTCTCGGCGTGCGTCAATGGAGGAGCCTGCTCGCGGGCGACGGCCGCCATGGCTGGCAACCTCGATAGTTGCAAAGGCGCACAAGCTACGAGCTAGCTAGGTTTTGTAAGCAAGTACACGGATAAGAGAGTCCATCGATTGGGGGCTCGGCTGCCCATATATTTATATGCATATAGTACAAGGGAATCGCTCACTCGAGGGTAGTTTGGTAATTCAATTGTGGAAGTAAATATAGGAGTGATCATTCGTACTGAGTCAAGGATGTAGAGGTTCTATCATAAGGAACTGAGCTACGCTTAATTCGACATCCATCTATTTTCTAATCATAGACTCGGAGGAAATTATCATGTTAACCTGAAAAAAAAAGATCTAAGCATCCGTCCAACGTACCGTAGTTATAATTTATAGACTTAGACGACCAACTGTTCAATGCAATCAGATATTTTTATTGGAAAAGGGCCTCAGCCTGAAAACATATATGTAATTGTACCAGAGTCTTCACTCTTAAATAAGCACATAATGGTACCTCCGATGCAATCATAAAGGATAGTATGGGTGGCACGGAGTGTTGCTGGTGCATACTGTGCGAAGGGTAGATCAGATCATAAAGGATAGTATTGGCAAGGAGCGTGACATCAGATTATTGTGTTGGTAATGTACCAATTACATCGGGTTAGGTCAATCTCAATGCATAGTTTCATTACATTGTTATCAAAAGATCAATCTCAGTGCACAATTTTATTGCATTATTATCAAAACTAGGAACTAAGTAATTGTGCCTATTGAGTGTCACGGGGATGAAACTCCTCTCACATATGATGAAACTTCTCCTTCTCTTTCCTCATAAAGACCTTGCCAAGTCACCAAAACTGATGATGTGGTATGGAATTTAATGCTTATGAAACTCTCCATAAAACTCTCACTGACACTGACCTTAATTGTCTACACCTAAATGTAAACTAGCCACTAAAGAAGTCTACCTTGTTATCCAAGCAGTCCATTTCATGCATCAAAAGACGCATCGATGCTATCACTTCATCATCCAGCTCATCCTGCTTCTTGCTCCACTTGTGGTCGTCCTTGGATGCGACCACACCACCTAGGGACTAAGAACCCATAGAACAAGAGCTTGATGCCATAGCTCAAAGCACCGGTTAGGATTAGCCAAAAATCAAACTCAAATCTCCAAAACCAAATCCGCAAGCAAAAGCGTCCTTTACTTTGTCGCCCCGTGGATCAAAAGGCTGATTAAGGTTGTGTGATTGTAACGACTTAGGTTTAATCAGCCAAGCTTAATCTTAAGACAAGCCCCTAATCTATTTGACTGTCTTCTTGAGCTATATCGGCTAAAGTTCGGTTTTCAGCCCAACCTAGCGCCTTAGGAAGTGTTTATCCTTGGAACGTTGAGCAGGACGCCAAGAAATTCCTTTATGAAAGTTGGAGAACGAAGTTCCTGCTACAACTTGGTTAGTTGGACCTTAATCTTTTTCGTCTCTGAAGGTTCCCAAATCTGCAGTTCCAATCCTCCCCGACCCCGGAAACCCAACAAGCCGTAGTTTTCTCTAAGTCCCAAAATCGGCGTTCCTCCAAACTTTGGATCTTTGGATCCCCAAATCCACTGCGTTTTTAGACTCGGTCCAATCACAAGAGTTGGGCCTTGGTCTGAGTTCTACAACCTTTGTTAAGGCAGTAGAAGTGGTGCAGTTTGGAAATTGGGAGAGCTAGAGACTGGAAAATGGACCTAGAAGAGGGATCCCACGGATCTCACGGGTCAAGCGCACTAGAGCAAGCGTGCGCCCTATTTCAGAGCGCCGCCGCCGCGTGGCATGACCTCCCCGACAAGCGCTGCCTCGCCCAGTCGCCGGCCGCGACAAGATGGATTAGTACGCCTCCTTTCCAATCGCGCGCATGCAGCCCTTTTTTCTGCCTCGTCTCGTCTCGCCCGCAGCCTCGCCGGCTGCGCGAGGCGCCCTGTCGCCGCTGCGGCCAAGGATTGGCCGCTGCCGCGCTAGTCCGCCTCGCCTCCCGCGCACATCTCCTCACCAGGATCCCCGACCGCGCACCCCAACACCTTCCGGCTTTTTCATCGCCCCTCAGTTGCGCTGCCCACACACGTGCCCCGCGACGATACCACCTCCGCCAACCACTGCGCTGGCAGTGACAACTCCTTTCCCCCGCCTCGCCAGTAGCGTGCCATGACTAAGCCGCTGGTCCTGCGCTTGCTAGCATCGCCGCTCGCCCGGTCACCTCGCCTGCAGTGCCCCTTCCTTCCTTCCTGCCGTACGCTAGCCGAGCCGCCCCCCCAATCCGGCGCTTGACGTGGCCAGACCCCACGCTCGACCTCGCATATCCTTCCCTCTAGCAAAACCGCGCCTGCATAGCACTATCTTCAGTGCCCGATACCGTAAGACCCTATCCCCGGAGCTCCGCTTTGCCGGCCAATGGAGGCATCGACCAATCGCCGCCACAGCAGAGCACTCCATCCTCTTCGACCTTATCCTCGCGCTGCCCGAACTCTTTCTCTTCCACGCAGCTATAAAAGGGGAGTACCAGAGCCTCTATCGAAGTTCTCCTCGCCATCGTTGCCTTGCCGCATCTTCCTTTGTTTCGTGCTCAAGCGCTGCCGCATAAGCTCTTTGAGGAACTCCCCCTCTCCACTCAACACCCGCCTTCCCACACCCACCAGCTGCTTGTTTCCTCCGCGTCGAGCTAGAAGCTTACTTGTTGTCCACGAGAAGCACCGCCGCCGCCAGAACATCGCCGGATCTCGCCACTGCCAAAGCCTTAGCGCCTTTCATCATCCCGCCTGAGCTTGTTTCTTCCCGACCCCAAGACTTCGTCAGTAGGACCAAAGGTGAGCTGCCGACCTCTTTCCATCTCGCCCAACCCCTCTCCATTTCGCCCGACCCCTATCTGCTTCGCCTGACCCTTGTCCGCCTCGCCCGAGGGCTCGGCTGTATCTTTTTATTTTGACCAAGGGTATCTGTGTAAAATTTTTGGGACTCCTCTGTGTTAAGTCTGAGGACCTCGGTACAGTTATTCCTTAAGTCTGAAGGTCAGATCATAAGTTTTTCCCAATCCGACTCCTCTATCTTGTTCTCTATCAACAGAAGCTTGGGATTCCACACCTTTCCTGTAGTTTTACTACAGTTTTTGGGGCTACCTCTTGCAAGTGTTGTTGAAATAACCGTCTAAGTGTTTTAACCCCTGCATTTGCATTTGTGTAGAGCTAAACCTCGCTGACGGCACGTACGAGCTGCACCCGATGCCAGAAGATGGAGCTATCGCCGAGCTGCCGACCGCAGGAGCTGAAGTAGAGCAACCAGAAGATCAGTTTGCCTCCGCCCCGATCGAAGGCAAGCCCCGGAGCATCACCGAATCTTTCTAAACTTGCACATGCCTTCATTTGTATGTATGTGCATTTACGTTATAGGAGTTGTTTGAAGCCTTAGATGCATGACTCAGTTCCCTTGATCTGAACACTCGTATGATAAGCCCAAGTAGTTGCAGTGCTTAACAGGTTTCGGTAAAAGTCGAGTGATTCCCTATCACTCGCGAGTTATAGGAGTTGCTTGTTCTCTTTTGGCACCACTATAAGGACGGTGGACGGGGCAGGGCTCTATGAACTATTTTGATGGTCAGTGGATCGTCCCGTCTGTCTACATGAATCTGTTTAAGGCTGGAAAGTGTTGGTGTTCGTGATCAAATTTTTTTTGAAAATACTAATCTCATACCTAGTATGGGATGGGGAAGCCTAGTTTATGATTGAACCTGGACGTGGGCGGTTCGATCCACTGTCTCTAGAATAGAGTTTCCCTTGCGGCCGCATGTGGTGACAAGTATGGTCATAGAACGGCAGAGGCCAGGTCTGTGGAACCTTGTACCAAGAGAAGTGGGCCCGACACGGGTTAGGGGATTGATGGGGATGGCCGACATAGGAAGCGACCCTCTGTGGTGCATGGATGTCGTGAGATTAGGTTCGCCATGCATGGTTAAGAAATTTGAATCAATTCGTCTGCCTCCGACAGTTTGAGACTGCTTGATCGCTATGCTACATTGAGTAAAGATGGAACATGATGATGATATGAACCTTGATGCTTGTTTTATACATTATTTGGAAACTATGTTTGATTAGCATAAGTTCCAACGTAGACCGGTTAATGAACTTAGAATCGGAGCTAAAATATGGAAAGTAAGGACCTACTGTAGTTGTTTTTGGCAAAACAAACCCCCCAGCCAAAGAGCCCTGCATGTCTAGAAGTTGGTGGTGTAGTTTTCCCATAGGTCGGTTAAGTCTTGTTGAGCTTAGCAGCTCAGCCTTGCTTGTGGCACATCTTTCAGGTGAGGTTGAAACTTCTGAGTTTGTTGCTTTTGGCACTTGGCCTCCCCAGCTTCCACCTGGGTGGACGATCAAGTAGGATCCCTCCTCGGACGATGAGGAAAGGGACCAGTGATGTCCTGATCGGCCACATCAGGGACATCCAACCCCGACGTTAACTTTCGCTGTTTTATCTTTCCGCTGCTCATGAACTTGTGAAACTCTGATTTTTGAACCAGTGCTGTAATAAATTGTTGAACTTGTATAAGTGGATGATCTGTTGTATTCTCTAGAACCACTCACCTTCATGTGAGCTTGTTGGGTTACGAGGTAGGCTACGCTAGCGCAAATCAAAATTTCTACCGCGTAAAACCAGGAATAACTGCCGTATAAGGATCACGGGATTACCACTCGACGCACTACTGGTGCGGAAGATGTAGATATGCGTCGATGCAGTGAAGACGATCACGTAGTCGTACGTAGTCGATCAACGTAGTCGTACGTAGTCGATCACGTCCAGCAGCTTCTCAGCAGCTCGTCCACGTGCAACAAGATCGCCTCCGGTGCCGCGGCTCGTCGTGGCTCGTCGGCGGCTCGTCCAAGTGTTGCAGGTGCAACACCTCCAAGGTATCCACACGTGCAGGGAGGAAGCGTCGCAAGCCGGACTGCTAGATCCGCGAGTTGCAACAGGCGAGGGCGTGGGAGGCACGGCAGGTGTGTTTCGCCAAAAAGGTGTAAACCCTAGGGCGCCCCCACCCCTCTATTTATAGAGGTTCCTAACGGGCCTCTGGGTCCGAGGCCCATTAGTACTTCTAAACCTAATCCAACTCGGATCAGATCCGAATTGGGCTTCCAGCCCCTTAAGTGTGTGACCCTATGGGTTCGGATACGTATAGACATGGCCCGAGTACTCCTACTCGGCCCAATAGTCGGTAGCGGCCTCTAGCAAGACGTGCCAACTCCTATACGCATACGAAGATCATATCAGACGAACCATCACAACATAATATACATGC
The DNA here is from genome assembly GCF_000263155.2 of Setaria italica. Classification (NCBI taxonomy): domain Eukaryota; kingdom Viridiplantae; phylum Streptophyta; class Magnoliopsida; order Poales; family Poaceae; genus Setaria; species Setaria italica. The sequence goes on along the minus strand of NC_028451.1, from coordinate 23,777,961 downwards.
TATTCCCTTTGCCTCACGATATTTGGTCTAGCTTCAAGCCGACCGCTCTTTCTCGATCCTATGATTCGGAATCCCTTTGTAGGTTAACTCTTAACCATATGTAGCATGGCCATGCATTTTCGGATCCGATCACTCGAGGGGCCCAGAGATATCACTCTCAATCAGAGAGGGGCAAATCCCATCTTGATTGACCATGTCTCATAGCATGCTTCTTGACAAACCCGAAAACTACCTTTATAACTACCCTGTTACGGCGTAGCGTTTGATAGCCCCTAAGTAGGTCGATCCACATCTAGAATACATGCGACAATCTCAGGTCTAAGGACAAAGCATATATGTTGTTTAAAGAGAGAACTACTTCTCGTGTTGGGTCAGTCCTAGCACATGTCTCCACATGTGTTCACATTATTAGTTCAACATCTCCATGTCCATGACTTGTGAAACATAGTCATCAACTAATACATGTGCTAGTCTAATATTCATGTGTGTCCTCACATGAACTCCGACTAGGGACAACTTTAGAATAACCATACAAGTAAAGAGTTTCACATACAATTCACATAATTGCAAATCAATTCAAGTAGCCTTCAATGGATATTCAATGAACACAACATACAAATCATGGATACAAATGGAATATCATCATCTCTATGATTGCCTCTAGGGCATACCTCCAACAGTCTCCCACTTGCACTAGAGTCAATCTATAAGGTACCTAAGACCCATAGCTCTTACATGCGCATCATGCTTAGCCTGTGGGAGTGGTTTTGTCAACGGATCAGAAATGTTCAGATCCGTGTGTATTTTGCATATCTTGATCTCACCCCGGTTAACGAAGTCTCGAATGAGATGAAATCGCCGCATTACGTGTTTGTTCTTCTGGTGGTTCCTTGGATCCTTTGCTTGCGCAATTGCCCCATTGTTATCACAGTAGAGATTCAATGGGCTGGACGCATTCGGGAATACACCAAGCTCAATGAGGAAATTCCTTATCCAAACACCTTCCTTCGCGGCTTCCGAAGCCGCGATGTACTCAGCTTCTGTCGTAGAATCGGCCACCGTCTCCTGCTTGGAACTCTTCCAACTAACAGCACCACCATTTAGCGTGAACACAAATCCTGATTGTGACTTTGAATCATCTCTGTCAGTTTGGAAACTAGCATCGGTGTAACCTGTTACAACGAGCTCCTCCTCACCTCCATAGACGAGGAACATATCTTTAGTCCTTCTCAAGTACTTAAGAATGTTTTTCACCGCTGTCCAGTGACTCTCACCTGGATCAGATTGGTGTCTGCTTGTCATACTTAGCGCATATGAAACATCTGGGCGAGTACTTATCATTGCATACATGATAGATCCAATAGCCGAGGCATATGGCACTCTACTCATGCGATCCCGCTCATCAGCAGTCGAAGGACACTGAGTCTTGCTGAGATGTATGCCATGTGACATAGGCAAGAACCCTTTCTTTGCCTCTTCCATGCTGAACCGCTTCAACACTTTGTCAATGTAAGTATCTTGGCTTAAACCTATAAGCCTTCTCGATCTATCTCTATAGATCTTAATGCCCAGAATGTATGCCGCTTCCCCTAAGTCCTTCATCGAAAAACTATTTTTCAGTGAAGTCTTTACGGACTCAAGCATAGGAATGTTATTTCCAATCAGTAATATGTCATCCACATATAAGATTAGAAATACTACAGAGCTCCCACTAACCTTCTTGTAAACACAAGACTCTTCTTCGTTCTTGGTGAAGTCAAACCCTTTGACTACTTCATCAAAACGAATGTTCCAACTCCTAGATGCTTGCTTCAATCCATAAATGGATCTCTGAAGCTTGCATACCTTTCCAGCATTTTTCGGATCGACAAAACCCTCGGGTTGTATCATATACACGTCCTCAGCTAGGTTTCCATTCAGGAAAGCTGTCTTGACATCCATCTGCCATATCTCATAATCGAAATATGCAGCTATAGCTAGAATAATCTGAATGGACTTATGCATCACTACGGGCGAGAAGGTCTCATCGTAGTCAACTCCTTGAACTTGTCGAAAACCTTTTGCGACAAGTCGTGCTTTATAGATGTGAACATTTCCATCCATGTCCTTTTTCTTCTTATAGATCCACTTGCACTCTATGGCTTTAACACCATCAGGCGGGTCAACCAAGTTCCAAACTTGATTGTCTCCCATGGACTCTATTTCGGATTGCATGGCACTCTGCCATTTTTCGGAGTCTGGGTCCATCATTGCTTCTGCATATGTCGCAGGCTCATCATTGTCCAACAATAATATTTCCCGCATTTCGCGGAGCCTTGCTGACCTTCGTGGTTGTGGTGGTGCTTCTCTTGCCATGGGTATCTCAACTTGTTCTGCTACATTAGCATCACTCATTGGTTCTTGCCCGATCGGCTCATCTTGAACTTCTTCAAGATGCACTATCTTTCCACTCTTTTCTCCTTTGAGAAACTCTTTCTCTAGGAAAATCCCGTTCCGAGCGACAAACACTTTGCCTTCTGATCGGTTGTAGAAATAATATCCCAAAGTTTCCTTTGGATATCCCACGAAAATGCACTTATCCGACTTGGGTGTGATCTTGTCCGACTGAAGTCGCTTGACGAAGACTTCACATCCCCAAATCTTTAGAAAAGACAAACAAGGAACCTTTCCAGTCCATATCTCATATGGTGTCTTAACTACGGATTTAGATGGTACCCTATTAAGTGTGAAAGCTGCTGTTTCTAGAGCGTATCCCCAAAATGACAACGGTAGGTCCGACTGGCTCATCATTGATCGAACCATGTCTAACAAAGTTCAATTACGTCGCTCGGATACACCGTTTCTCTGAGGTGTTCCAGGCGGCGTAAGTTGTGGAACAATTCCGCAACTCTTTAGATGATTGCTAAACTCGTGGCTCAAATACTCGCCTCCACGATCAGATCGTAAGGCCTTAATTTTCTTGCCACGCTGATTTTCAACTTCATTCTGAAATTCCTTGAACTTTTCAAAGGTTTCAGACTTGTGCCTCATCAAGTAGACATAGCCATATCTACTAAAATCATCAGTGAAAGTTATGAAGTATTGGAATCCTCCTCTAGCTGTCGTGCTCATTGGTCCGCATACATCACTATGTACGAGTTCCAACAAGTCTACTGCTCTCTCAGGAAATCCTGTGAAAGGCGTCTTGGTCATCTTGCCTAGCAAGCAAGCCTCACATGTCTCGTATGATTCAAAATCAAACGAAGTTAGAAGTCCATCAGAATGGAGCTTCTTCATGCGCTTTTCACTTATATGACCCAAACGACAATGCCACAAGTAGGTAGGACTCAAATCATTAGGCCGAGGCCTTTTAGCACTTACGTTACAGACAGGTGAACCATCAAGATTTAAAACAAATAATCCATTCACAATGGGTGCAAAAGCCATAAACATATCATTCTTAGAGATCACACAACCATTGTTTTCACTCGCAAATGAGTAACCATCCTTCATCAAGCATGAAGGAGACAAAATGTTTCGACTTAAACTAGGAACGAAATAACAATTATTCAACTCCATAATAAATCCTGACGGGAGGTGGAGTTGCATCGTCCCGACGGTCAACGCAGCAACTCTTGCATTATTGCCCATGCGGAAATCAACTTCTCCTCTTTCCACGCTTCTACTTCTTATCATTCCCTGCATCGAATTGCAAATATGAGCAACCGATCCGGTATCAAATACCCAAGAATTAATAATTGTATGAGCGAGAAATATGTTGTCTATAACATTAACAACAAGCGTACCTGAGGTAGAAGTACTCTTACTTCTGCCATTCTTCAAGGAAGCTAGGTACTGCTTGCAGTTTCTCTTCCAGTGACCAAGTTCATGACAGTAAAAGCACTCTTTGTCTGGAGCAGGTCCAGGTCCAGCTTTAACCTTGGGCGGTGGGTTTGGCTTGGACGTTCCAGCCTTGCCCTTCTTCTTCCAAGAATTGCCCTTCTTCTTAAAGCTAGGCTTGTTCTGTATAGCCATCACATGGCTGGTACTAGCGCTTTTCTTGATGTCAGCCTCTGCTGTTTTAAGCATGCCACACAGCTCATTCAGACCCTTCTCCGTCCCATGCATATGGTAGTTCGAGATGAAGTTCCCATAGCTAGGCGGAAGAGACGAAAGAATGAAATCAGTGGCCAACTCTTGGCCCAGTGGGAAGCCCAGCTTCTCCAACCGTTGAGTGTAACCAACCATCTTGATTACGTGTGGTCCTACTGCTGCGCCTTCTGCTAGCTTGCTCTTAACAAAGGCCTTAGACACATTGAACCTTTCAGTCCTGGCCTGTGTTTGGAACATGTCTCTAAGCGCCACGATCATATCGTGCGCCTCATGGTTTGTTTCGAACTGCATCTGCAGCTCGGGTTCCATGCACGCAAGCATAAGGCAGCTTACTTCGAGGTTAGCATCACATGCTTTCTTGTAAGCATTCTTAGCAGCAGCGGGTGCATCATCAGCAGGTTCTTCTGGTAGTGGGTTGTCTAGAACATCTTCCTTTTTCTCAGCCCTGAGAACAATTCTCAGGTTACGGATCCAATCCGAGTAATTTGTTCCATTCAACTTGTCCTTCTCAAGGACCGAACGCAAAGCAAACGGTGTAGTGCTGCTAGGTGCCATTTAATCTACAACAAAGTAATGCAAAATACACTAAGACAAACATATCCATGATAGAGTAAATCATATTAAACTTATTTTAACAGAATCTACTCCCACTAAAATCAATATCCCTCTATTGAAACTTAGTGATTCAGGATCCACAACTAACAAGTCTACTAGTGAGCTTTAGCATCACCGCTAGCAAACGAGGTAGATCGGTAAGCAACTTTTGCTAATCATATCACATATGACTCCTGTTGTTGGGTGACATCTCTATGTCTCGGCGCCCAACCTTTATGCCCCAAGGTCCTTATCCGTTAAGATAACCTTGTTAAGCAAACCAACCCTTATGCGCGTAAGTGTCCGACACAAACCCGTCTAGTCAAGGAAAACTAGTGGCACCCTAATTTCATAGACCCACCACTAATTGTACAAGACATGGGACGGTGCAAGTTTTAGTTGGGAGGGCATACTAACTTAAACTTTGTGAGGGATCGTTCTACTTCTAACATCACAGAATGCAGAAAGTAAAACATAAACAGAATAGCATTCACATAGTTGTGACACAGTATGGCCCGTTTTCATATGGCGATCTCCATCTCCATAGAATCTGTTCACCATGGTGATCTCCATCTCCATGTTCCATGTGCGCCATCCTTCTGGTGATGAGTCCTCCAAGAACTAGAACATGCTATTACGCCTAATAGCTAGTAAGGAAGCTAGTAATGAAGATTACATAGTTGCTTGGATCATCACAGATTGGTACGCAGACCATTAAATACATTAATGTGACAACACTTATGGCTCCTGCCGTGTTGCCGTACGCGCGACACGCAAGTCACGAATGAGTTACACACATGCATCACATACACAAAGGGGCCATACTGATCACAAGATACATACATCCTGCAAAACAGAGTTAGGCGTTCTAACGTTCCAAACTTCAGAGGCCCGAAACTCCATCTTAGAGGCCGAATTTGGGAAATCTAATTTCGCCAAAACCGATTTTCTGTAGATCAATTTTCATATACAATTCGCCTCGATCCGAGATCGTACCGAAAAGTTACGGCTATTTTACCGAAGCATACGCATACGGCAAAAATCCCGACCCCAGCAGTAGATCTCATCTACTATTGCACATCTAATGCGTCTGGCGTATGACCCTGGATTTCGATTCGACAAATCATATTGATCTTCGCTCACTACAACTGGATTTACGTGTATCACTTAACTCTGATGGCGGAAACCGACCGGTAGGAGTATGTCGTTACACTACCAATGCAGCAAGGGCACGAAACCAGGACATAGATCAAACGGAAAACTCGCATATCTCCATATGCACACATCCCGAATCCAAAACTAAGCAGCTACGGCTCTGATACCACTGTTGGGTTACGAGGTAGGCTACGCTAGCGCAAATCAAAATTTCTACCGCGTAAAACCAGGAATAACTGCTGTATAAGGATCACGGGATTACCACTCAACGCACTACTGGTGCGGAAGATGTAGATATGCGTCGATGCAGTGAAGACGATCACGTAGTCGTACGTAGTCGATCAACGTAGTCGTACGTAGTCGATCACGTCCAGCAGCTTCTCAGCAGCTCGTCCACGTGCAACAAGATCGCCTCCGGTGCCGCGGCTCGTCGTCGGCTCGTCGTGGCTCGTCGGCGGCTCGTCCAAGTGTTCCAGGTGCAACACCTCCAAGGTATCCACACGTGTAGGGAGGAAGCGTCGCAAGCCGGACTGCTAGATCCGCGAGTTGCAACAGGCGAGGGCGTGGGAGGCGCGGCAGGTGTGTTTTTCCAAAAAGGTGTAAACCCTAGGGCGCCCCCACCCCTCTATTTATAGAGGTTCCTAACGGGCCTCTGGGTCCGAGGCCCATTAGTACTTCTAAACCTAATCCAACTCGGATCAGATCCGAATTGGGCTTCCAGCCCCTTAAGTGTGTGACCCTATGGGTTCGGATACGTATAGACATGGCCCGAGTACTCCTACTCGGCCCAATAGTCGGTAGCGGCCTCTAGCAAGACGTGCCAACTCCTATACGCATACGAAGATCATATCAGACGAACCATCACAACATAATATACATGCTATTCCCTTTGCCTCACGATATTTGGTCTAGCTTCAAGCCGACCGCTCTTTCTCGATCCTATGATTCGGAATCCCTTTGTAGGTTAACTCTTAACCATATGTAGCATGGCCATGCATTTTCGGATCCGATCACTCGAGGGGCCCAGAGATATCACTCTCAATCAGAGAGGGGCAAATCCCATCTTGATTGACCATGTCTCATAGCATGCTTCTTGACAAACTCGAAAACTACCTTTATAACTACCCTGTTACGGTGTAGCGTTTGATAGCCCCTAAGTAGGTCGATCCACATCTAGAATACATGCGACAATCTCAGGTCTAAGGACAAAGCGTATATGTTGTTTAAAGAGAGAACTACTTCTCGTGTTGGGTCAGTCCTAGCACATGTCTCCACATGTGTTCACATTATTAGTTCAACATCTCCATGTCCATGACTTGTGAAACATAGTCATCAACTAATACATGTGCTAGTCTAATATTCATGTGTGTCCTCACATGAACTCCGACTAGGGACAACTTTAGAATAACCATACAAGTAAAGAGTTTCACATACAATTCACATAATTGCAAATCAATTCAAGTAGCCTTCAATGGATATTCAATGAACACAACATACAAATCATGGATACAAATGGAATATCATCATCTCTATGATTGCCTCTAGGGCATACCTCCAACAGAGCTATGCTAACTCGGTCCTGTATAGTGGTTTATCGGGTGAAATCCGACAGATTGCTGAGTTAACTTGATTAAAGCATATGATCGCCTGTTAGGTGACTTAAGTGTACTTTAGCCAAGTTAATCTGAGCGGTTCCGCCATAACTGGTACCAGAGTAGGTTTAGCAGGACAGAGAAGACAATATATCCTCAACACTTTTCTAAATAAAATCTACAAGAAAAGTGTTGAAAAATATCGTACGATCATTAAGGATGACCTTAATACGAGAGGCCCTAGGGGAATTTTGGGGTTATTTTAGGTGGCTATTATCTATTGGTTATTTTGCTAACCTCCAGCACCTCGCCACGTGTATCATACTTGTGCCGAGTTTCGCATCATGGGTGTGTGAGGGTTGATAGGGAATTCTATTCAAGGGACCCTATCATCACGATTGTTCGCCCACGTTTATCATACGTGCGCAGGTTCCGTATGTTAACTCATGCGAAGGGTGGTATGGTTCGATTCCAACGAGTCTATCATCACGGTTGTTCGCCCACGTCTATTATACGTGCGCAGATTCTGCATCATGAGTATGCGAAGGGTTATATGGTCCTATTCAAGGGGGACCTATTTTCACGGTTGTTGCGCTATCCATGCAGTGTTAAACACATGGGTACCGTTTCTATAGTGAACGGTAATGCTTGGGGACGCTTTCGTGTGTGCTGGCACGAAAGGTTCATGTGGTGGTGTTTTTCTGTAGGTACACTAACCGCGTTCGCATGAGAGAAACGATATTAGAAGCCGACTAGATACTATAGGGAGTGACGTAATTGTTGCCTTGCCACCGGCACTAACTACGTAAGACCAAGGCTTTTGGCAGTTATTTTGGTTGAGAGGACGATGTAGGTTGTGCATGCGTCATGAACTAAAATCTGTAAACCCACATCCTTTAAACAACCTTGCCCTGGTGTTAAGCTCTTCTTCGCTTTAAGGATTTCTAGCTACCTTCTCAGCTCGTGCTCTGGTCACACATCTGAGTGTTTCACCCTGTCCGATTGGTTTCTCCTTAGGGGTTTCTATCTCATGCTTCTTTCGATTTTTGGTTCTAGATGGCTGCTTCCGGGCATGTGTTTCGTGGTGCTGATGGCACTTCCCACTCCACATGCCTACACTTTGAGGGCTTTCCTGCTATTCTGTGGGACACCTTGAGGTGGTTTGGGTACCAGTCGCCACCTCTTTACGCGGGACGTGAGTACCAAGAGCACGGAGTGCAGCGGTGCAACGTGCAAGTGGTTATACCTCCACCCCCAGTGCAGCCCGAGTGGCCCCAGCTCGAGGTTTCGACCTATGGTCACACTCTTGAGGACGCTTGGGAGTCAGCTGCCTTGCAAGCTCTCACTCAGTTTTGCCGGCTACACCCGTTTGAGGTCCTTTTGGACCCAATTGGCTTGTTCCCCGCCAGGGATCGGATGGATCCGGCTTGGCTGACCGAGTAAATAACATGGAGGTGTTGGCAGCCTCACACTCGCTGGTCACCATTTCTACTGCGACAAGGTCCATGTCAGCTTTGTACTGACTAGTTGAACTTCAAGGATAGGCTATGGCTGTCTTGGCTCGGATAGCTGTAGACACCCAGGAGCATTTCAACACCGCCAAGAGAGATTTGGTGGAACAGTCATATCAGCTTATCCAGAGGGGCATACATGTCTCTAACATGCAGACTAGGATTACCGAGCTAGAGGAAGAAGTGATGGACATGGAGCATGATATGGTGTTGCTCACAGAGGAAAAGCTAGGGGTCGAGATTGAGCTCGTGGTTGCTAATGCGCACTTAGCTGAGCACCATGCTGAGCTTGATGCTATCCATGCTTTGGAGGTGCAGCTGGATGAGCCGATGGTTCAGGAGGAGGAAGACCCCAAGAAAGTAGAGGGAGTCTCGAGTATGGACATTGAAGATAGCGACGCCCCTTCTCCAACGCATAGTGTTTCCCCCGTAGGCAACCTGGATGACTTTTAGGTTGAAGGCTGTAGTAAGTTGGTCTTTTGTTGTACTCCTCGACAACCTATAATTTTTGATAGTGATGTAATAGGTTAGCCTTCAGTCGAGTACTTCTCCTGTGTTAAGAAATCGGGAATGAAATGATCTTGGTGAAATCTGTTCCTGTTTTCACCCTCGCTCTTGACCCCACTTCTGACCATTCGGGACACGTCTTGAATGCCAAAGTTGTGTGAGAAGTTGTGTTGTGACCACACGCAAGGTTTCCGATCTTTTGGGTCTGTCCAAAACTTGGCCGACCCAGGGTCACGAGGTCAGCTGCACCCGACCCCTCGTGGCAGGTCTCCGCCTCACCCAACCCCTTGTTGCAAGGCTCCACCTCACCCGACCTGGGCACTAAGGGTCAGACATAGCGGGACCCACGGGATAAAGTTTTGACCCGCCCGAGAATGTGTGCGGACCAGCCGATGAGGACACAAATCTTGTGGGCCCTACCAAGCGTGGATCAAAATACCTTTCCGTTCGGTTAGCAAGAGTAGAACGACAGTGGCTGGGTGCAAAAGCGAGCGAGTTGCTAACTAAGATGGCAAAGAGAGATGTGCACCTCTTTAATCCAAGATATGTTGTTGTGTTACACTATCGGCAAGAGTCGCAATTAAGGATTCAGCACATAAGTTCCCGCATGATTGGAGTACTTCTGGGGTTATGTAACTAATGGAACGCTGACTCTTGCAGATGGCGCACCACACCCGCTCCGGCTCTATTCCCCGTGGTAGTGAGCAGAGGCAGGATCTTCCCCCGCCTCCGCCTTCACTAGAGGCGATCTTGGCTGCTCAAACTGAGCTGCTGAGGCACATTGCCCAAGGGCAACAACAGCATCCCCATGGAGGGAGGGCTCAGCAGCAACCTCAAGTTGCTCGCTATGAAGACTTTCTGGGCATGCAGCCCCCAACCTTTCACAAGACAGAGGATCCGCTTGACGCCGATGCATGGGTTCGTACGATCAAATCCAAATTCGAACTCCTCAACGCCCCGTGCCCCGACCATAACAAGGCCTGGTTTGCAGCTCAGCAGTTGCGTGGTTCCGCCCAGCTTTGGTGGGACCACTATCACGCCATGCTGCCGGCCGACCATGTTGTCAGCTGGAACGAGTTCAAGACCGCCTTCAGGGGTCACCATATCCCAGAGGGTCTCCTGGAGCGTAAGCTCAATGAATTCCTGGCTCTTACCCAGGGAAGCCGCGATGTTCTGCACTACGTGCAGGCCTTCAACGACCTGTGCCGCTACGATGGCTATCACGCGGATACCAACGAGAAGAAGAGGGATAGGTTCCGCAGGGGATTAAGCCTGGAGCTCAAGGAGAGGTTGAACCCTATCAAGGTGGATACCTATAATGAGCTGGTGAATCTGGCCATTTCTCAAGAAGACTGTATGCTGGCCCTCAAGGCCGACCAGAAGCGGAAGGCCCCAATGGCACTGTCGAGCCCGCCCGCTCGGAGATTCAGAATGGTTCCCCCTCCGGCGCCCCGTAGGCCACAGCAGTCAGGACGATGGATTGCTCGCCCTCCACCATCGGCAGCACCTCGTTTCCCCGGTTTCCACCCGCAGGCGCCCCGGCCGACCTTATCGCCGTCGTCGTGCCCTGCGAATGGTAACCGCTGCTTCACTTGCGGCAACGAGGGGCATTTTGCCAAAGACTGCCCCAGAAAAAAGAATCAGCAGCCTGGTCAGAGTAATACCGTGACCAACAAGGGAAAGAAGCCCAAGGTGCAGATTCGCCAGGGACGGCTCAACTACACCAGTCTGACTGAGCTCCCAGAAGGTGCGCCAGTGATGACAGTTCCTTCCTTGTCCATAATCAAACTGCTCTTATTTTGTTTGATTCGGGAGCATTCCATAGTTTCATTGGGAATAAGACTGGTGAGAGATGTAAGCTGAGTGTTGGTCACACAAAAGGGTCATATATGATCTCCACCCCGGGAGGGAAAATAGCTTCAGACAAGATAGTTAACCTTGTACCTATCAAGTTAGGCCGGATCCTTTGTAGAGAAAATCTCATCATCCTTGATCTAGAAGGGATAGATATCATCTTGGGTATGGATTGGATGACCCGACACTAGGTGATTCTGGACGTATCTGCCCGAGCTGTCCACATAAACTCACCTCTACATGGCAACTGTACCCTGCACTTGTCCCACCCTGAGTACGCAAATCCTTGTGCGTATCCTATAACAGAAGCCCGGATAGAAGACCTTCCTGTTGTCCATGAGTACCCCGCTGTATTTTCGAAAGATTTTCTCAGCATGCCGCCAGATAGGGATATTAAGTTTGCCATTAAATTACAGCCAGGCACCGCCCCAATATCAAAAAGACCTTATCGGATGCCACCCGCCGAGCTGGCTGAGTTGAAAACCCAATTGCATGACCTGCTGGAGAAAGGTTTTATCCGACCCAGCACTTCACCCTGGGGTTGCCAAGCCCTATTTGTGAAGAAGAAAGATGAGAGTCTACGCATGTGTGTGGACTACCGACCCCTCAATGCGGTGACTATCAAGAATAAATATCCTCTTCCCTGCATTGATGTTCTATTTGACCAGTTAGCTAGAGCTAGAGCGTTTTCCAAGATTGATCTTCGCTCCGGCTATCACCAAATCAAGATCCGACCATGTGACATTCCCAAGACTGCCTTTTCCACAAGATATGGACTCTACTAGTACCTGGTTATGTCTTTTGGACTCACCAATGCACCCGCTTACTTCATGTATCTCATGAATTCGGTGTTCATGCTCGAGTTGGACAAGTTTGTCATGGTGTTCATTGATGATATTCTAGTGTACTCGAAGAATGAAGAAGAATATGCCGAGCATCTTCTTGTGGTTCTTCAGCATTTGAGGGATCATAAACTCTATGCCAAGTTCTCCAAGTGTGAGTTCTGGTTAGAGAGTGTCAAATTCTTGGGACACATGATCTCTCGGAATGGCATAGCAATTGACCCTAGCAAGGTACAGGAGGTCACGGACTGGAAGCCACCCACTTCAGTTCATCAGATCCAAAGTTTTCTTGGACTAGTAGGCTATTATCGGCGTTTCATCCCGGATTTCTCCAAGATAGCTAAGCCGATGACTGAGCTGCTGAAGAAGGAAGTTAAATTTGTGTGGAGCGACAAATGTGAAGAAGCCTTCCACACCTTGAAACAATTGTTGACTTCTGCTCCAATCTTAGCTCAACCCGACTCTTCTAGGCCATTTGACGTGTACTGTGACGCCTCTGGCACTGGACTTGGGTGTGTTCTTATGCAAGACAACCGAGTCATTGCCTATGCCTCACGGGCGTTATGACCTCATGAGCTGAACTACCCAACCCATGATCTTGAGTTGGCAACAGTGATTCATGCCTTAAAGATATGGAGACACTATCTAATGGGCACTCACTGCAACATCTACACTGACCACAAGAGCCTTAAGTACATCTTCACTCAAGCTGACCTCAACATGCGTCAAAGAAGATGGTTAGAGTTGATCAAGGATTACAATTTGGAAGTGCATTACCACCCCGGCAAAGCCAACGTAGTAGCAGATACTCTCAGCCGCAACACCCATTGCAATTGCTTGTCGGCAACCAACTTCACAGAAACTCTATGTCATGAGATGGGAAAACTTAGCTTGGAAATCATTTCCCATGGAACCCTCAGCCATATTTCTCTTGAATCTACTTTGGAGGACCAAATTGGGTTGGCACAGTTAGAGGATGAGGAATTAAAGCTAATTAAACGGAAGATTGCACCGAAGGATGAAGGGTACCAGCAGTTCTGATAGGATGAAAACGGGAGAGTATACTATGAGAGTCAACTTGTTGTTCCATCTGACCCAGATCTCAAGAAGCAAATCCTAGATGAAGCCCATCTCTCCAAATTCTCCATCCATCCTGGCAGCAATAAGATGTATCATGATCTGCGTCAAAATTTTTGGTGGAGTGGAATGAAGCCAGAAATTTCACGCTATGTCTCGGAATGTGACACGTGTCAACGTGTCAAGGCAAGTCATTTGAAGGTAGCAGGTACCTTGCAACCGCTACCTATTCCATCATGGAAATGGGAAGACCTCAGCATGGATTTCATTATGGGATTGCCCTCTACATCTCAGCGGCATGATTCCATTTGGGATATAGTGGACTGCCTCACCAAGTCTGCACACTTTCTTCCTGTCCACAGCACCTATACGGCCAAGAAATATGCAGAGTTGTATCTTGACCACATTGTTTCCCTGCACGGTGTGCCAAGGACGATCATATCTGATCGAGGTGTTCAGTTTGTAACACGTTTTTGGGAACAGCTACAAGCTTCACTTGGCACCAAACTCATCCATAGCTCAACATATCATCCTCAAATCGACGGTCAGACTGAGAGAGTAAACTAGATCCTTGAAGACATGCTACGAGCTTGTGTCATCCATTATGACAAGAATTGGGATAAGTGCTTACCGTTGGCAGAGTTCTCCTATAACAATAGCTACCAGGCTAGCTTGAAGATGGCACCATTTGAAGCCTTATATGGTCGGAGGTGTCGGACACCATTGAATTGGTCACAAGTTGGGAAAAGACAAACGTACGGCCCTGATCTAGTAGTAGGAGCCGAAGAGCACGTTAGGGTGACTCAAGCAAATCTCAAAGCAGCCCAATCTCGACAGAAGAGCTACTCCGACAAGAGGAGGAGACCCCTGCAGTTTGACATTGGTGATCACGTATATCTTTGAGTCTCCCCGACCAAAGGAGTGCAACAGTTTGGAGTAAAAGGGAAGTTGGCTCCCCGTTACATTGGCCCTTATGAGATTGTGGAAATTTGCGAGCCCGTTGCTTACCGGATCCAACTCCCTAAACAGCTCTCGGCCATTCATGACGTCTTTCATGTTTCCCAACTAAAGAAATGTGTCGAAGTTCTGACTGAGATCTTGGAACAAGAGCAACTTCAAATTGAACCTGACCTAACCTATGCCGAATACCCGACCAAAGTCCTCGACCGTAAGGAGAGGCACACCCAACGACAAGTGGTGAAAATATATAAGATTCTGTGGAGTAACCACACGGAGGATGAAGCAACCTGGGAAATAGAGGAATATTTGAACAAGCACTTCAGAGGCTTTCTGTTCAGCCAAGGAGTTAAGAACCGCACACCCCCACTGGTTGTCCTTACACTCGAATCTCGAGATGAGATTCTATTAAGGGGGGTAGGCTGTAACGACTTAGGTTTAAGCAGCTGAGCTTAATCTTAAGACAAGCCCCTAATCTATTTGACTAAGTCTTCTTGAGCTATATCGGCTAAAGTTCGGTTTTCAGCCCAACCTACCACCTTAAGAAGGGTTTATCCTTGGAACATTGAGCAAGACGCCAAGAAATTCCTTTATGAAAGTTGGAGAACAAAGTTCCTGCTACAACTTGGTTAGTTGGACCTTAATCCTTTTCGTCTCCGAAGGTTCCCAAATCTACAGTTCCAATCCGCCCCGACCTCGGAAACCCAACAAACTGCAGTTTTCTCTCAGTCCCGAACCGGTGTTCCTCCAAACTTTGGAGCTTTGGATCCCCAAATCCACTGCATTTTTGGACTCGGTCCAATCACAAGAGTTGGGCCTTGGCCTGAGTTCTACAACCTTTGTTAAGGCAGTAGAAGTGGTGCAGTTTGGAAATTGGGAGAGCTAGAGACTGGAAAACGGACCCAGAAGAGGGATCCCACAGATCTCTCGGGTCAAGCGCGCCAGAGCAAGCGCGCACCCTGTTTCAGAGCGCCACCGCCACGTGGCATGACCTCCCCGACGAGCGTCGCCTCACCCAGTCGCCGGCCGCGACAAGATGATCAACATGCCTCCTTTCCAATCACGCGTAGAAAAAGCCCTGTAGCCCTTTTTCCACCTCGTCTCATCTTGCCAGCAACCTCACCAGCCGCGCCAGGCGCCCTGTCGCCGCTGCGATGAAGGATTGGCTGCTGCGGCGCCAGTCCGCCTCGCCTCCCATGCACATCTCTTCACCAGGATCCCCGGCCACGCGCCCCAACGCCTTCCGGCTTTTCCATCGCCCCTCAGTCGTGCTGCCCACGCGCGTGCCCCGCGACGATACTGCCTCCGCCAACCACTGCGCCGGCAATGACAACTCCTTTCCCCCGCCTCACCAGTAGCGTGCCATGGCTAAACCGCTGGTTCTACGCTTGCTAGCGTCGCTGTTCGCCCGGTCACCTCGCCTGCAGCACCCTCGCCTGCAGTGCCTCTTCCTTCCTTCCTGCCGCATGCTTGCCAAGCTGTGCCCCCCCAATCCGGCGCTTGACGCGGCCAGAGCCCGCGCTCGACCTCACCAATCCTTCTATCCAGCAAAACCACGCCTACATAGCGCTGTCTTCAGTGCCCGATACCGTAAGACCCTGTCCCCGGAGCTCTGCTTCGCTGGCCAATGGAGGCATCGACCAATCGCCGCCATAGCAGAGCACTCCATCCTCTTTGACCTTATCCTCGCACTGCCCGAACTCTTTCTCTTCCGCGCAGCTACAAAAGGGGAGTACCAGAGCCTCTACCGAAGTTCCCTTCGCCATCGTTGCCTTGCCGCATCTTCCTTTGTTTCGTGCTCAAGCGCTGTCGCATAAGATCTTTGAGGAACTCCCCCTCTCCACTCAACACCCGCCTTCCCACACCCACCAGCTGCTTGTTTCCTCCGCGTCGAGCTAGAAGCTTACTTGTTGTCCACGAGAAGCACCGCCGCCGCCAGAACATCGCCGGATCTCACCACCGCCCAAGCCTTAGCGCCTTTCATCGTCCTGCCTGAGCTTGTTTCTTCTCGACCCCAAGACTTCGTCAGTAGGACCAAAGGTGAGCTGCCGACCCCTTTCCGTCTCGCCCGACCCCTATCTGCTTCACCCGACCCCTATCTGCTTCACCCGACCCTTGTCCGCCTCGCCCAAGGGCTCGGCTGTATCTTTTTCTTTTGACCAAGGGTATCTGTGTAAAATTTCGGGGACTTCTCTGTGTTAAGTCTGAGGACCCCGGTACAGTTATTCCTTAAGTTTGAGGTCAGATCATAAGTTTTTCCCAATCCGACTCCTCTATCTTGTTCTCAATCAACAGAAGCTTGGGATTCCACACCTTTCCTGTAGTTTTACAATAGTTTTTGGGGCTACCTCTTGCAAGTGTTGCTGAAATAACCATCTAAGTGTTTTAACCCATGCATTTGCATTTCCATGTAGAGCTAAACCTCGCCGACGGCACGTACGAGGTGCACCCAGTGCTAGAAGACGGAGATCTAGCCGAGCTGCCGACCGCAGGAGCTGAAGCAGAGCAACCAGAAGATTAGTTTGCCTCCGCCCCGATCGAAGGCAAGCCCCAGAGCATCACCCAATCTTTCTAAACTTGCGCATGCCTTCATTTGTATGTATGTGCATTTACGTTATAGGAGTTGTTTGAAGCCTTAGATGCATGACCCAGTTCCCTTGATCTGAACACTAGCATGATTAGCCCGAGTAGTTGCAGTGCTTAACAGGACTCGGTAAAAGTCGAGTGATTCCCTGTCACTCGCGAGTTATAGGAGTTGCTTGTTCTCCTTTGGCACCACTATAAGGATGGTGGACGGGGCAGGGCTCTGTGAACTATTTTGGTGGTCGGTGGATCACCCCGTCTGTCTACATGAATCTGTTTAAGGTCGGAAAGTGTTGGTGTTTGTGATCAAGATTTTTTTGAAAGTACTAATCTCATACCTAGTATGTGATGGGGAAGCCTAGTACCTGATTGAACCTGGACGTGAGCGGTTCGATCCACTGTCTTTGGAATAGAGTTTCCGTTGCGGCCGCATGTGGTGACAAGTGTGGTCACAGAATGGCAGAGGCCGAGTCTGTGGAACCTTGTACCAAGAGAAGTGAGCCCGACACGGGTCAGGAGATTGATGGGGACGGTCGACAGAGGAAGCGACCCTCTGTGGTGCGTGGATGTCGTGAGATTAGGTTCGCCATGCATGGTTAAGAAATTCGAATCGATTGGTCTGCCTCTCACTGTTTGAGACTGCTTGATCGCTATGCTATAATGAGTAAAGATGGAACATGATGATGATATGAACCTTGATGCTTGTTTTATACATTGTTTGGAAACTATGTTTGATTAGCATAAGTGCCAACGTAGACTGGTTAATGAACTTAGAATCGGAGCTAAAATATGGAAAGTAAGGACCTAATGTAGTTGTTTTTGGCAAAACAAACCCCCCAGCCAAAGAGCCCTGCATGTCTAGAAGTTGTGGTGTAGTTTTCCCACCAATCGGTTAAGTCTTGTTGAGCTTAGCAGCTCAGCCTTGCTTGTGGCACATCTTTCAGGTGAGGTTGAAGCTTCTGAGTTTGCTACTGTTGGCACTTGGCCTCCCCAGCTTCCACCTGGGTGGACGGTCAAGTAGGATCCCTCCTCGGACGGCGAGGAAAGGGACCAGTGATGTCCTGATCGGCCACATCAGGGACATCCGACCCCGACATTAACTTTCGTTGTTTTATCTTTCCGCTGCTCATGAACTTGTGAAACTCTGATTTTTGAACCAGTGCTGTAATAAATTGTTGAACTTGTTTAAGTGGATGATCTGTTGTATTCTCTGGAACCACTCACCTTCATGTGAGCTATGCTAACTCGGTCCTGTATAGTGGTTTATCGGGTGAAATTCGACGGATTGTCGAGTTAACTTGATTAAAGCATATGATCGCCTGTTAGGCGACTTAAGTGTGCTTTGGCCAAGTTAATCTGAGCGGTTCCGCCATAGTGATCCTTAACCAAGCTCTGATACCAATTGAAGGACTGTAAGAGGGACCAGAGGAGGGTGAATATCCAGAATGCCCTTACATGAAGCGCACAACTCAAATACCCTCCAGGGGTAAAATCGTCCAACTTTTTCTTCGTACTTCGGACAGACCTGGCGCCTTCACGATTCGCTTCACCTCAACGCAAGCTTCGTGATAGTGCCACACATCCTCCAACTCGACACCGTCCAGCCACACCGGACTCGTCCCCCGATTTTTAGGTCAAACCGATCAAACCCTCTTGCATACCCCGCAACCGTGACTCATCCCTGGTTTTGAGGCCAAATCGGTCAAACCCTCTTGCACGCCCCACAAGGCGTGATTCACCCCCGGTTTTAAGGTCAAACCGGTCAAACCCTCTTGCACGCCGCACATGACGTGACTCACTGATGTTGCCGAGCCTTCGATGCCTCCAAGTCTTTCGCTCCTAGCTCCCAGGCCGCCTACTCGACTCGCCTCCATCCTGCTTGACTCGACCGACATTGTCTCCATCCCATCCATGTACTCTTGCTCTTCCGTGCACCATGAGGATCGCCCATGACTCCGCCCAAACTCCTCGGGTCCCTCGGTCCAAACCTTTCGTTTGACCTTCACCTCATGCCGTCGACCACCATGTCGCATCTTACACCTGCACATCACAAGCCAAGAGACACAACACACAAGATATGTTTTATACAAACACCGCAACACAACTCACACCTCTAGTTAGCCGTTAGCATAATCAAGTGCATATGGAATATGGACTCAACTGGTAAAGCTTTTACCTCAAATCATCTGGTCAATCACTCATCATAAATAGACCAAGGCATATGTCAACTTGGTCTCTCAAAAAGTTTCTACCTTTTTTTTGCGGAACATAGTATAGACGTAGAACACTCAACCCTATGAATACATGTATGAAATGCTACCCTTATGAGCACATCCGAGAGACTGAGCTAGCATATGCTTGAGTTTGACGAAGTCGCTACTGACGCTTCACCCCTGGCCAGTTGTTTACCACTATATAAAAAAAGCGTCAGTTAAATATTCTAAAATAAATCATCAAATATAAAATCTTCTGCCATTTACATTGTCTTATATATGGTACATACTTAGATCGTGGTGGGTTACTAGACGCCATTTAGTACGCATCGTCCCCTTTCCTATTCTTACTATATATCCGCCATTGAAACTTTCATGCATGTATGTTCATCCGGAGAAAAAGGCCTCTCTTGCAACGACGAACAGAAATCTGTGACCTTCCACGACGGGGTCGGTAGGGGATCGGATGAAAAAGCGATTTCATTAATTATCAGTCCAGTCGAGAAAGTTGGGCTATAATTCTAAATTAAGAAGTAGTTGGTGGCTATTTATTGACAAGATTCTCTAAAGATTGGGTGATCAATCTGTAGCGGCTTGATTCCCCTCCAAATCTTTTTGTGTCGCTTCTTCCTCCGCGACTGTTGCAGCTGCTGACCCCTGGATTCAAAGGCAACACGATCAACATACATAAGGCTACGTGACAGCTAGAGCTATACAGCTAATTTTAGATCTACTTGATCTTAATTGACTCAGCTAATTTGCTGGTAACAATGCCCATGGACAATAGTTAGCCTCTCAGCAAGAGACTAAAATAGCACAACTAATAGTTAGTAGCTACTCCTTCCGTCCAGAAATGATAGGCATATTTGAACTGGGGAAAAGTCTTTCAAAGTAGATTTGACTCTTAATTTATCTTATAATATAATGTCAATCACTAAAAATTCAATATCATCTCAAAATAAATTTAAGTACAAATATATTGATGCAAAATTTATATACTAAATATGCTTATAATTTAACTAATTGTTTATCAAAGTTTGTCAAGTTTGATTTTTGATTGATCAAAATACGCCTATCATTTCTGGACGGAGGGAGTATCTAATAAAAAGCTATAGCCATTTGCCACCTAACCATCAGGTGATCCAAACAAGACATATACCATCTCTGCGTTGGAAAATGGTAATAAATGTTTGTGAGCCCCTCTTTATATGCTTATCAGTTGGTTGGACCTTGGCCAAATAGGCCATCACACAATAAGGATATCATAATAACGACTGGGATGCCCCGTGTGGGGACACTGATGAGCACTATTCCCCAGCTAGGGCTAATAGTCATGAAGTTATTATTATCGTCCTTTTTTTTAAAACATAGTACGGATGTAGATGCTCACATATATGCATGCACATCCACTCCTATGAATACACGCACACAATCCTACTTGAACAATCATCTCTGATCAGGAAGAATCAAAGATATCGTGTACCCAGACGGCATACACATTGGACATATAATATATTACAATTATCATATGCTACAAGAGGAATCAACATCATCAATATTAGAAAATCATTCTTCAAGGGAAGCATTAGTCATTCCTTCCATTTTGAAACATACATATAGACGTTCTTAGTTAAGAGTTTTGTTCCAGCAGTCCTCTCTATAAAATTTGCTTGAATTTTAATGCACAAGGGCTATTAACCAAACATTTTGTGATTATTTAGACTAGCCGGCAGCATGCACGGGCTAGCTTATAAGTTGCTAAGTATTGCCTTAACAATTTATTATCATTATAATTTGATATAACAATAACTGAGCATAAATTATGTGGTTCATTGTTGGACGCTCGATGCATTGTGCGGTATAGATTATTGTGCATTAAAATACACTAGCCACAAAAGACGGCTAAAAGGCTCTATGCTGGCATGCTGAGCACCTGCCAGCAACCTTGAGCCAACACAAATGGCATCTGTGCTAGCGGATGCTCACCCACCAGCACAGAGCGGTATGTGCTAGTGGGCGATGTTAGCCACCCGCCAGCACAGATGGTTACTGTGCTGGCGGGTGCTTCTGCCACGCGACAGGAATATGCATTTTCCCCTTCAATATATTATTTTTCATGAATTATTTTTTATTTTTATTTCTCACCTGTTTTTAGCGGCTAAATTTAAATATGTATCTCCAACCACATAACAACAAACTAAAATAATAAATAAATCACATTATTAAAAACTGCATCGTACATAATAGATAATTCACATTATTCAACAAACTTGAATAATAAATAATTCATATAATTCAACATTTGGAATAGAGCTATTCTTTGCCACGCTAATATTAAAACTACTTCGTCCATCTACGAAGACCTTTGCATTCGTCCACCATCAACATGCCATTTTTATCAAAGAATGCTCCATCCTCATGACAAATCTCGCGTTGGATAAACCACGCCATATCCCTACAAATGTTGTCGATGCCTTTGTCTTCGAGCGCCGCATCGAGAGTGTCGATCGTGGCAGCTGCAGGTATACAGTAAATGAAGATTAGGATGTATTACCATTACGAATTTAGCACATGGCAGTGTATACGAGACTTACATCTTCGGGGTTCGTCCGGTACCTCCCATTGTTTCTGAGGAACTCGCACACGTAATATTCGTATAGCACAGAGCTAGGAGGTTGCTTGTGGCACTGCAATCAAATAGAAAAATGATGAGTTGTTATTAATGACAAGTCTACAATATATGAAAAGAAACCAAGTTTTTATGTTCTTACGAATCTATGATATATTATTTTCATAGCTTTCTTCCTAATTTTAGGGCACTCCCCGTCTTTCAGTATGTAAAGCTTGTACGCACTTTGAGGATATAAAGACAAGAGTTAGTAATACAACTTAGGTGCATAGAATCTCAATATACATTTAAGTACTACCAAGGAATGTCTTACTTTTGTATAATACCTATGAATTCCTTGTAACTATCTTTATTAAATCTGGCTTAGTCGAGGACCACTGCTTCTCCATGCTTGGGTAAAATAATGATGCAAATCCAGTGGTCTTTGCATTGTATTAGAATAATTTATATTATAGATGACATTAAATATCACCAAGTATATATATAGTAATTAAAACTAGCTAGCTGACTGAAAATTGTAAGCCCCCATGATATAATCCTTGTGAGCCTTTTCCCTCATTACTCTTGCAATGTAGATGGACACTTTGTGTATTTCATCTTTGTAGGCTTTTGCTTTATTGCATTTTTCTCCACTTGTGTCTGTGCTGCTTCCATTTGTTGTTTGACTGTTTCCATCAATTTGAACTTGTGCTCTGGCTCACTAATTCGTGATGGGTCAAGGTATGCTACCTTGAACCTGCCATTCGTCAATTCTTCCTCGTTCCATTGCATCCTGCAGAATAGGTAGTCGCTCAGGTACTTGACATATAAAATGTATACGTAAGTATGTAAAACTCGTGTATGCAGTACATGTGGACTTACAAGCACCATACAGTATTGAGATTCACATCGAGGTGTTGATGACGGTAAAGTTCGTGCAAATCCTCGAAATCGATCACAATCTCGTAATCAAGAACGCCAAGGAAAACCTTTTTTGGGATACGCGGGGTGATTGCTCGAATGCCTTGCTTCATTGCTTTCATGATCCATCCATGCAGCTTATTCAGTTCCCATGGGCCGTCCAACAGATCCCACCGATACAAGAATGGTTTGCCATGCTCATAATTCTCTAGGACTTCATCTGATGCAAAGAAATTGAGGTTTTCATCCTTTTCCATTTGCTGAGAGGCGCCACAAGCTACAGATTTCTCACTGGAAGATGAAGCCTTCTTCTTCTTCAATAGGTTTAAGAACTTGTCGACTTCTATTGATGGAGCCTTTTGATCATATGTGCTGACCATATGAGGTACCGCTGGCCTTTAGGGAGGTGGAGATGGCGGCAAAGGTAATGTTGGATCAATAACTGGTAAATCATCTACCCGTTCATCGCCTTGGAGTAGTGATGTCCATTCGTCCTCAGTGAGACTTTCTAGAACAGGTGATAGCATTGGTTGCTCTCCCTCATTGGTAGCTCCCTGCACATGTGACTGCGTCGGCTACTCTATGTCAACATTTGACTCTAGCATGGGTATATCTTGGCTCGGCAGTGAGGTTTCTGGCAATGCATTGTTTAGAACGATATCTCAGCAATGCCATAGTATGTACTGGTTCATCGCATCACCGAGAACCTCAATCCCCTCATCAGTAGGGATGTCAATCTCGCATGACTCATCCAACACCATAACAAATTGCACCCAGGCATAATAAGTGAGGGCTCCTTTGGGAATACTTGACCCGTTACTGCCATGCCGGTTGCGACCTCTCAAAAATTATTTTGTTTCCTTCCATAAGGTATCACCAACCTGCATGGTGTATCCACTTGTATGTCATCAATGGGATACCTCACGTTTGCAATATAGATAGCACTACTCGGAGTAATGAATCCTGTGTGGGCAAGCTGCATGGTTGGTTCTGCCTGTCGTTGAGCATCGGATACTATCGGGTTGGTCATCGCTTGTAGTTGCTAGCTGGCTAAGAACTCCATGAACTCCTACTTGGCGATTTCTCTCATCTTCTCCTCAAGGTCTTTCTTATAATGGTCCCACTTCTTGTAGCTTGCTTGGTCATTTTGGAATGCTTTACCCCAAGGCAATGTTGATGACAGCCCTCGAACACGCCCAGAGTGCTCCGTGGTTCCAATTGCGGCGGTTAGCTGATCTCTCTCCTTGTCCAGCTTGAAAAGATCCTCGCCGACCATGGTGAAGCCTGCCATGATATCAATCACCGCGTTCCTCGCCGACCGAGGATGGGTCCCACAAGATCGTCCAACCTAGAGGAAGCTGGGTCGGCCAAGTCAAACTAGTAGCCAACTCATTAACATCCATACCTGAAAACCTTCAACTCCAACTCCAGCGGCAGTTTGGCTTTGATATTTTTTTACAGGAGGTTATAGTAGTGTGACAGAGGCTTCTGTGATTTTTCCATAACTTTTGGTGAAGGACATCTATTTTCCATATTTTTCTATGATTTAAACTTGTACAAAAAGTTAAGCCTATTTATCAAGTTTCATTTAGTGATTGATATTTTTCCTAGCAAGTATGTTTCATTTGTGGTCCAACAAAAGTGGTTTCACATTTTTCTCTACCTTAAACCATTTATTATGTAGAAAGTATGATTCTTCACTAGCTTTCAAGGATAAAACTAAAACAGTACCATAAACATCTAGGCCAAGGTCCAAATCATTTTTCTAGGCACAAGCTTACTGAAAAAAAGCTAACAAAAGTGGTTTTGCTATTTTACCACATTTTCTTTGATTTACTATGCATTTAAAGGCTTAAGCAAGAAATAAAACCTAGAGAAATACATCTAACAGTGGTATGTGCAACAATAATTTTTTTTGTGAAACTTCACCACTCACTGAATCTAACAAAAGTTGTTTGGCATTTTTCTGAGTTTTCTACAATTATTTGTGCATTTTCAAAGTTCAGCCCTTTTATTCAAAACTTAACTCGGAAAGGCAGTGGCAGTTTTATGCAGGGACCCTAGACATTTTAAACAACCACAGATAAGCCCCTGCAAACTAACACGAAGGACCCTGGACAAAACCAAATCATCGCAATGTCATCCCTCCCCTCGCTGGCGAAGGGCGCGACCGATTCCGGTGAGGCTAGGCGGCGCTAGAGGCGAGAAAGGGCTCAGGTTCATTGGGGTGCTCACCTTGAGCAGGTCCGGTGAAGGGATGGGTGGCGGAGAAGGCTCGTTGAAGAGGAACGGCTTGGGGACGGGAAACGGCGGCGGCGGGGATGAACTTGGGCGTTCCGGTGGACTCGACGGCTTCGGCAAGCTACAGGCTGCTCGGCGACTTGCGCGTGGCTGTGGGGAAGTGACTGCGATCAGTGGCGCTGCATGGAGAGGGACTCTCCACGGCGGGGTAGTGCGGTGGCTTGCGGAGCAAAGGAGTGGGCAGGGGGCGATGGCGCGGGTGAGCTCTTGGGCAGCGCAGTCTTGCCTTTTATAGGCCCGGGGAGGTGCGGAGGGGTGAAGTGGGGCGAATGCTAGTGCCGGACGTGGCCGGAGGCAAGTGTGGGAGAAGAACAGGGTGGTGCCATTGGCGGAAGGAAGTGGGGTTGCAGGAAGAAGATCTCCCGACCATTGGCTCGGCGCGATTGCAAGCGCGCAGGAGTGGCTTTGTCGGGCGGGCGGATTGGCGAAGCTTGGCGCGTGAGTTGTCACTGTCAAGCAGTTGGTTGGCGGAGGGAGCTTAGCTGGTGGAGGGAGATGGCGTGGCAAAGGGGCAAGCAAGCGCCAGCGTTGGGTAAGGGGGATCACGGTAGGGAGGGATAAGATGCCTTGGCGCGTGCATTGGGCAGCCTGGGTGCTGTCTTGTCCCATCGCGCCAGCGATAGGGCGCAGCGAGCTCGCTGGTGGCGCATGGCCACGCGGCGGCGTCACGCAGGTGCACGCGCTGGGCACGCTCTGGCGAGTGCATTGTGCAGTGCAAGCAAAAGGGCCGGGGTTTGAACGTGTTTTTGGTGCGAAAGTTCAAAAAAAGTCAAAAATCTTCCAAACTATGAACTGTTGTCCTAATGTCAAGTTTGAAAAGCTAGAAAGGGATTTGGTTCAAATTCAAGCTAGATTTGCAGATACAAGGCTTCAAAGTTTGGTGGAACGCCTGGACTTCACACTTGGCCAAAAACTGAGTTTGAGCTGAGTTTGACCGTTTTGGCTGGTTTTGACTCAAGTTTTGGAAAGGTTTGGTTGAGATTTGTTCCTAGGTCAAATAAGTGAATTTGCAGTAGTCTTGTAGAATTCAAATTTTATAAAGGGTTTGGCTCGAGTTCAGTTTAAGTTTTGTGAGAAAACCTCATGCCAAGTTGCATATTTTTAATGGTTCAGACTTAAGCAGTTTGTGCTGTTTTCGAAGTTCTTGCTGACTTTAGCCTAGGAGTTGAGCATGTTCTAGTGTGATTCAGTCCAGACTCATATTGCCAAACTTGTTCTTCAAAGTTTACTCTAAAACTTTTGTAAAATATCGAACTCAAGTCCAGGTCTAGAATTTGAAATAACAGGAACTAAAGTACCCTACTCAGCACTGTTTTCAACACTTCGCGTTTTTGAAATGAGGTTGATTTGCCACTGAGTTTAAATCTAGTTTTTGAACAACTTCCTCTCCAAATCACTCAAAGTGCCAATAAGAAAAGTTGTTGCGTTTGTAAAGTCCTACAACTCTTAGATTGACAAAAACTCAAGTTCCTATGTAAAATTTCAAGTTTCGAAATGACCCCTATCAAGCTCCTAAAGGGCATTTTTGACCTTTCAAGTGCTAAATTAGTGTCTAATCATCCTATTCAAGCTTAAGCAAGGTTAATTTAGCTAGGGTTGTCACAGAGTGCTGTGCAGGCATGGCGGTTGGCCGCGGTGGCGTGCGGGTGTGGGCAAGGGGCTGGTGATAGGCAGGGAGGAATTTTGGCATGGAAGATCCGACTTGTCGTGCATGGGGTGTGGCGGAGAGGCGTGCGTGTGCTGTCACCACGCCGGCGGCGAGTGGCCAGGTGGCATTGGCCACTGCCGAGCTGCAATGTGGCAGCCGTGGTGGCATGCAGGCCACGGGCGCGCGCGTGGGCACCGTGCAAGGGTTGGTCGGCTGGGATTGCCTTGGGGGAGGGGAAGATGTCGTGCGCGGCGATTGGGGGAGCACCGGGCTCATCGGGTCACTTCGCCGGTGGTGACTGGTTGGGCGGCGCTGGCCATCGGCATGGCGTGATGTGGCGCGGCGTGACGCGCCGGGCGCAATCACCCTGGATCCGGTGCACATGGGCGTCATGGTGGCGCGCGAGGGCAGCACCTTTGGTGCAAATTTGCTCAAAAATTTTGAACTGAACCTTTAAATTTCCAAAAGTAAAAGTTGGAGATTGAACTACAGGCTAGAAAGTTTACAAAGGTAGCCACATGAATTTCTCAGCGGTTTTGAAGATAAACTTGTGCCAAGTTTGGTAGAATGCCGACTTAGGCTGAATTTGAATTTGCCCCAAATTTAGCTGAATTTTGATTCAAAAATTGAAATCCTTCCACTCAAAATAAGTGAAAGCTCAAATAACAAAAGTTGTTTGTTTTCAAAAGTTCTACAACATTCACATTGGCCAAAAGTTAAGTTCTTATATAAAATTTTGTTTTTAAAACCTGCCCAAAGAAAGTGCCTTTTAGTGGTGTTTTCAACACTTAGATCAATTGAAGCGCATTTGAATTGGACAAGTGGCAATTTGAGTTCAGTTGTGATTTGTTTGCTTAATCATTTTGCTTACTCTTGATTTGTCTTGCTAATTACTAGGGATGTTACACCCCTCATTGGGTGTTTGAATTTAACCTTACCGTCGGGTGTGAATATCGGAATTCGAGCTAGTACCCAATTCCTGCTGCGCTCATCCAAGCCTTCAAACAAATCCGGTGAACTAGATTTCCTTTGTTCTTCTTCCTCTCTGCTCCATTTAGCGATCTTGGCTGCGTACCCTCCCGCATCCAAGTGATGGGGGTTCTCGGCAGCTTTCTTATCCTTCTTGGTGTTTTCTTCGCTCAAGGCTTTTGCTTCCGACTTGTTCTTCTGTTGTATGAACTCTTCCCACATTTCTTGAGGAATCCTACCAAAGTCTTCCCTAGCATTCTTGCCTTTTTGTTCATATTCTGTATTAAGAGTAGACCTCCAATTCCTAAAACATTTTCCAAGGAGGCCCTCAGCAAATTTTCTTGCGGACTCCTCTTGACCTTCAGGAAAAGTGAACTTTTCCTTCAATGTGGCTCACAATACATCCTTTGTAGTGGTAGGCACATTCTTCCAATTACTAGTCATGATCTAGGTTTGCAATTTATCCATGACAATAGCTCCACATATGTTTCGAAACCTAGCAGCTATCCCTTAGGTAATATGGGCTCACCTTTGGAGCCAAGCAATTCTATTACGAGAATACCTTTTCCAGGGATCTGGTTTCAGCTTCTTTTCCCACTTGCCTTTTAGGATTACTACTAGAAGCAGTTGTAGCCGAAGGTTGTGGTGCAGAGGCAACTACCTCGCCTTCCTGCAGAGTAGATGTTCTACGATGTCGCGGCGGCGAATAAACCGGGGATTGGTCATCGTTCTATAGAGAAAATAATAGTTGGAGTTTATCATCTTCATGTGAACAAAAAACGCATCACTAGCTAGTATATGAATGTGCATGGAGGTACCTGATGATCTGCAGTTGGATCGTATTCAGGTCATCTTCATCTAGACGCCTGCGAGCCCTAGGTGGGCTTGGTTCGTACTCAAGTGGATTAGAATACGATCCACATGAGTTGTCGGAATCAGAATGCTCCTTGGTGGATTCAACATTGTTATCATTGCTATCCACCACTCTAAATATGCAAAATTGTAACACTTGCAATTGAAAATTATTCATGAATTTATGCATAACAACAAATATTTATTATTCATGAATTTATGCATATCAATAAATATTTGTACACCAAACTTTTCATTTCACAATTCAAACATATTTATTATTCTTGAAATTATGCATATCAATAAATATTTGTACACCAAATTTTTCCTTTCACAATTCAAACATATTTATTATTCATAAATTTATGCATATCAATACATATTTGTACACCAAACTTTTCTTTTCACAATTCAAACATATTTATTATTCATGAATTTATGCATATCAACACATATATGTACACCAAATTTTCCTTTCACAATTAATTCAAACATATTTATTATTCTTGAATTTATGCACAATAAATATTTGTAGACCAAAAGTTTCCTTTCACAATTCAAAAATATTTATTATTCATAAATTTATAGATATCAATACATATTTGTACACCAAACATTTCCTTTCATAATTCAAACATATCTATTATTCATAAATTTATGCATATCAACACGTATTTGTACACCAAATTTCTCCTTTCACAATTAATTCGAACATATTTATTATTCATGAATTTATACATATCAACACATATTTGTACACAAAATTTTTTCTTTCACAATTCAAACATATTTATTATTCATAAATTTATGTATATCAATACATATTTGTACACCAAACTTTTCTTTTCACAATTCAAACATATTTCTTATCCATAAATATATGCATATCAACACATATTTGTACACCAAAATTTTCCTTTCACAATTAATTCAAACATATTTAATATTCATGAATTTATGCATATCAACACAAAATTTTTCCTTTCACATTTAAAAAATATTTATTATTCATAAATTTATGGATATCAATACATATTTGTACACCAAACTTTTCCTTTCCGAACTTATTCAAATTTATTAGTCATGAAAATTTATTTTTTTTGCATGAAAAAAGGACCAACCGAGGTTCGGGGAGGGCCGGCGGCGCGGCAGGCTTGGGGAGGGCCGGTGGTGGCGCGGTGGGCTTGGGGAGGGCCGTCTGTGGCGCGGTGACCTCGGGGACATTCGGCGGCCGCGCGGAGGCCTTAGGGAGAAGCGGCGGTGTGGCATCACGTTGCGACGAGGATGAGGGAGGGCTGGAGGCGTCAGGTCAGGGAGGCGCGGTGGCCGGGGGAGGGCCGGTGGGTGGAGAGGGGGGTGTGGCCGGCGGCATGACTCCGGGAGGGCGGCTGTGTCGAGGAGCGTCGGGGAGGGGGCTGTGACGGCCGGGGGAGGACCGGCGGGTGGATAGGTGTGCGCGGGCGGCAGTGGCGCTACGTGAGGGCGATGGCATCGAGGGGAGTCGAGGTGGCAGCGCTCCGAGAGAGGGGCGCTGCGAGCGGCGCGCTCCACGAATGCAGCGTGGGCGTCAGGAAAGGGACCGCGATGGCGCTTCGGGAGGCGAGGTGGTGCTCTTGTGACTGGCGGCAACGTCGACGAGGGCGGCGGTTTCGACGTGAAATTTTGGCAGCTTGACGGCGTGGTGAAAGTTTCATGCTAGGACTTGGAAAATTTCGAGCCCAACCGGGGGTTATATGGGCACGCACTGCGTTGGTGGGCGGTAATGCGGCCCGCCAGCACAGAGGCTCAGTGCTAGTAGGCGAGCCTCTGTGCTGGCGGGGTGCTTTAGCTCTAGGGCGCACCAACACTGAGGAGCTGTGCTGGCGGGCCACATTAGCAACTGCCAACACCGTGGGTTCAAGAAATTTTCAACCGATTTAAATACTTGATAAATGATTTCAAAATTATTTCAAACTTTTACACATGAACATAAATGTTATTTAGTGAATGTAAAAATTATAATTTTATGCATAACACAAATGAGAATGACTAGTTAGTTCACTTGTCACTATAGGTTGAAACACCTCATGAGTTATAGGGTGATCATGACTTGCATATCCATTTGGAAAGGACGTACTGTTAGATCTCAAAATTATGTTAATATTTTTTATCCATGTTGGTTCACTCCTAAAGTGGTTACATGCCAAAGTGGTTACAGTTTTATCATGCCAAATTTAATAAAATATAAAATTGTCTAACAATCATGAGAATATGAGATTTTCCATGTAACCACTTTAGGAGTGAACCAACATGGCTTAAAAATATTAACATAATTTTGAGATAGTCTAACAGTACGTCCTTCCCAAATGGATATGCAAGTCATGATCACCCTATAACTCATGAGGTGTTTCAACCTACAGTGAGAAGTGAACTAACTAGTCATTCTCATATGTGTTATGCATAAAAATTA
>NC_028451.1:23591526-23746734 GCF_000263155.2 Setaria italica | reverse complement strand
TCCTGCTGGACGGTGTCGATTAGCGGACCTATAGCAAATGATTGCGGGCATGCAAAAGTTCTTTTAAACGCCCTGGGGATTGATCAACGCCGGACTTCCAAGAATTAAAAACCTAGCCGATAGTTCATTAATTCGTCCGTCTCTGCAGATGTTCCAATCCATGCCCCCTGTGATCTTAATGAGTTCTCTTCAGACTCAGTACGTATTTCCCTAACTCGCCCATTCTCATATCAGTAACGCATCGGCCATAATATTTTTTACAATCACTAAATAAAAATAAGTTCATGTCCTAAAGTTTAAAATATTCGGACGCTCATTTATCAAGTATGCAAATAGGGTGAAAATTTCTTGAAACCAGTGCGTTGGCGGGTGCTAATGTGGCCCGCCACCACAGCTCCTCAGTGCTGGCTGGCGATAAAGCGGCCCCGCCAGCACAGAGGCTCAGCACTGGCAGGCGGTGTTAGCGCCCGCCAGCGTAGAGGGACCACTACTGGCAAACCACATTAGCACCACCAGCACTGACGCGTCCACATATAAACCCAGGTCGGGGGACAAATAATTTCTAACACCCGGCGGTTTTGCAACATACGCCGTCAGGCTGCCGGATTCCGCCATGCCTCCCTCGCACCACCGTTCTCAACCCCTCGCGCCACCATCCTCTTCCCCGAGCGCCGTTGCTGTGTGTCTATGCTTGGCCGCCCGGGGCATTGTCTGCCCGGCTCGGCATTGTGCTCCCCCGCGTCGGGCCACGCGCCATACCCTGTCCGTTGCCACCGCGCTCCTCCCCGCCCGAGACTCCTCCATCACGTACACCGTGTGCTGCCATCCTCCTCACCTGTGCCTTGCCGCCTGAGGCATTGTCCGCCCGACTCAGCATTGTGCTCCCCCACGCAGGGCCGCGCGTCGTACCCCTGAAAAGTGCATCTAGGTCCCTAAGTGGGTTTTGGTGAATTGAATGACAAAACGATTAAAGGACTAACTTGTTTGCTTAAGATTGTGAGTAGGATTTTATTCTGATATTTATGATATTGATGAGGACATCACATGCTTGGATACAACCATATTGGCATCTTTTGACTCCGAGGTGAAACAATTCTTTATCATAATTATATGTGACACATTTGATGAATTGATGCTGCACCATGATGTGTTTTCGTTGTCAATTTCAGAAATACGTACATGGATCAAAAATAGTGTTAAACACACATGGAAGGCATGGAGGACCAAAGAAGTAGATTGGGGGCCAAGTCCAAGTATTCCTAACGTCCTCCACCAGGCCACCACGTCACTTTTGGCCCAAGGAAAGAAAGAGATCCAATCCAACACGTTTTGGTGCTGGATTCGGACTACAGTTCTGGCCCAACTTGCAACGAGCGCCACGACCTCATCCGGACTCCGTTTTGGGCGTTCAAGTACTCCTTGGAATCCTTATGAAGTCTATTTTCATATGGATCCGGACTCATATCCATATCTATTCTGAGGCGGCCGCAATCATCGAAATACTACCGAGAGGTCTTCTGTCCACAGGTGCTGCGTCGCCCTATTTTGGCCCGATGGGCCGTGTATCAAGTTGGGTCCATTAGGGACGTGTCCTAGGGTTGGAGCACGACCCCAACACCCCCCTGGTCGTCCTCCTAGGTATTAATAAGGATTAGAGCTGCCACAAACAGATTGGGTTTTGTTTTGATGTAAGTTTAGCCATTGCTACTTCCTTGTAGACGCGTGTGTCGACTAGACCATCCGTTCTACTCGATTCAGAACCCCAACTTTGTGATTTCAGATTTGTTTTCATCTTTATATTTGCAATTCAGTTGCTTGTTCTACTTGTTCTTGCTTGTTCTTCGATTGCTTGCAGGACGAGTGCCCTAGTGGCCGGGTGACGCGCTCCACAAGATCGCGGCAGCCATTGGAGGTGGTGTATCGGTTGCTAAGGCGCAGCTTGGAAGGCTGTAGTCGGGCCGTGAACGTCGTCTCCATCCACCAATCGAGTTACCCACGCCTCTCATCGAAAGATCGGGCATCAACCCTAGCGGGTCCATATCAGTTGGTAATCAGAGCAAGGTTTATCGGTGAGAGACTTCTAGTTCTTTGCTGTTTTTAATTTCCTATAGTCCAGAAAAGGCCAAAAAAATTAGTAGATTAGTTCTCCATAATCCCAAAAAACCCTTTGAGCCTTTTACTATTACTGCTTAGTTAGGGCTTATTGAATTAACGGTTGCATCGTCGTGTCAAGTTGCTGGTCTTAGCGTCTAGTCGTTTAGAGTTTCGAGTTCTTGTCACGTTTGTGTCACTATCGCAGATTTGAGTTTATTTGTTTCTCTCCACAAATCAGATTGGATTTTCCAAATTCCTTTGTTTTGTTTACCACTATTAACCAAACCACATACTTGGAGGTTTCATCCACGTCCATACTTCCATCTCCAAAAAGGAAATCCCACAAGTTCAAATCAGAATTCGATTCGGAGTCCTGTTTTATCCTGAAAAGAAAAACACCATATTTCCATTATCAGGAGTCCGAATAGGGAGTTTGAATACAATCTGGAAACCTGAAGTTATCCTCTTTCCAACGGATCTATCCTTGCTCCCAAATTCAATCTGAGCACTTCGCAACCACCCTTGAGATTTGCGCATCTGCTGGTTTTGCAAAACAGCCACTTGTTTGACTTTGCTACTAAATCACCCTTCCCAAGGAAGCATTTAATTGCTGTAAGTAGCTTGTTATCTCTTGTTGCAAAATTTGAGCTCTGTGCTACTTGAAAAAAAAAAGAAAAGAAAAAAACAGAAAGAAAGAAAGAAAGAAAAGAAAGAGAAAGAAGAAGAGAAGGGTTTTTCTTTTGTTGTTATTCCTCTCCTTGTGATCCTTCCTTGCTGCAGCTTAGTGACTTCGTTTGTGTCCAGGCTCGCGTCTCTAGCATGTACTAGCCTAGGACCAGCACAATAACGTCGTTGAGCGTTTGTTCAATTTGCTTGCAACTAACGTGGTTCTAGTACTTCCTTGCTTTAGCCCACCTAGAGCTCCACATATTCGACTACAGCTTGACAGGCTTTTGTTGCTGTGGCATCGATACACTTCACTCCACGGTTGCAGACTTGTTGGTTGCCGTCACCTCCTGTTTGGCTTGGTAAGAACTTGTAAGGGCTTGTTTTAAACAAGTTGAGTTAGAGAGAATTACAAAAGACACATCATAGTAGTTGACAGGAGTATACATATTATTTTTTGTGTTTCTTGTTTTCTACTAATCATGGCAGGTTATACGAAGATCGTTGAGCTGTTGCAACTAGACCCTCATATTCAGGATATTATTCAACACTTGCCGTTATATGATGGTAAGTTTGATCCTAAAGCTTACATTGATTGGGAGATAAAAGTAGATAATGAATTTGATGAGCATGACCTGTCTGAGAAACAAAAGATTTATATTGCCTCTAATATTTTGACTGAATTTGCCTTGCTACAATGGAAACACATTTGTAGGCGTAAGAAACTTCTAGAATCTTGGGAAGACTTTAAATTTCTTTTTAGAGATGCATTCATTCCTGAATATTATGCTGATTATTTGCTTGCTAAATTAGACAACTTGAGGCAAGGTAGTAGGACTGTGAAAGAATACTTCCTTGATTTTAAAATTTGTATCATGTATGGTGGATTAGATGAATGCATGGAAGATGTGATGAGTAGGTTCATGAGAGGGCTCAATTCTGAAATTCGAACTTTGTTAATTAGCAAATCATGCATGCATCTTGCTCAATTGTATTGTCTTGCTCTCAATGCTGAAAAGGAGATTCTATTATCTGTGAATACTTGCAATAATGATGTGACCCATAATGTCCAAAATTTGTCCACCTTGCATGCTAATGACGAGCAACAAATAGTGGAACCCACTGTTAATTTTCCTTTGTCACAAAAGGAATTACTTGCTATTCCTTGTGATAAAGAAGACTTGTGTGATGATGATTCTTTTACTCCTATGCCACAAGTAACAAATAAGTGTGATACTTTTCGTTTGGAAACATATAAATGTGCTGAAGAAAAGCTATTTCATCCTATTAGTTGTGCACAAGATGAACTGAGTTTGCTATCCTCTTTAAATACTTTGGGTTATATTGAATTTGATGTTTTGTGTAATCTAAATTGTCTAAAAGAGAAACTTAAATTTTATTCTGGTTTGCCAAGTTTTAATCATTGTTCGTTTCATCCAATTGGCACATACGACAGCAAAGGCAAATATTTGGTGCATAAAGTTTATATTTGCTCTAATCTGAAATATCGTTTTGGGCAACAATACCAAGATCAAAAAGAGGGCTGCACTAACACTAATAATGTCTTGCAAAGTTTTTCTAGTTTTTCCCATATGCAACAGGGTAAGGCCAAAGAAGGGGAGCATTACTGGTTGTGCCCATGCAGCATGGTCATCGCTCCGTGCTCCAACATCAAAGCAACTACCTTAGAATGCCATTGGAGCAAGTCGAGGACGACTTGCAGCCAAGAAGGGGAGAATGATGAGGACATCACATGCTTGGATACAACCATATTGGCATCTTTTGACTCCGAGGTGAAACAATTCTTTATCATAATTATATGTGACACATTTGATGAATTGATGCTGCACCATGATGTGTTTCCGTTGTCAATTTCAGAAATACGTACATGGATCAAAAATAGTGTTAAACACACATGGAAGGCATGGAGGACCAAAGAAGTAGATTGGGGGCCAAGTCCAAGTATTCCTAACGTCCTCCACCAGGCCACCACGTCACTTTTGGCCCAAGGAAAGAAAGAGATCCAATCCAACACGTTTTGGTGCTGGATTCGGACTACAGTTCTGGCCCAACTTGCAACGACCGCCACGACCTCATCCGGACTCCGTTTTGGGCGTTCAAGTACTCCTTGGAATCCTTATGAAGTCTATTTTCATATGGGTCCGGACTCATATCCATATCTATTCTGAGGCGGCCGCAATCATCGAAATACTACCGAGAGGTTTTCTGTCCACAGGTGCTGCGTCGCCCTATTTTGGCCCGATGGGCCGTGTATCAAGTTGGGTCCATTAGGGACGTGTCCTAGGGTTGGAGCACGACCCCAACACCCCCCTGGTCGTCCTCCTAGGTATTAATAAGGATTAGAGCCGCCACAAACAGATTGGGTTTTGTTTTGATGTAAGTTTAGCCATTGCTACTTCCTTGTAGACGCGTGTGTCGACTAGACCATCCGTTCTACTCGATTCAGAACCCCAACTTTGTGATTTCAGATTTGTTTTCATCTTTATATTTGCAATTCAGTTGCTTGTTCTACTTGTTCTTGCTTGTTCTTCGATTGCTTGCAGGACGAGTGCCCTAGTGGCCGGGTGACGCGCTCCACAAGATCGCGGCAGCCATTGGAGGTGGTGTATCGGTTGCTAAGGCGCAGCTTGGAAGGCTGTAGTCGGGCCGTGAACGTCGTCTCCATCCACCAATCGAGTTACCCACGCCTCTCATCGAAAGATCGGGCATCAACCCTAGCGGGTCCATATCAGATATGATATTGTCTCTTAAGATAAATGTGTATTATATGGCTCACAACAAAGAAAAGCAACCAAGTGTGTGATCCCGTGATGAAAGTCTATGATCAATGACAAGCAAGGGTCAAGTAAAACTTGGGGATATGCTTGATGGTTAATCTTTAAGTCTCCAAATCATGTGATAGTTTGATTGACAAGTAAAGGGATCACTAAGAAAAGAATAATGATATTCACAAATGGATATTGCAAGGCTTCATGAGTATATGATAAAAGACATGTGCTTATGTTCTATATATTGGCCTTGTTATTGGAAGCTTGTAATTCATGAGATATTCTTTATTAGTCAAGAACAAGCATTTGAAGAGGATATCAAATGGGATTTCATGGTTGATGTCAAAGCAAAGCTAAACTCAAAGTGGCAAGAATAGGTGAAGAAATCAAACGAGATACTAGAGCGAGGGACTAAGCAAGCTTTGGACAAGAGACGGCTTGGGCCATGTGCATTTTGCTAAGCTGAAGTGGCTAGTATCGAGGGGGTTTTGAAGTATCATATCTAAGCCTTAACGAGGAAAACAATGAAATGCATTCAATCTAATATGATTGGTAAAATGGAGTGACTTAAGAATTCAAGTATATCTTGTCATGAACAAAGGAGTATCTTAAGTCACTAGCTTAAGATGGATATGCTCAAGATGATAGCTATGTTGAGACCCCTCAAATGACTATTGATCGAAGTATGGCATGGATGAAGACTTACAAGCTCAAGTGGATGATATAGTG
Source organism: Setaria italica (assembly GCF_000263155.2). Taxonomy (NCBI): domain Eukaryota; kingdom Viridiplantae; phylum Streptophyta; class Magnoliopsida; order Poales; family Poaceae; genus Setaria; species Setaria italica. Next base: position 23,740,456 of record NC_028451.1, on the reverse strand, counting down.
TTTATATTTATTCTTGAGTATAGGTATGCTGTTGTTGACATCAAAACTTGGTGCAGTAACCAAGATAATTGGAGTCACGTACAACAATAAGAAGCTAGCATGCGTGCATATGGGCACGGAGTCCAAATCGGCTTCATTGGATTGATCGGCAAGAAGAGGCAAGGATGATATAAAGGAAAGACCAGCACATATGGATAAAAATGATTAGAATATACAACATGGATTCTGGTGCACTTTGCATGCCATGCGTGGGAGGCTTCCAGAATAATTATGCATGCGGCCGATTTGTGCATGTACGGGAGGTTGTTTCATAGAATAAAATATTTTAGAGATAGAGTTGGGTTAGTTAGAGATAGAGTTTTTTATTAGAAAAGATTGTGTACGTGACTTGCCTTGTGCGTGGTTAGATGCCAATTATGTAACGTCCGCCCTATAAATATAAAGGGACGTGGCCATTGTAAAGAATCATCACACGATCAATATACAACACATTTATCTTTTATTTACCTTTTCGGCTTCACGCCATTGCATTAGGAGTAGGAGTAATGTAGCTTCTCGACGAGTTCCTTCTAGCAAGCTGGGCTGCATCGACCTCGACCTCCAGCAAGCTGCAAGTTCCGTCATCAGGTGTTCTAGGCTTTAACCACCGGGCGCATCGCTGTGGTTTCGTCTAGTTTCATCTACCAGTTATCGAGTATCTTGGATCTTTGACTTACGGCGCATCGCTTCTGTCTTGATCTACGGTATTCACCAGTTATCCTGCCTTGATTAAGTCTGCATCGGCTGATATTTATCTGTTCTATTGTCTTGCCGTTCAGTTTGCTTTAATTAGCTTTAGATCGGTTCATTATAGATGACAGATCGCTTAATAGCCTGTTGCATCTTAATCTTGGTTACCCCTTCGAGTGCTGTTGGGATTAAGTTTCGTTATGATTGGATTCATCGGCTGGTGGGGTTCAGATTAACATCCTGCTAAATATTTCTAGACTGCAACTACCGGGCGCATCGCTGTGGTTTCATCTAGAGATATTGGTGGAGAGTTTAGTTTTGATCTCATCGGTTTGTGGCTCTAGCTATGGTGGGGCAACAACTCAACAGCATCCTATTTTCTATCGACCGTCTGGCTGATGGTTATTGTAAATTATATTAAATCGGCTGGATGGCTGATGAATCACTCACATTCATCAAGGCACTGGAATCGGCTTCACAGCTAATATATTTGTCATGATTTATTTTGTTGCACCATTATCGCTACTGTGCCAGGATTATATCGGCCTGATCGGCCGGTTGCCTCGGACTTCACAATGACTATCATCTCTTTGTCAGTTGAATGATCAAACTGACTGGCACGCCCGCGCACACCACGCGCGCCGATTTGGATTCTGCACTGGAGTTAAGCAGATCTCCCAGGTCCTCATGTGCTGATGCAGGGTCCACCACCGCCAGGATTTTGCGTCAACACATTTTGGCACGCCCGGTGGGACACGGTTATAAGACTCACATGTTTATTCAGATAAAAAGAGTATATTCGGCAGCTGTATCGAGTTCATCAGCCGATTGAAGAGAAGCATCGGCAGATTGGTTAAAAAAAAAATACAACGGCCGATTGTAGAGAAAGGCATCGGCCGATTAGCGTCAGCCAGTTGGAATTGGAAGAAAATAAAAGTGGCATCGGCCGATGGAAAATTGGTATTGCCGATTGAAGGAAAAAAAAGAGAGCGTGGCATCAGCCCATGGAAAATTGGGTCAGCCGATTGAAAAAAGAAAGAAAGAAAGAAAAAAGTGGGGCATCGGTCATTCGTGTGTCAAAAAAAAAAAGGGAGGGGCATCGGCCATTCGTGCGTCTCCTTATTGATAAAAAAATCGGCCGATTGAAAATTGGATCGACCGATCAAAAGTTGCATCGGCTCATTAATATATATATATATATACACATCGGCTGATTGAAATAAGGAAAGCATCGGCTGACTGGTTCAAAAGATGCATCGGCCGATTGAGATAAGGGAAGCATCGACTAATTAAATACATCAGACGATTGGGATATATATAAAAAAAAGGGTATCGGCTAATTGAAAAAAGTGCATCTGCCGATTTAGATAAAAAAAGGGGAGTTGAATCGGCTGCCTATTTAATATTCTCCCACAGCTATTGGGAGAGATGGAAGATTTTTCAGCCGATGCAATATTTTTGAGCCGATGGAATTGCTAACGTTGGCTGGCCATATAAATAGCTAATGTAGTTTTTTTTGTTATCGGCCAGTTCAAAGGAAAGCAGGCATCAGCTGGCCGGTGGAAAGAGCCGATGGAAATTTTTTTTTCCAAAGAAAACAAGTATCGACAGGTATAATGGCCGATGGGATATTGAAGAGAAGTAAATAAAAGAGGAAAAGGAGAGCAGCCGATAGGAGTTCAGCCGATGGGCAAAGGAATAAATAAAAGAAGAAAAAAATAAGGGGAAGCAGCTAGCCGATGGAGACTCCAACCAACCGGCAAAAAAAAAACAGTCAGCGGATGGAAGGAATTCAGCCGATTGCTACTTGCCATATTTTCAGCCGATGGTGCTACTTTTTTCAGCCGATAATACTACTTGCTTGCCATATTTCAGCCGATGAAGCTAAATTCCAGCTACTGATATGAAAGCTCTTCCGGCCGATTGGTTCAAGCAAAATTGCATCGGCTGATTGGTTCAAGCAAGATAGTATCGGCTGCTTATAGAATATATCGGATATTAATTTCGAAGCATGAAGTATTCATACTTCGAAATTAGGGGGGCCTATGTGTTGACAACAAAAGCTTGCTGGTTACTGCACCAAGTTTTGATGTTGTTGGCGCTAGAAATCGGCCAACCGAATTCCAGCGACCGACACACGACCCGGGAGAATCTGCTTAGCTCCTGTTCGGGTGAATGCCCTGGTGCGGTTCGCGCGGCGTGCCAGCCAATCTGACCTGTTGATTGGCAAGGAAGAATACGTGTCAAATTCAGTAACTACGATCGGCTAAGTTTCCGATCGAGAGAAGCTTATCGGCAGATCGGCCGATTTACTATGGTAATGAAATCGGCTACAAGACAGCACGATCCCTGTAGCCTTGTAGATAGAAAAATACTGAGGTAAATCGGTACAAAGCTTGAAATAACAGCACCAGGAAAAGATCTAATCGGCAATGGATGGATCTAACAGCAGAGAGTAACGAAAGCCGACACTACCGATTCCTAGCGGGATAATGGGTGATAAAAACTAGAAAAACAGGTAAGAACCTATGAATCTAGTCGATATCGATAACTGATGAATAAATCTAAACGAAACAATAGCGATGCGCCGGAAGTTAAAGCTTAGATGTTACTCGGTAAACGGAACTTACAGAATCGGCTGGAGATCAAGACGATGCAGCCCGGCCAACCCGCACGAACTCGTGAGAAAGAAAAGTAACGGCGAAGTCGCCTGCTCGAAAGTAAGTATGAAGAATAAAGTAACTTGTTGTATTGATTGATTGTTGTGTCTACAGATTTACAAAAGTAGCTATTTATAGCCCCGTACAAATAATCTTCTTAACCGACTAGAACTCTATCTCTAATTCAAACAGAAAACAAATATCTACAAGCACAATCCGTGCTAAACTAATCACCCCACGCTTCGTGGGCTGAACTCCACCTTATCCCTCCATCTTTTCAAGCCCATACAGGCCCACCTTAGTTTATCTTCCTGATCGGCCGATTTCTTATTCGGCAACGGATTGCCGATTGGGAACCGGGCGCATTCACCCTGAGGCGAAGTAAAAGCCACTGACCGATTCCGCATTATAACACCTTCTGGCCGATTCCCATCCGTACTTCTTCGATTTCTTTCTTCTTTGGCGCCGATTCTACTGATGACGAAATCCGGCGTCAACACATGCCCCCCAGTTTCGGAGTAAAACATAGTCTTTTACTTCGAAATTCTTTATAACCTCTCCTCCGAAACGGCCGCAGTGAAAATATCCTTCCGTTTCGCGGTCTCCCGGCTGATCATTGCAATTTTTTGAAACGGGCGCCCTTGACAGCCACTACCCGAAAAACTCGACGCGCCGGCGCGGGGAAAATTCCATCTTTAACCTTTCTTCAGGCACCCTATAAATATCATTTCACCGCAACTCATCTTCAAGCTCGCATCTCCTTTTCCAGCGTGCGCACCTCCTTCTTTCTTCAATCTTGCCATCGAAGTCTTCCAGTTTCAGCTCCAATCACTTCTTCCCCTTTCCCTTCAATGGCGACTCCCTCCGGTAATTCCCCAGCACGCGATGCTCCAGGGACAATGCCCCCGGTGGAGGTAGCGCCTTCGATAACGGTGGCGACAACCGTCATTCCATCCACAGATGAAGGAGCTTCATCAGAGATCCCAATGGCGATCCCCATTGCGACTCCATCATCCGCATCTGCATCGGCGACCACACCGATTACTCAGAATTTTATACCGGAGGTAAATACCGAATCTTTCCTCTATCGGTAACGTATTTATCTTAGATCTACTCTTTATATTCTTATGCCCCTTTTCCTTTTTTAGGCGGTTAGACATAGAATTACTATTCATCTCACGGGTAGTCCTGGCCTTGTTTGCCTTGGTCCCATGGGAGACCCGGATCCAGCAGACCTCATAAACTTGGAAACTGATCGGATACCTTTCAAACGATCTGATATGAACTTAGATCAATGGGCCAGCACTTTTAGATCTTGGCCGAATGAAACCCCAGGTTGGAGGGAATGGTACCAACGGGTAGCCGCATCAAGGAGCGTCTCGTGGGGTGAGCTCAAAATCGGCCAATGTATCAACCTTTCCCTGTCGCAAATGGAGAAAAACGAACCGCTAGTGATGGCGGCTTCCTATTTTTGGTCTGACGCACTTAATGCATTCTTATTTGGACACGGTCCCATGACCCCCACTCTGGCCGATGTGATCCTCTTGACCGGCTTGGATGTATCCACCCCTGACACGCCTTTCCAACTTCTGACCGTACCATCGCATCGGCTGGACACAAGAAGAATCGGCGGCTGGAAGGGTTTTATTAATGATAATAAGAAGACCGGTACTGTTGATAACAGGGAGCACACCGCTTTCCTGATGATGTGGCTCGAAAAACACCTCTTCTGTGGAAGAGCCGCCGGCCCAACAACCAACACCCAATCTTTAGCCGAGGCACTGTCCAAAGGAAGCCACATTCCTCTCGGGAAACATCTTCTGGGTGCTGTGTACCACATGCTCCACCAAATCGGCACAAAACTTTCCAAGGGAGAACCAATCGGCAACCCAGGTGGGCCTTGGTGGTTCGTCAATTTATGGTTGAACCTTTATATGAACAGGATTACTCGGCAGCCAGTGGACCGCATGACATTTCCCAATATTGAATCGGCAGAAGACCCTACCGAGCGCCGCCGATGCATGTCTTATGGTGAAGCAGCATCAGCTTTTCCAGGTTGTGCGTATTCCGCTACAAAGGTAGCCGAGTACTTTCGGTGTTTTTATAATGGATTTAATGAGGACGCAACTATCTGGTTCCCATATCAGCGAGACATTCCCATCTTCGAGCTCCCTTCCTGCTTTGATTCAACTTCTGGCCGGTTTGATGAAGATCTCTATGAAGGGTTGATCAAGCTAGGGATCCTACCGGCCAACTTCTTCTCAGGGAAGGATGCCCCTACGTACGAATTCTACAACCCTTCTGCTGCAGCACGACAATTCGGCATGGGTCAGCTGCCGATTCAAGTGTACTTTGCTGGCAAAATCAAGTTTAGAGATGATCTTACATCTGGCCTAGATTACGGTCGGTTGCGAGACCGAATTCCAGACTCCAGTACAATTAACTTGAACGACTGGCTAGTAGCTCCATTTGCTGTCCAGCCGTTCAAACTCTGGTGGGCTGATTGGAAGCAATTCCTCTTCTGCAACTCAGCATCGGCATACTGCAATCTTCTGGACCCGACCAACATTGATCCAAACGCCGAGGTACTTCACATAGCCGATTTTTATCCCCTTTTATTCCTCTTAACACGATCGAGTACTAATGATTTTATTATTTTAGGCTGAGAATCGGATTCCTCCAACACACAGCCGTAGCGGACGACTGATAGAGAGTCATCCATACACTACTTATCCCCTTATCGGCTATAACGCCCCGTCTGTTGACGTGATCACTGGCCGATCGAAACAAGTTCATAAAAGGACTACCAAGAAGACCAGTCGCCGAGTCCGGGCTCGTACGGGATCGGCGGATCCTCCTGTGAGCGTATCGGCAGAAACTTCGGCCGTACTACCTCCTCAAGTCATTCAAGGTGCCGATACTCAAACCATGACGCAAGCTGGGGCGGCTGCCGCATCGTTGTTGTTGGAGGCCATACAGGTAAAACTGAGTTGTGCTGCCTCCGATTATTATTTTTGATATTAACTTTTTCTTTTATCTCTAAACTGCACAGAGCATCCCTACAGAAGTACCACAATCGGCAGCAGCCCCTCCAGCTATTGACGCGCCCCCATTTCCTTCCGTTAAGGTATAGAACCTCTCGTACCGATTTCCTTTGGGCATTCACGTAACGTATTTATTCAAACTTCTGACACAGGCCATCGGCACATCAATCGCTCCTCGATCGCCGATTTCTTGTCAGGAGGCTGGTCCAAACACCGCGCCGATTATCGTGGAGTCCTCTTCATCTGATGAACCCATGGCGCAGGCCCCCGAGCAAGGCATGGCGGCTTCTCAAGTGCAACATGAGGAGATTCGCTTCAAAATGGTAATTTTCTGTTTCGGCTTCTATCTTAGCCGATTTGCTCTTTCTTACAGCTGGTTTATTTCTTTTCTTTATTATCTTCAGGAGCAGGATACCCCCGACAACAGCCTCTTTTCATTTGCGGTTGCCCTCTCTGATGACGAAGAAGTCGCTTCTCGCCAAGTCGCCTTGAGTTCCGTCCCTGATGACATCCGAGCCAAACTTTCCAGCATCCGGTCCCTCCTTCAAGGGGACATCGGCCGATTAGTAGAAGACGCTTCACCGATTCGGCAGCTCTTCAATGACGTCAGCGGACGAGTACCAGAAGAGGCGGAGGAGGCCCTGGCGCCGGCGGCCTTCATCGAGTCCATGAGGATCCCGGTCTTCAGAGCCCTTCGTCACATGGCTGATCGCGTCAAGCTGACCAAGGTTCGCGAAGAGGAAGACACTTTCAAACGTCAGGCTCAAGAGGCGAACCGGCGTATCCATGTCCTAGAAGATTCCCGCCCGGCGATCATAGGTGAGATAGACCGTCTCAAGCGTCGGAGGGCGGAGCTTGCCAAGGAAATGGAGCAAGTGACCAAGGCAATCAGTGCCGAAGAGAACAAACTCCAAGAGCTACCCTCTGTTATTGCCGATTTAACACGGGAGAGGCAACGCTTCGCTCACGAGGCACTGAGACTCCATCGCAGCGCATCGGAGGTTCCTGGATCGGCGGAAGAAGACCAACGGGTACTTGACTCTGCCGATCAGATCCGGCGTCGGGCCATCACGGCTATCGATACCCTTCTGGGTAATCTGTAAAACACTGACCGTTTTGTACGAATCATTTACTATCTTCTTTGACCACCCCTCGCGACGCCCTTTCTATTTATTGCCTTCTTATTACCGATGGGACGTAGCCTTACCAGATTTCCACGCATTCTTTTATAAATACCAACCTCGGCGCTTACTCCCGGTAGCATCAATCTTGGCTTCTCGGTCTAACTTTTCTGCCCCTTCTCATCGGCGCAATTTCTTCGCCATGGCCTCGTCGTCTTCTTCTTCCTCTGTTAACCAGGTGAAGTTTTTTGACCTCTACCTTCCTTTCTTTTTAGACCCTAAGGAAGAGAATATCCCCCCTCATTCCTTCTTTGTTTCAGCCTCAACGTCTTAGCCCCGAGCTCGTGCGCGCCATTGAGTGCATTCATTCCGAAGATCCATTATCGTCGGAGGACAAGATGCTGATCGTGGCTCACCGAGAGGAGCTCCGGGATCACATTACCACGGAGGCTCGCGTGGTCCTGGATTCCGTGGTGAGTGAAAGTAACCGTCAATCTCCACCCGTCAGGAGCCATCGTTGTGGCGATCTTGAAGACGACACCGCCACGGCGGCCCGAACGATCCTGGATTTCGTGGAGAGGAACGGCAGCCGGCGACTTCCCAACGACAGGAATCATCCACTCTCTCGGCAAGTCGTTCTTGAGGACGCGGGAGCGGGGACTTCGCGCCCTCCCGTAGATTCCCCCCGTCAAGTCGAAGCGGAGATTTCAATGAAGGCCATAGAAGACGAATACCTCCGACTCATGATAGAGTTAGGTCGGGCTGAGAGGGAGCGTAAGAAAAGGAATAATTAGTTGCTGTATTTTTTGTTCTAAGGGCGACTAAACGTTTTGTCGGCCATGTGATCCGTCGCCCGAACCGAATGAATGTAATCGGCCGTTTTGGTCGACTTTATGTGCGTCTCAAAACCGAATCGTATCGGTCATGTATGATCATGTTGATTCCTTAGGCACCGACCCATATACTTGGGTAGTATCTTTTTAAGTACCTCCCATTCAGAGCTCTAGTGAATTCTTCTCCTTCTATTGTTTCCAAGATATAGGCATTCCCTGGAGCGCATTTGCCGATTTTATACGGTCCTTCCCAGGTAGGAGACCATTTGCCGAATTTAGGATCTTTCGACCCAATCGGTAGTACCAACTTCCATACCAAGTCTCCAGGGGAGAACTGCTTGACTTTGACCTTTTTATCGTACCACCTGGCCACTCTCTTTTTATTCTCTTCGATACTTATCAGAGCCCTTAGTCGTTGGCCGGCCAAATCATCAAGTTCTTCTTTCATCAGAGATGAGTAGTCATCGGCTGATAATTGGTCCTGAAGTGAAATGCGCCTCGATCCTGCCCTCGACTCCCACGGAAGTACTGCATCGTGACCGTATACCAACTGATAGGGAGATAACTTGGTAGCCCCATGGCAGGCCATTCTGTATGCCCATAGGGCTTCGGTCAAACACAGGTGCCACTTCTTCGGGTATTCTTCAATCTTCCTTTTGATCAACTTGATTATTCCTTTGTTGGAAGATTCTGCTTGACCATTGGCCTGAGCGTAATATGGAGAAGAATTTAACAATTTGATGCCCATATCGGTTGTGAACTCCTCAAATTCCCCCGATGTGAACATTGTTCCTTGATCGGTTGTTATAGTTTGAGGGATGCCGAATCGGTAGACGATATGATCTCTTACGAAATCGGCCATGATAGCCGAAGTCACAGTCCTTAGTGGGATTGCCTCCACCCATTTGGTGAAGTAATCAGTAGCAACTAGAATAAACTTGTGCCCCTTGCTCGATGGTGGATAAATTTGACCGATAAGGTCTATTCCCCACCCTCTGAACGGCCATGGTTTGATGATGGGATTCATGGCCGACGCGGGTGCACGTTGGACATTTCCAAACTTTTGACATTCTTGACAACCCTTATAATATTTGAAACAGTCTTCGAGGATCGTAGGCCAATAGTACCCGTTGTTTCTGATCATCCACTTCATCTTATGTGCCGACTGGTGAGCTCCGCATACCCCTTCATGGATTTCTCCCATTAGAGTCTTGGCTTCTTCTGTCCCAAGGCATTTAAGAAGAACACCATCGATCGTTCGGTAGAACAGATCGTCTTCGAGTAGTACGTACTTGGTAGCGTGAAAGCGCACTCATCGCTCCACCTTTCTAGACGGATCTTTCAGGTAATCGGCAATTTCCTTACGCCAATCGTCGGCTGCAAGCTCTAAGGCCATGGCGCCCGGAATCGGCCGATACCCAGATGCGTGTTGAGCGAGTTTGTTTGCTTCCTCGTTGTGGTCTCTTGGGACGTGTTCGATTACTGCCGATCTGAATTCTTTTAAAAGCTGTAAGCAATCTTCGTGATGAATTCGTAATATGTCATCTTTGCACTCAGCCCTTCCGGTTAGTTGATCCACAATTAGCATCGAATCTCCGAAAACCTCAACAGAATCGGCCTTGACTTCCCTCAATAAACGTAAGCCTTTTAATACGGCTCTGTACTCCGCTTGATTGTTTGTGGCGGCGGTTTCTATCGGCAGAGAGAAATCATATCTTGCCCCCCGAGGCGATATGAGAACGATGCCGATTCCTGATCCGACTCCGCATGATGACCCATCAAAAAATAACTGCCAAGGCGCTAGTTCCAAGAAAGCGATCTCCGGCCCACAGTGTTGGGCGACGAAATCGGCCATGACTTGACCCTTGACGGCCTTTGCCGATTCATACCGTAGGTCAAATTCCGATAAAGCTAAGATCCACTTACCGATTCGTTCTTTCAATATCGGCAATGACAGCATGTATTTTACTACATCATCTTTGCATACGACTATACATTCTGCCGACAGTAGATAGTGCCTGAGCTTGGTGCACGAGAAGTAAAGACACAAACACAAACGCTCCATAGGAGGATATCTTGTTTCGGCATCCAGGAGTCTTCTACTAACGTAATAAATTACCCGCTCTTTGCCTTCAAACTCTTGGACTAGAGCCGACCCAACAGCTTTTTCATCGGCTGATAAATATAGTTTAAACGACTTGCCCGTTTGAGGGGGAACCAGGACTGGGGGTGAGACCAAGTATCGCTTTATGTCTTCTAGCGCCTTGCGCTGTTCTTCTCCCCATATAAACTCCTGGTCTGGCTTTAACTTCAGAAGTGGTGTGAACGCCTGAATCCGTCCAGATAGATTAGATATAAACCTTCTGATGAAGTTCACCTTGCCGATTAGAGACTGTAGCTCAGTTTTGTTCTGTGGAGCGACGACTTTGTTGATGGCCGCTATGGTCTTCTGATTGACCTCCATACCCCGTTCGTGTACCATGAATCCTAAGAACTGTCCGGCGGAGACGCCGAAAGCGGATTTGTTAGGATTCATCTTGAGACCATGCTTTTTGGTACACTCTAGCACCTGTCGCAAATCGGCTAGGTGTTCCTCGTGGCTTTTGGACTTGACCACAACGTCATCAATGTAATTCTCCACCAGGAGACCAATGAGTTTGTGAAAAATGTAGTTCATGGCTCTCTGATATGTAGCACCGGCATTTTTCAAACCGAAAGTCATCACCACCCACTCGAATAGACCAAGATGGCCTGGACATCTGAAAGCCGTTTTGGGTATATCCTCTTCGGCCATAAGTATTTGATTGTATCCGGCGTTTCCATCCATGAAGCTAATAATTTTGTGCCCCGCGGCAGCATCGATCAGTACATCGGCCGTAGGCATGGGGTAACCATCCATTGGTGTGGCCTGATTAAGATTTCTGAAATCAACGCAAACGCGCAGCTTCCCATTTTTCTTGTACACCAGTACGATATTAGAAATCCACTCGGCGTAACGACATTGCCGAATAAATTTTGCTTCAATTAGCCGAGTTATTTCGGCTTTTATGTCTGGTAAAATTTTAGGATTGCATCGCCGTGCGGGTTGTTGGTACGGCCGATACCCTGGCTTTATGGGTAGCCGATGTTCAACAATAGATCGATCTAATCCGGGCATCTCGTGATACTCCCAAGCAAAACAATCCTTGAATTCCCTTAATAAATTTGTCAATTTACACTTATACTCTGGATCTAAATTTGCACTAATAAAAGTCGGCCTTGGTTTGGTCCCGTCACCTAAATCTACCATCTCCAATGAATCGGCCGACGTGAATCCGTGTCCCAGCTTCCCGTCTTCTCGGGCGAACTGATCCATCTATTGCGCTTCTTCGGAGCCGACTGCTCGGATCGGCTGTAGGCCAAAATCGGTGACCTTCAGGAAATCAGTTTCCCAAACCCTACCTGATATGCACCTGACGGTTTCGCAGCTCCATTGCTGTGCGTCGGCCGCCGCGATGCTGTACGCGGAGTCGGCTTTGACCACCTCGATGTTATCGCCGACCCATTGTACAAGGCATTGATGCATAGTTGACGGGATGCAGCAGTTTGCGTGTATCCAGTCTCGGCCAAGAAGCATATTATAGGACCCTTTGCCATTAATAACGAAAAATGTAGTAGGAAGGGTCTTACTGCCGATGGTGAGGTCGACGCAGAGGGCACCGCGAGCGTTTGACACCTTGCCTTCGAAGTCCTTGAGCATCATGTCTGTCCTGGTTAGGTCGTCGTCGCTCTTTCCCAGCTTTCGGAGTATGGCATACGGCATGATATTGACGGCAGCTCCCCCGTCGACCATCAATTTAGTGAGGGGGCGACCGTCAACATGCCCTTTCAGGAACAATGCCTTCATATGTTGTCGTTCATCGTCTTCGGGCTTTTCGAACGTGGCCATCATTGGTTCTAAGACCAACCGTGCTGTTTGTTCCTCTATCGCCGACATGTCCTGTTGATCGGCAGGAGTCATAAATTCCATCGGCAATATGAAAACCATACCGATTTCGGCTGCCGATTCGTCGCCCGCCGACTCATCGTTGCCCTTGTCGTTTCTTTTGGGGCGCCACACCCGAGGCCTTCCTTCCTTCTTGTCCATCGCGCTCTCTTCTTCTTGTTGTTCCCATTGGCGGAGGCATTGAATTCTCCGTTTTTGTGATTTGGTTAAACCGTCGGGGCACCATCTGGGGTTTATTAACCTCCCTTCTTTCCCGGCGCGTTCCCATTCTGGTTCGCGTCCTAACGGGTTTTCGTCCGTTACCCGAGCATCGGCCATGTCTTCGAGCCGGTTGTGAACGCTGGCTTTGCTATTTGATTGATCGTGTCGATCGGTCCTGCCCCCTGCCTATTATGGCTTCTACCTTCTGACCGATTATATCGGTCACTTCTGCCCCCCAGCCGATCACGCAAGGAAGGGCGCTGATCATCTGGGTTGCGCCGATTCCTGCTGATCGGTTCTGGCCTTCCATCCCTGGAACGAGACCTGGTGAACGGCCGATTGCCTCGATAGGGACCGTTGCACTCTGGGCAAGTGTCGGCTGATGGTAGCCTGAGGTTATTTTCCCAGCAATGGATGAAAAATGGGCATCTCCAGTGCTCCTCATGCCGACGCATCGCTTCCTCTCGGGACCTCGAACGTTCATGTTGGCGTTGGTACTTTTGGAGCAGGAACTGGGAAGTAATACGTGGTCTATCAGACTCACCATCGTCGTCCTCCATTCGTCGTTTCCCTTTGACGTCTTCGGGCGTAACTTGATTTCTGGGATCGACAGAGCCACTCCTTTTTGCCGATTCGGATGTCAGCACTTTTGTTTGGAGGGAATTTTTACCCGTATCCACCATGTTGGTAGGAAAAGGGTGTTGATCAATCTTCATTGGTTTGGCCGGTTTTGCCGGCACTTCAAATTTGAGTCTGCTTTGCTCAATGGCCGACTGTATTTGTTGCCTGAAGATTTTGCACTCGTTAGTATCATGTGATGTGGCGTTATGCCACTTGCAATACTTCATCTTCTTCAATTGTTCGGCAGAGGGTATCGTGTGGTAAGGCGAGAGTTTAATTTGTCCTTCCTGGAGTAGAAGATCGAAGATTTTGTCAGCTTTAGTTGTGTCGAAACCAAATGCTTCTGGCTCCTTTTTGCCGAACGGGCATGATATCGGCTTCTTTCCTTTAATCCACTCTGCAAGTCCGATGTCGGCGTCTTCCTCATCCTCTAATTCTTCCAGGAACGCCACTTTCTTCTAGAAATTCCTTCTTGGATCGAATGGACGCACCTCCTGTCCGGACAATCGGTGGACAATCTGGCTCAGGCTCTCGAACTCTTGTGAAGCATATTTCTCCTTAATGTGTGGCAGCAGGCCTTGGAAAGCTATATCGGCCAACTGCGCATCGGTTAGAGCCAAGGAGTAGCATTTGTTCCTGATCTCCTGAAACCTTTGTATATACGAGGGTATCGGCTCATCACTTCTTTGACGAAGGCTAGTCAAATCGGACAACTTCATTTCATGGACCCCAGCATAGAAGTACTTGTGGAACTGCCTTTCCAGATCAGCCCATGTGATAATTGAGTTTGGTGGCAAAGTGGTGAACCATTGGAAGGCCGATCCAGACAAGGATGACGAGAACAGCCGTACCCGTAGGGCATCTTGCGTAGCTGCCTCCCCACATTGGATGATGAATCTATTCACATGTTCTACGGTAGACGTATCATCCATCCCCGAAAACTTAGTAAAATCAGGAACTTTGTACCGATGGGGGAACGGCAACAAGTCATACGTAGATGGGTATGGTGTCCTGTAAGTGTACGTTTGCACCTTCGGCTTCAGGCCGAATTGCTCTTGCATTACCTCCACGATTTGCGCCGACCAATCTGGTTGTTGCTGAGGAATAGCTGGCGGCGGGATCGGCACATGCTGATAAATCGGAGGTTGAATGAAAGGAGGTTGATGAAAAGGTGGTATCTGAGTATAAGCCGGTGGTGTAGTAAAGGATGGCTGCTTGTAGGTACCACTTGTTTCATCATATAGCATGAGCTCTGACGTCTTGTTGACCTCCGGAGCGATAGGCTGGTATGGTGGTATGATCGGCCGAGTGGCCGTTTGGGAGGGTGTCTGGAACGAAGGATTTCCTTGGCTGACTGATTGATTCAAACCGGTCGTGTGTATGGGTGCCCCCCAGGGTAAAGGGATGACTGGAGGGAGTGGTGCAGAGGACGGCTGGATGGAGCCGTATCCCAAAGGAGTTGATGACGTAGAAGCACCAGATCCTCCGACAGAGGATTGGATCGGCTGTGAAGCCTGATAAGCCTGATTTGGTGGAATCGGCTGAAAATATGTAGGTCCCCTGTACCCTTGAGGTATACCTCCGGTGAAGGAGTTGACAACAGCATTGTGCACCATGTTTGAAAGTACCGGGGATTGGTTGACGAAGGCGTGATGAAGAGATTGTTGAATCATATCGGACATTTTATCCGAATCCTCTGAAATTGTGATCTGGCGGGGAGTAGTGAAAGGAGACTTTTTAACAGTTTCCCCGCTCCTGGAACGACTGAAGGATTTCAAGCAAGTTTTGCGGACTTGCTCCAAATACTGATTCAGCTCTTCTTTTTGGTCGTCCTTTAGATCTGCCTCCGTCACTTCGATGACGTTATCGTTGGAGACTTCAACAGCTTTCGACATGACAGCGGTTGTATTGGTCCCACCAGGCGTGCCAAAAGTGTGTTGGCGCTAGAAATCGGCCAACCGAATTCCAGCGACCGACACACGACCCGGGAGAATCTACTTAGCTCCTGTTCGGGTGAATGCCCTGGTGCGGTTCGCGCGGCGTGCCAGCCAATCTGACCTGTTGATTGGCAAGGAAGAATACGTGTCAAATTCAGTAACTACGATCGGCTAAGTTTCCGATCGAGAGAAGCTTATCGGCAGATCGGCCGATTTACTATGGTAATGAAATCGGCTACAAGACAGCACGATCCCTGTAGCCTTGTAGATAGAAAAATACTGAGGTAAATCGGTACAAAGCTTGAAATAACAGCACCAGGAAAAGATCTAATCGGCAATGGATGGATCTAACAGCAGAGAGTAACGAAAGCCGACACTACCGATTCCTAGCGGGATAATGGGTGATAAAAACTAGAAAAACAGGTAAGAACCTATGAATCTAGTCGATATCGATAACTGATGAATAAATCTAAACGAAACAACAGCGATGCGCCGGAAGTGAAAGCTTAGATGTTACTCGGTAAACGGAACTTACAGAATCGGCTGGAGATCAAGACGATGCAGCCCGGCCAACCCGCACGAACTCGTGAGAAAGAAAAGTAACGGCGAAGTCGCCTGCTCGAAAGTAAGTACGAAGAATAAAGTAACTTGTTGTATTGATTGATTGTTGTGTCTACAGATTTACAAAAGTAGCTATTTATAGCCCCGTACAAATAATCTTCTTAACCGACTAGAACTCTATCTCTAATTCAAACAGAAAACAAATATCTACAAGCACAATCCGTGCTAAACTAATCACCCCACGCTTCGTGGGCTGAACTCCACCTTATCCCTCCATCTTTTCAAGCCCATACAGGCCCACCTTAGTTTATCTTCCTGATCGGCCGATTTCTTATTCGGCAACGGATTGCCGATTGGGAACCGGGCGCATTCACCCTGAGGCGAAGTAAAAGCCACTGACCGATTCCGCATTATAACACCTTCTGGCCGATTCCCATCCGTACTTCTTCGATTTCTTTCTTCTTTGGCGCCGATTCTACTGATGACGAAATCCGGCGTCAACAGATGTCAACATACTTGATCTTTTGTTTCCACTGCCAACGAATTCATTGGCTCACAATGGGATCAAGGCATCAAGCCGATGGGGTTCTTTACATTTCAAGAGGAGTCGATGGGGCTTCAAATATTGCAATCAGACGTCATTGGCTTTAAAGACAAACATCGGACTTCTATAATTAGTTTCGGAACATGAAGCATTCATACTCCAAAACTGGAGGGCCTATGTTGACACCGAATCGTTGAACTTCTATAATTAGTTTCGGAACATGAAGCCATCATACTCCGAAACTGGGGGGCCTGTGTTGACACCGGATTTTGACCAATCCTATAAATTTGGAGTACAAGATAATTGGAGTCACGTACAACAATAAGAAGCTAGCATGCGTGCATATGGGCACGGAGTCCAAATCGGCTTCATTGGATTGATCGGCAAGAACAGGCAAGGATGATATAAAGGAAAGACCAGCACATATGGATAAAAATGATTAGAATATACAACATGGATTCTGGTGCACTTTGCATGCCATGCGTGGGAGGCTTCCAGAATAATTATGCATGCGGCCGATTTGTGCATGTACGGGAGGTTGTTTCATAGAATAAAATATTTTAGAGATAGAGTTGGGTTAGTTAGAGATAGAGTTTTTTATTAGAAAAGATTGTGTACGTGACTTGCCTTGTGCGTGGTTAGATGCCAATTATGTAACGTCCGCCCTATAAATATAAAGGGACGTGGCCATTGTAAAGAATCATCACACGATCAATATACAACACATTTATCTTTTATTTACCTTTTCGGCTTCACGCCATTGCATTAGGAGTAGGAGTAATGTAGCTTCTCGACGAGTTCCTTCTAGCAAGCTGGGCTGCATCGACCTCGACCTCCAGCAAGCTGCAAGTTCCGTCATCAGGTGTTCTAGGCTTTAACCACCGGGCGCATCGCTGTGGTTTCGTCTAGTTTCATCTACCAGTTATCGAGTATCTTGGATCTTTGACTTACGGCGCATCGCTTCTGTCTTGATCTACGGTATTCACCAGTTATCCTGCCTTGATTAAGTCTGCATCGGCTGATATTTATCTGTTCTATCGTCTTGCCATTCAGTTTGCTTTAATTAGCTTTAGATCGGTTCATTATAGATGACAGATCGCTTAATAGCCTGTTGCATCTTAATCTTGGTTACCCCTTCGACTGCTGTTGGGATTAAGTTTCGTTATGATTGGATTCATCGGCTGGTGGGGTTCAGATTAACATCCTGCTAAATATTTCTAGACTGCAACTACCGGGCGCATCGCTGTGTTTTCATCTAGAGATATTGGTGGAGAGTTTAGTTTTGATCTCATCGGTTTGTGGCTCTAGCTATGGTGGGGCAACAACTCAACAGCATCCTATTTTCTATCGACCGTCCGGCTGATGGTTATTGTAAATTATATTAAATCGGCTGGATGGCTGATGAATCACTCACATTCATCAAGGCACTGGAATCGGCTTCACAGCTAATATATTTGTCATGATTTATTTTGTTGCACCATTATCGCTACTGTGCCAGGATTATATCGGCCTGATCGGCCGGTTGCCTCGGACTTCACAATGACTATCATCTCTTTGTCAGTTGAATGATCAAACTGACTGGCACGCCCGCGCACACCACGCGCGCCGATTTGGATTCTGCACTGGAGTTAAGCAGATCTCCCAGGTCCTCATGTGCTGATGCAGGGTCCACCACCGCCAGGATTTTGCGTCAACAGCTGTACTATCAAGAGGGATGCACCATTAGCTAATTGGCAATACCAAAAGTGCTCTTAGTTGACCTATGTGAGTTTGGCCTTGAGAAAACCCTTGAGTGAGATAACTGTCCCCGCTCAATTAACAATGGTTGTTTCAACCAGTAGATGAATTTTAAGTGAGTGTTTGAGTATTTTGGGGTTAGACTGATTTGGCAGATCGGTCTGGGGTTCAGAGAGCAAACAACTAACTCAGCCAAGTCGACCTGATCAGATTGGCAGACCGGTCTAACCGGTCTGAGGGTAACAGCTAGTATTTCAAAGAAGATTAGTCTGACCGGTCTAGCAACTGGTCTGATCGGTTTAATCAGTCCCAACAACTAGTTTCTATTTTGTGGGGTTATATATACCCCTTAGCCCCCCACCTTGAGGGGCTGCTGGTTCTACACGACTTGAACATAATCTAGTGACTAGAAAAACTTTCCTCAACCTCTCTTTGTGAGACTTGAGTGATTCTTGAGAAATCTTTGAGTTGGGTTGAGAGAGTGATCTTGTGTGAGCATTAGTGAGTTGAAAAGAGCAATCCATAGCTTGAGCACTTGTGGTTCACATCGAGAAAGCTTTTGAAGCATTTGTTACTCTTGGAGGTGTGCATCCTAGATGGCTAGGTGTCGCTGGCTAGCTCCCAAATTGTGGTGAGTAGCAGCAAGTTTGTGAGGGCTGCGATCTTGCCTCCGCAAGGAAACAGGTTAACTAGTGGAGATGAGAAAAGTGGTTGAAAGAGACCCGGTTTGTTGGAAGGGAGTTGAAATAGACTCTTATTCCAATAGGCTCCTCAACGGAGATGTAGGATTCATTGGGTTGAATCTGAACTTTGGATAAACAAATCCTCGTGTCTTCATTTTGGTTCACTTCACTTGTTGATTTCTAGCAATTTACTTATGCTTCCACTTCGATCTACTTGGGTGTGCTTGTCTTGTGTGCAGGTACTATTTTTCCCCATTGGAAATCATCTACAGAAGCTACCCTCCAAGTTTGGTTGGTGCTAGAAGCGAAGGAGGAACTCGAGCAGCACTTGAATATCACCCTGCCTAGACCGGTCTGACCGGTTTAGCTTGACCAGTGCTGCTGAGTAGGTTGAAGTTTTTTAAATTGATCATCTCGCATATTCAACCCCCCTCTAGGCGACATTTCGGTACTTTCAATTGGTATCGAAGCTTGAACTCACATTCAAGCTTAACCACCGTGAGAAAAGTTGTCGAGAACATGTGATGTATCATGTGAGCCACTCGCTTGCGATGGCTCAAACTACGCTTCTTGGTCTGCTCATATACTCAATGCATTTAGGACCATGGGTCCATCTGTTGAGCAAATTTTAGTTGCTTGCATTCTTCCTTCGAATTTTGACATTTACCATGTTGATTGGTCCAAAATCACTCGAGAGGAGTTAGATTGCACGCAACTCAATGCTTGTGTTACTAACTTCTTGTGTAGCAATATTTATGAAGATCTTCAAGATATTATCTTTGATATTGAAGAAGTTTGTAATAACGCACATCTCATTTGTGCACTTCTCATGGAGACATATGCAACGTCCGAATGTGATGATGAAGAGAAAGTAGAGGAGAAGTCACTTGAAGAGTGCTCTACATCACAAAAAATCAGCACTGATCCTCAAGTGTCACTTCTCATTGAAGAAGAAGGCCAAAGAAGTCAAGACACGGTTCCTCTGTAGGAACCGGTCAAACCGGTTCAAGTAGGGAAACTAGCCCCGTGTGTGCCACAGGTGTTTGTGTAACATCCCTGGTTTAAGTAAAGCAATTCAAAGGTTAATTAAAGTGTTTAAGCACTCAAATCACCACTAAACATCAAATTGCCACTTGTGAACTTCAAATTTCAAAATAAACTTTGAAAAGCACCAAAATGGGCAAATGGAAGTCAAATGGGGCCAAACAAGAAACCAAATGTCAAAAACCAGAAAATTAGGTTGGGAAGGTATAAAAACACCCAAAGTTCACATCCCAACTTCTGAAAGCTTTTTAAATTCACCAAGTGTTGAAAAATGCCTCGAAAAGAACTCAAAAGGGATAGAAATGGAAAAATAGATTTTGTATAAGAACTCAACTTTTGGCCAATATGAAAGTTGTAGAAAATTTCAAAACAAACAACTTTTGTTATTTGCAGATCTTCTGATTTTAAGTGGAAGGCCCTAAATTTCAAATCAAAACTCAGCAAATTTGGGGAAAATTCAAATTGTTTTCAAATCGGCGTTCTACCTAAGTTTGAGCCTTTCTATCTTCCAAACCGGCCAGTTTTCACCCATGAACTTTTGTAGAAGTTGCAGTCTATGATTTGGTCAGCAAGTTTTGTTTTTGGAAATTTCAAAGTTCAAACTCAAATCTAGAGAAAATCTACCTCAAACCCATTGCCCTCGCACGCCACCGCATCACCCCCCCCCCCATGTGCCAAAGCGTGATCATTGCGCATGGCGCGTCGTGCCATGCCACGCGACACAGCTCGATTGGCATAGCACCACTGCCAACGTTCGCTGTCGATGGGATGCGATGGATCCCCCGCGCTGCCCAATCCCACGGCAGTGCTATCCTTATCCGTGCCACCACATCACCCCTAGCCAATTGCTACACGGCGCCCACGCGCACGCTCCCTGCCCGCGCCCGCGCTCGACACCATGTCACCATGCTCCATTGGGCTCTACCACTCTGCCATTCGCCATTGCAGATGCAATTGCACAAGCCCTGCGCTTGGCCATTCCGCGTGCGAGGCAAAGAGGCGACATCCTGCCATGATCTTGCCCTGCCAATGGCCACCGCTTGCCCACGCGCGCAGCGCTGCCACGGCCAACCGCCACCCGCACCCCTGCACCACCAGTCACCGGCCTTGCCTGTTCTCCCCAATCACTACTTAGCTCATCCCAACGCCCTTATCTCCTCCTTGCACCCCTCTACCCCTATAAAAGGGCACTGTGGCCGCTCACTGACATTTCACCACTGCCAGTCTCCCCGCGGAAGCGTTGCCTCACTCCACCGCCACTCCCCACCATCGAGCTCACCCTCCCAAGCATCGCCGCCACCTCCTAGCCCCTCTAGTGGACCACGAGTACACCCGCGCAGCCTCTCGAGCCGCTGCCCAGCCTTCTCCGCTGCTGCCGACGCCGGAGATGACTCCTCTCCGCCGCGCCCGAGGCCTCGCCTTGAACCACCACCGTCAAGCCTCCTCCGCCCACGTTTCTTTCAGCGCTTTCACTCACGGTGAGCCCATGACCACGCCCGAGCCCTTTCCCTATCCTATTGGCACCGCCGCTCAACGGAATTTCGCCGGCAAGCCGTCGGCCGGGCTAGGGACCCAATTGCGAGTCCCCTTATATTCCTAAGGTCTAAACCATAAAACTGCAGGACCCTTCTATGAAAGTCCCTTCTATGAAAGTTTAATAGTTCCAGGGGCCTCTCCGTGAAATTTTTTTCTTTTCTCTGTTTTGTTTTGGGTTTAAAATGGCTTAAACTTTGGGAATTTGTAGGAAAATCTAAAAAAATGCTAAAAATACAAATCTAACTTTCTTAGACTCCTGATGATGAGTAGGTTCACTGAAAAATAGTTGTGAATATGTTAGTGTTGTGTTTTTTGCTATAAGTTTTAAATTGTGTTTAAGCCAATAAATGCCTTATAAATCATGGAAAAATGGTAAAAATATGAATCCACCTTTGTGAGATCACTTTTGACATGCTTGTTCTAGATATGAATTTTGCAACCCTAGTTTAGTGGTTAACTTACTATTTTGAGTTTAAATGCTTGAGTGCTAGGCTTAATCTTGTTTTTACACCATAAATGGAAGAAAATAGGTAAAAATGCAAGATCACCTTTGTTGGCTTCCTAATACAATTGTTTCACTAGGAAAAATATTGTTTCCAGGTTGATACATGTTTCACCTTGACTAAATAAATGCATGTAAGTTAATACACTTAAAATTTGGTAAATGTTAAATTAAGTTGTTTAAAAATTCAGAAACATGATAACTTTCCAAATGAATGTTGAGCAACCCCAAAATGACCCCCACCTTTCTTTGTGAAGTCTAAGATGTTAAAACCTTAATGTGTACACAATCACCATGAAGTCGAGCCCGAGTTTTAAATCGCCAATGCACTTTGCTTTGCGAAGAAATTAAGTTTAAATTCTTGTGTAGGTGAATGTGATTGAAATGCAATTTACACTTCTTCAATAATATCTTAAGTGCATCCTGCATATAAAAGCATGAAAACTTGAACTGTTGCATGTGCATCTCGTGTAGAAGCGAACCTTGCTGACGGGACGTACGAGCTACTGCCGGTAGCCGAAGAGGAACCTTTTGTGGAGCTGCATCAGATCGAGGCCAAGCAAGACCCCAGCCAAGCTTCTAGCGACCCACAAAATAACCTAGTTCAGGAAGGCAAGCCCCGGAGCATAACCCTGGTTTTCAAATTATGCAATACTTATTTTACCTATGTTTGTGCATTAAGTTCATAGGAGTTCCCTGAAACCTTAGTTGCATGATCCTAAGTACCTATGCTTGAATACTAGCATGTAAAGTCGAGTAGATGCTATGCTAAATAGGGACACGGTAAAAGTTGAGTGATTTCCTGTCACTCGCGAGCAATAGGAGTTGTCTGTTTACTTATGTTGGAATCATAAGGCTGACGGGTGAGGCTTGGTGCTATGTTCTGCAATTATTGATGCCCCGTCTGTATAGAGCAAAAAATGCTAAGGTCAAAACGTGTGGGAGTCTTGGTCAAGTTTTTGAACATACTAAACACATGCTGAGAGTATAGGGAATCAGTAAGCCTAGTATCTGATTGAACTTGTGTGGACCTTTACCCCACTCTCTCTAGAACTGGGTTCCCATGTGGCCTCATGTGGGTACAAGTGCAGCCATGGTACGGCATCGTTCCGGGACCGTGGGGCATTGTATGGAAGGCAATTGGGCTCTGGACAAACGCTGAGAATTGACGGGAACCATTGATATATGTGAACCCATCGTGGTAGTAGAATATGTCATGTGTTTAAGTCCACCTTGCAAGGTTTTGAAATCCGATTCGAATCGTCTGCTTCTCACAGTTTGGGACTACTTGACCTCTTTTCCTACATTGAGTAAGAAGGTGAACAAGGATGATGATTAATATTGATGATTGATTAAATTGCTTGTTCTACCATGCTTGCTTAGATTAGTTGCTTACCTAGAATGTCTAATCAACTAGAACTTGATGCTAAAACTTGAAAGTAAGGATCCACTTTAGAAGCTTTTGGCAAAAACAAACCCCTTAGCCAAAAAGCCTTGCATGTCTAGGACTCGGTGGATTACATACCACCTGACGGGTAAGTCTTGTGGAGTATTAGTATACTCAACCTTGCTTGTGACTATATTGTCAAGAATTGTTGTTGTGAATGACTTGGTTGCTAGTGTGACTTGGCCGTCCCAGCTCCCTCCGGGTTGGACGATTTAGTGGGACCCGTCCTCAGTCGGAGAGGATTGTGGTGATTGATATTATGGCAAGCTTCACCATGGTATTGTGTACTAATGTTAGAACTATCATTTATTTTTCCACTACTTTCAAACTCTGAAACTCTACTTTTATGCATTTGAACATTTGGTCTTTAATAAGTTAATGTGGGACCTGTAGTAATTATCTGGATTGTTGTAATTTCTGAACTCATCTTCGTGCAAGTATGCTTTATTTCAATCCAAGACACGTGGTTTTATCGAGTGAAACCTGACAGACTACCATCTTAATTCAATTAAAGTGTTCGTTCGCATATGAGGCAACATTGAGTACACTTTAGCTAGGTTAATTTGGGTGGTTCTGCCACAACTTGTCAAGGTTCAAGTTAAGCTTCATCTCTTCCAGAATCGACTTCATGGCCAAGAAAAAGAAGAAGAAGGCCAACATAGGGGAAAGTCAAAAGATTGAGTTGTCAAGTTCTTTGGTTAAAGAACTTGAGCTCCTCAAATCCGATCATGCCTCCTTGGTCTGTAAGTATGATTCATTGGCAAACAATTATGCATGTGTTACTAAATCTCTATCTTGTGTAGCATCATTAGAAGAAGCCAATGAAGTGCTCGTAGCTCAACTTGAGAAGCTCACTAGTGAATGTCACACTCGGTTTTAAGGATAAAACCGAGTGCATTGAATACATGTGTGCCAGGATCAAGTTACACACATGTACGACATAAGAGAATAACAAAGATAGTGCCAAAATGAAAAAAGAGAGTACTAACCATTATTACATGACCGAAAGTCTCAATAAAATACAAGTCTAATTTATTACGCAACAGACTTTGAAGGTAGCGACGACACCACAGGCAGCTGACTGAAGAACCGTACGTCTAGAACTCCTCAAAGTCATCCAGATACTCCTCTAGATTAACTTGGTCTGAACAACAGTTTTGCAAGGGTGAGTACACTTATGGTTGGTACGCAACAAGTCGTGGGGAACAATGAAGTGTAAGGCAAATCAAGGTATGGCTAGGGTTTAATCGCATCAGCTTTTTATTTAGTTGGTCAAATTTTATTAGCAATTAACTAAGTGTAAGTTTATACCACCAACAATTAAGCAAGAACATAAATACGGTAACACATATGCATGAATGAAATAACAATGATTTAAGTCCATCTTTCGATAATGTTATCATGTGAGGGTCCAAGCCGCTCTTAACCGTGAGCACAACTGATCGATCAGTTTTACACTCTGTAGAGGTTGCACATCTTTACCCACAAGTCGCGTAAAAGTTCAAAGGAACTTTGGATCCAACCATGCAGTGTTTGCAAGGCACATACGACACTTACGAGGTGTGATTGCATAGGGATGCTATGAGGCCTTTACAAAGATTCGTTGGTAAGTGGTAACTGCTAAGGTTTTAGGCTGAAGCAGAGCATAACAGTCCCCTAGTGAGTACAGTGTCTTAGCAAAGCCCACTTCCCAAGAGAGCGAGTGCTATACCCCATCAACGCCTCCCCTCTTTCCCTTTTGGTAAGATTACCCCACACTAGATTTTCTAATTACTCAACCAAGACCAGAGCCATTTAGTCTTGTGGTAGCACTATTTTCCTGGGTGTTCTCCATGTTCCGATTAAACAATACGATCTTGTATTAGTGAAAGGTATAACATAAGTAAAGCAAGATTAATCATTGATTTTAGTTATACCACCATAACCTAAGTAAGCAATAAGCATGAGCTACCCAACATAAAAATAAACCCGATTGGTCAAGGCATAGGTAAATGAAATCTAGGACAACCTTAATTGGGACCCATCATGTTTAAACTATTAAGTGCATAGGGATGTTGTATTGAACATGAAAGTAAAGGTGATTAGGACTGAAAGAAGTGATCAAGAACATGACTTGCCTCCTTGACCTTGCTCTTGCTGCTCATACTCCCCGAAAACTTGATCCTCGAACCCCTCGAGCTGTTGACCATCTACACGCATCACACGAGCACATACAAGCATTCAAATGCATAACATAAGAAAACATTATACCAATCATAATAAATAGAGAAAACAAGCTTGAAAAACTGTTCTACGTGTTGAAACGAACAGGTGGACATAAAGAACACTAGAAGCGAAGCTAGAATGCAAAAGATACACGTAAAACAAACTACAGGGGCTTATGTGCAAGAAAACTAAACTTCCAGGGGCTAAACAGCAAGAAACCAAGGACCTAAAAGCAATTACACATATAAACCGAAGGTTTTACATGAAAAATGCATTTATGGACTACGGGTTTATTTCGCAAAAGCGCGGGGGTTTAAAATGAAAGAAAATAGGACCTATTTTGAAATACTTTTGAACCGTGGTGGACTGCAGGTTGATTAGAGAAAAGCACAGGGGCTTTTTCACAAAAGAGACACGAGGCGACGTAGTTGACTGATACGACCTAGTTAGATCGAATCTGGGCTGTCGGTTTTGCAGTGGATGGCTAGCGGCGGTGCGCAGCTGACTGCAGAGGCACGCGACGATGCTTCATTGGCGAGTCGCCAGAGCTGCTCGGGAGCGAGCTCCCGAGCACGGTTTGGCGCACGGAGACCACCAGAAGCAAGAGACAGGCAAGGCGAACTTGTTTCGTTGGTCGACGGTGGCTGAGATGCGGTGGCATTACCTTTTGTGGCGGTGCTTGGTGACGGTGAGCGCGGAAGCTTGCGGCGACGCTGGGGCTTCGGGTGGCGGTGCAAGTGCTGGCGGCTAAGGTTTGAGGCTGAGCCCAGGGGGGCGGTGGCTTTATATAGGGGTGAGCTCGATGTGCGGGCCAAGACGGCATGGGTGGAGCGGGCTCGAGTTTGAGCTCGATGCAGAGGTGCAGTGCACGGAAAAGGAAAGGAGCGGGGAGAAAGGAAGGCGGAGGAGGAAGAAGAAAGTAAAGGAGGGGAAGGGACTGACCGGTGGACCCCGTGTGTTGGCTGGATGAGGAAGTGTGGGTTGGGCCAGCACTTGCTGGGCCGAGCATGAAAGGGAGCTGGGCCAAGAAGAGAGCTGGCACTAGGCTGAAAGAAAAAGGGGAAAGCAAAGCTGCGGCCCAAATGAAAGGAAGAAAGAAAGGTGAAGAATAAGGGTTTGAAACAAATTTGAAATTTGAAATTTAAACTCAAATTCAAACTCAAGCAAACAAAATATGCACCAGCATGAATGCAACAATAAACTCCTATGATGCATTAATTTAATTTGGAGATATTTTTAAATGCCTAGGAATTCAAATGCAACCTTAATTTGGGCAAATTTTATTAAGTCGCAAATTTTGGAATTTTTGGGTGTTACAGTGAACATATGGACTTGCAAGCTATTCACAAGGAACTTGAGTGTTTTACATGAGAAGCTTGTGGAATCATATGCTATACTAGATATAGCTCATGAGGTTGTTATAACATCGGTAAAATCTATTCAACCTCTCTCACACACATGCTCATGCTCACAAGTCAATATTGATTTATCTTGCACTAAACTTTGTTGTTCTCAAGCAAGCCAATCTAGCATTGAGCATGTATTTGTAGAATCTTGTAATGACCTCATTGCTCAAGGAAATAATGAACTCCTCCAAGAGGTTGAACGGCTGAAGAAAGACTTGAGTGAGTTGAAATAGAAGAATCAAGTGCAACCTTCTCAATATAACCGTGAATTCATGGTGAAGAAGCTTGAAAAGGGATCAACCGTTACTTGCTCAGCTCCTCAACTACATCTCAAAATCAGCAAGAGCAAAATTCAAGAAAAGAACAATTTTGAGCATATCAAATGCTTCAATTGTTCAAAAATGGGGCACTTTTCCTCTACATGCTCCACCAAGCTCAAGGGCAAGGAAACTCTCTTCAAGAGGCAAAAAGGCCTTGCTAGGAAGAAGGTATGCTATGGGTGCAATGAGAGGGGAGATATTGGTGCTACATGTCCTATTGCTATATGTGAGGATGACTCTAACCTAGACTGGTCAGATCGGTTACCCAAACCGTTCAGACCGGTTTCAGCCAAGGCAGTCTCTCCTCACTACAGCAAAAAGAAGGAAGTCACCTCGTCAACCAACATGCCTAGAAGTAAGCATAGGCAAGAAAAGTAAGAAGATATAGTGTCAAGTAAGAACAAAAATCATATTCGCTACACTTGCCGACAAAAGGGTCACATGGGTAAGGATTGTCCAAATGGTAACTCTCTCAAGTCAAACCTAGTCCATTACGATTTTAGTAAACATAGGAATGACAAAGTTGGTACTTGTGCTATAAGAGTGATTGGTTCACCTCAAACTAGCATAAGGGCCATTTGGGTTCCGAAGCATCTTGTGGCTAACATCCCAATAAGATTTGAGTACCAAAGAATGTTTGCTGAGCTTGCAGGATCGTCGGGATGCATTGGACACTTGGCTAAGATAGAGGAAATCAAAGATGTATCAAATGGCCAAGTGAAAAGCTATGATGATTAATTCACATAACCAATGTCATCTCGGTAACTAGTGCTTAATATTATGTCTTAGTCACTCTTATCTCCTTCTGAACATTTGTGTGTTACAACATACAAGCACTGAGCTTTTGAAATTCATTAAAGTGACTTTGGCTCATTTATGAAATTTATTCTCTCATACCATATGATGCTTTTAATGGCTCTCTAGGAGAGCATATGTCTTGTTCTCATGCAGAAATCTATACAATGACTAATTCTTTAATTCAAGACATAATCAAGGTTATCAAACTGGCTAGTCCCTAGATAGGCCGGTCTGACTGGTGTGACTAACCGGTCTGACCGGTCAGCTCTGAGCAGAGGAAACTAGGCCATCGGAACTTCTGACACAAGGTCGGAACTTCCGATGATCACTAGAAGTTTCAACAAACTTTCGACAAAGGGTGGTTAGTGTCGAAGATAGATCCCCAGTACCCGCAAGGAAGGAAGAAGACGAACTCCTACTAGGATTCCTTTGTAATTCTACTAGGACTCATACCACGTAATCCTACTAGGACTCGTCCTTGTAATCGACTAGTTATCCCACCCCCTATACTATATAAAGGATGGTAGGGGTACCTAGGTCAGCAAAAATAATAGAGGACCAAATCTTCATACCTCGACACCCAAGCGTAGGATGCAATATACAACACCCCAAATAGGACGTAGGGTATTACACTACTCTGGTGGCCCAAACCTTTATAAATCCGTGTCTTGTGTCCTCACCTTTTACCTTCAAGTTCTAGGTCCGGCGATTCCCCACCAACTAATCTACTACCTTGAGTACCCCCTTTGTAGGTTGCCAGTATAAAACACCGACATCTGGTGCGCCAGGTAGGAGTGATCGTCGAGATCATCAGGCGAGCTTGAAGGACCTCATCTTCAAAATCAATTTACTCAACGAGAGGCAAGTCACCGAGTTCCAATTCGAAGCAGAGTCGAGAAGCTTGGGAAAACAATTGGATCATGGGCAATTCCATCCGCATAAGCCGCGAGTCCTTGTCCAAGTTAAATCCGACAAGGCAACTCCAAGGATCGCACCGATCAAGATTACAGGTCGCGCGGAAAGACCTACATTCAACAAGCCAACGCACCAGCGACAACCTTGACTACTTTGACTACTCATCTCGACTAGAAAACTAGTCGAGGACGGACTACTCTGACTAATCATCTTGACTAGAAAACTAGTCGAGGGCGGGTTCCACGTGATGGACAATTAGTCAGAATCGACTCCGACTAGTTAGCTTCATCAACAAACTGTCGCAGCTCCATCGACGACCGGACGGCTTCAGCGAGCTTGAAGGACCTCGTTATCAAAATCAATCTACTTGGTGCAAGAATGGAGACTCAACACGTTCCTCCGTCGAGCCCAAGGTGGATCCAAGGTGGAGTATGGCTCTGTATTTATCTGGCAGCAAGATTTTCTCACGGTCGGATTCCTGCGAATTCTTGACATGATTGGATTTTGAAGTCAAGTAGCAGTCGGTGACCTCATCCGCGAAAAGCTGTCCTGCCCACGTCGATTGCAATGGTCGTAAAATCAAAGCCATCATCTCGCGCACGGACCAAGGCAAAGCTCCAGGCCATCGGGCTGCTTACCATGTGCGGCTGGAAATTCAATTTGCTATAAACCAGCTACGTGCACATGAAGATATTACCAGAAGACAATTCCATCAAGCATGCACTACACCTCCAGCGTACCAACGACTACTTCGATTATGCTGTGATGCTCACCAACACGCTGGAAAAACTACTCGTCTCGACTAGAAATTAGTTCGGGACAAGCCTCGTATCATCAATAACTAGTTGAAATCGACTCCGACTAGCCAGCTTCATCAACAATCATCACGGCTTCATCGACGACAACCTCAACTTCTCATCTCAACTAGAAACTAGTCAAGGACGGGTTCCATACAGTCAATAACTAGTCGGAATCAACTTCGACTAATTGGCTTCATCAACAATCAACACAGCTTCGTCGACAATCGCCCATGAATCAAGTTAAGTCACTTTTCTAATTATTTTTCAGCTTGTTTTTCGCATGCAAGGCAACACGCTGAATACTTATTTGTGTACGCCTCTTGAACGGGAATTACCCTATAGAGCTACACTTTGCCAACTGTTCCTGGGGCATGTTGATCGACAACCACAAGCTTGGTACACCAAATTATGGAGACAATGACCATGAGTTTGATGCACTAAATTTTGAAGGCACCATCACGGGTTTGGTATATTGAATTTTGGAGGCAATAACCACAGATTTGATGCACTAAATACTAGAGACTTACAACGACTACACCCTAAGGAGGCACAAATGTTAAGCGCACAACACGCGCTTTATTGCCGGGGGGTAGCAAACTCTTATATGCAACACGTGCTCTACTCACTGGAGGGCAGCAAACTCTTACGCACAATCGCGCAGTCTCTTTTGTCGCAACGACGACTACTTATTTTCAATGTCTTCTCTTAAGGTCACTAATACTCTCGAGCAGAACACACCTTAATTTGTGAAAGCCTCGGATCATTTGTCATGCCTAAATGCTAGCACACATACATGAGACAAAGAGCTCAGCTGTGCAAACGGCAGTGCCCGTACGTGTACAAGAGACAAAGATCTCACCACACAGTTGCTACAGCTAAAAAGAGACTGAGAGCCTAAACGTAACAGGCTAACTACTCAGGAGAAATATGGCTGAAGCAAAAGCATGACACATAACATTTACACTATATTGATCACTGAAGAAATTTCAGTAGTTTCAATGTTCTACAAATATGCTACATAATGTATGCATCTCTTTTTACAGGTCAAACTTCGGCGACGATGCTCTAGGACATTAAGCGTACCTTCAAAGGCACATCTAGTTTCCAAACTCGTGGCCTAAGCACCAATTACTACTCGGAATATCTCCAATGGCTCAGCTAGCTTCCTAGCTCGGGGGCTAAGCACGAGTAACTACTCGACATGGCTTACATAGCTCACCTGGCGCATAAGCTCAGGGGCTAGACGCTGCAAAACTACTTGGATGATGATATGCGCAAAGATTCAAGATCCTTGAATTGATTAATGATAAATGGAAGCTAACAAAATTGGTTCCACAACTTTTTGATCATCACATGATTTATAAAGCATTTAACAAATCTAGAACAAAATAAATCATAGAGCAAGACCTACAATAGCAACATGCACATACTCAATTTTGAAAGAAACTAGATATCAACAGGAACACAACAAAACAAGTTTTGTATTTTTAGCATTGTTCTACGCATTTCCAAAGTTTTCAGGTATCTAACTCTAGTAAATAAAGAAAAACAAGGTTATTTTGCATCTAAGCCCTTAGATCTATTAGTGTCTTGCACTTGGGTCCTTGAATTTTTTCCCATAACCCCCTCTCCTTTTCTTTCTTCTCTCACCCAAACACACCCACGCACACAGGCACGGAAACAGGCCGGTGGCGCATGGCTGGCCGTGGCCTTGGTCAGTGGTGGGGGATGGTGCGGCTTGGCAGGGAGAGCAGCTAGGTAGTGCCCCAAAGTGGCAGAGCTCACCAATGACGGTCCAACGGTGAGGAGGAGACAGCGCAGCAGGGGCGCCAGGGGTGGCGGACAGAGGTGGCCGGCGGGCTCGCTACATGAGGAAAGGGAAGGGGAGGTGAGGGGAAAAACGGATACAGGTTCGCTTGGGAAAGCTGTGGGCGTGAGGGATTGGCGTGAGGCTTACTGACAGCAACGGCAGCTGCGTGGGAGGAGGTGGCAGCGGCAATGGAGGTGGTGGCTGGCTAGGGTTTCAGGGGAGGCCGGCATCGGCATTTAAAGGAGGAGCAGGGCGAGGGCAGGAGGGGGATTTCGTGTGGGCAAGGCCACGGTGGCCAGTCCGGCAATGGGCAACCTATGGGCGCCGCTGGCGCTACCCAACGAGCGAGCGAGCTGGCGCGGGAGAGGAGGAAGGAGGTGCTGATGAGTGGGCTCGGCCAATTTTCAAACCGTCCAACTTCTCCACTTGAAACGACCTAGCTACACACACCCAAAAATCTCCCAAAAATACTCATTTGAAGGCTAAAATCATAAAGAACACAACACCACAAGAATAACCTCCAGAACTGATTAGGTTTGCACGCAATTGACAAAAGAAAACAGCTAAAACTGAAACTTAATGAATTTTAAACACGGGTAAACATTACTCAAAAATTCAGTAAAAATACTATAAATTCATCAAATTGCACCTAGTATTTAAATCAAATAACAGGAGGCACAATTGCATAGCAGAAATTTGAGTTGCTTCACATGTTTGAATTTAAACAATAAACAATAATTTCATGAACTTAATGAAATGCTCCATTATGCACAAATGATGCTCATGATACTCATGTTAACATGTTAAGCTTGTTTAACAACTTTGGGTTGTGACAATCGACTTGTCTATCCAAACCAGAATGCCAGCTGTTAGGGGCTCAACATCCGCTTTTAAGTGTTTCTATATCAACAAAGACAACGTGAGGCATGCAATAAATGAGATAAACTTGATAGTGCCAGTGCAGCAACGAAGATGACGATCTCAAAGCCCCATGTGCTGGCACATGTTGTCAACACCTCTATACTATCGAATTAATCACTCCCTTCATTTTAAATTGTAGATCATTTTAGCTTTGTTAGATACATAGATTTTGCTATCTATCTATGAAATGGAGGGAGTAGAAGATATTGTTGCCACCGCAGTTCTGCATGTACTGAAATCCATTCATCACGTGGAATAATCTTTATGGCTGATTTCGAGATAGGATTTTGAGATTTCTACAAGAGATAGAATAATCCTCCCATCAGCTCTCATTTTCAACGGATCAAAAGGTATAGGATTTCAAGATTTCTACAAGAGATTATGGCTGATTCATTAGACGCTGCTGCATTGTCAACACATTATGCAGCACATAGCCACATATGGGACATCTTACTTTCCATAGTTAGCCAATTTTTCTTTCACGGTTCACAATTTATTTGTTACAGTTCTTTGTCTCCAAACTTATCTTTGACAGTAGGAGGAAGCGGGGAAGACAGAGATAGAGGAAGAGCAGTAGTAGTGCCTGGGGGGCGGAGGAAGATGTGGAGGCAGAGGTGGTGGTGGTGGAGGTCGATTCCCGGCAGAGGTTACCATTGAGGCCATCGCGGTGAACGTACCTATAAACTGAAAACTATGTTCTTCCAAACGGGGGTCAGTACGAGATGATAAGACTATTTCATTAAATTTCAGTCCAACGAGAACGTTAGGAAGCAGTTGGCTATTTATTTGTTTGATTGAAGGAACCAGTTTGGCTATTTATCGACAAGATTGTTTAATGATTGAGTGATTGATCGGTCACCGATAATATGCTTGATTAAACACGCATGGAGCATTTTAGTGGAGCTTCTTCCTCCACGTGTTAGCCCTTGGATTCAGAGACAATCTATGCATTTTGTATAACTAAAGTGGCTATAGAGGCTTAAATCCACTAAAAGATGATGTATACTTTGTGGTGATACAATCAAGGCTGACATACATAGGTTTAATACGATGTGTTACAATTGTCAATAAGTCTGACTTCGTGATAAGGCGGCTTAAATTTGTAGTTTCATGCGGTTGAAAGTTCTGCGAAATTTATTCTTTGAAAAATGCAGTCACCATGCATATTACTAGCTAAGGTATGGGAAGAAACAATCATCTCTGCCGCGGCAAAAAAAAATTCGTCAATGATTGAGACCCTCTTTATTTGATCAATTGGTTCGTCGTTGGCCAAATAGGCATCACATGAAAATAACATGCATGGTAGCAATTTCGATGTGCCGTGGGATAATGATCAAAGACTATTCATTCCACAGGTAGGGCTAATTCTCAATGTCCACTGTCTTGTAACTGTTGCAATATGTAGGATGGGCGTGCGCAATAAATCTCTATGAACTTCAATTTACCATTATTTTTCTTTGGGTAAGGTCAATCTCAATGGAAGGTTTCATAGGAGTTTCGTGAGTATTAAATTGTATGCCACATCAGCAATTTTGCTAACTCGGCAAAGTTATTGTGAGGAGAGAGAAGGGAGAGTTTCATTAGATGTGAGAGTAGTTTCATCCCCATGATACTCATCAGGCATAGCTACCAAGTTCTCAGTCTTGGTAACTGTACATTGAGACTAGCTTAAAATCCTCATTAAGTAAAGGTCAGCTTCTTTCAGGCCACACGTGTGGGATACCGGCCTAATACTCTCAAATGTCTGATGGCACGCGCAATCGCATTCCTTGTCTCTCTCTCGGTTGGTATAGGCGGTGGGGATGACACAGATTTGAGCGGCCGACAAATAGATCCATATACGTACTTTTATCCTTTCATTCTCATTTTGTGTAAAATGGTTAATTCAGAGGTGCTATGCCTAGACAAGTGTTATAAGCCAATTCGAACCTATTTAGACTAGCAAACTAGGATATAAATTCCATGGGAACATGTCACATGGGCTACAAGCATACTCCCTCCGTCCTGAAATACAAGGTATCCTATGACTTTTAGGACATATTAAGGAGATGGGCAAATATCTCATATACCCTGGTAATACAAGGCAAGTTTTCCAGTTAACAAGCGAAATATTTGGCAAGTTTTTAATTGAGTTGATTAAGTACTTGCCAAAAACTCCTAGGACGCCTTAATTTGGGGACAAATTTTGAACCTTAGATGCCTTATATTTCAGGACGGAGGTGTTGACGGCTCTTAAGTACCAAATCTAGACCGTCAACTCCTGCATAAACACATAAAAGATGAGCATCAATAGTAGTGGTAGAAGTTATTACTAACGAATTCCACAAGTATTGGTGAATATTTGTATGCAGGTCCATTAAACAAGAAAACACACATCAAGAGTAAGGAAACACACTCTCAACCAATCAGGAGCAAGCACACAGATTGAAGGACTCACAAACGGGAGTAAACCGACTAGATTCACCGCAAAACTCCCCGTACCAAAGTGTGGATCCACTTGGCAGCTACCCAGCCAAAGGCGATTGCCAAAGGCAGTTACAAGGGGTCGGCTGAACCCCTTGTTCGGCCAAACCCATGGTGGCCCCGCTCACCTCCAGCCACCACATGTCACCATTTACAGACATTGCAATGGCGGTTAAGGAAGATTCCCCAGATATTCCCCTTAGGAACTGACCTCAAGAGCCTATAAATAGAAGGGGAGGGGCTCACTTTTCAACACACCACTCAGTAGTAGAATTAGCGCTCCATTGCAAAGGCGAAGCACTGCCTAGCTAGTGCTTAGAGTAAGGGGGAGAGTGAGGGGTAGTTTGGGGAAGCGCCGGGCTTGTCGGTGTTCTTCTCCAAGTTGTACCTCTATGGATGTTGCCTTCCTTTGGTATAAAGTAAGCTCATATTCATGATTCCTTTCTTATAGTAGTTCTTATGGTTGAGTGAGACCAGTTCTCTTACTCGCGGGTTCATCACTCCGTATTTATACGGGGTGCCGTAGTTTGCTACGGGATGTCAGACGTAGTTTGACTGCAGTAGTAATCAGTAGTGTCGACGTGGTGTCTAGGCTAAGGGTTATCCTTCATTTGCCTTATATCCCACGTGCTGCTAGAGGTAGGTCGTAGGTGGTGACAACCCTATTGGTCCTTTATAATCCTCCACGTTCGGATATAGCGTAGAGCTATTGGCTGGAGGCACCCGACTCATTTAGGGTAAGCCAGTGCCTGAAGCGAGTATTTTGACCCGAGAGATCGACCTTTAACTCACCTATAGAGCTACCTTTAGGAATCCTCTCTACCCTCGCCACATATCTTGGTGTGTCCTTGGACCGATTAAACTAGGAGTTAGTATGCACATGTTCCCTTGGATTCGATACCCTTGGAATACTCTGAGGTGAAAGCTACAACGGTATCCAAGTGCTTGTGGATTTATTGTTGATGCTCATTATTTACACACTTTTACCCCTATTTATCTTCAATAATGACATGAATTTAATACCTAAACTATCGATCACACCTAATAAACTAGTAGTTTTCACATAAGCAACGTATTTTGGAGGATGTTGTGTTTTTGCAGGAAATTGGGCCTAAAAGCATATTTTTGGATAAAGCATTCAACAAGCAATGAACCAGATGAAAATGAAGGTCAATGGGCTCAAGAGGGGCCTGTGGTGAGCCGCCTAGAGGCGCCAAGGCTGATCGGCCTGGCATCCTCTGGTGCCCCCTGGTGCCCATCTTTGGCAAGCAATCCTCCCAAGTTACTTAGGGTCTAAGTTTATGAAGATATGGCAAGGACCAGCTCGGGATCAAAGAGGAATCGGAGAAGGTCAAGCGGAGATTTTAAAAGTCATTGAAGATCAATCTCATCCCAAAGCTACCGATGTGCCAGGCCCACATGCAAGTGAAAAGAAGACTCCTGAGCACCTGAGAAGACTTAGAGATGAAGCAGGACACGAGGGGCGAAAGGGAAGGTCGATCGGCCTGGGGGATTCCTTTGTCTCCTCGCCTTCCAATTTTTGCCATGCGTCATCTAGACTATAAATACCCCCCAAAAACCACCAAGCCTGCAGATTAGAGATGACGTACTCGACGTGAAGCAACAGAGAAGCAGAAGGAGCTTGAGGGACACCACTTCGGAGAGCTGAGGGTCGTGTAGTTGTTAGGGGTTAGCATAGGTGAGCCTCTGCCGGTATGATCACCCTGCGAGGAAGATCACGCTGGAGTTCTAGAGCTAGGAGTCATCAAGATCAAGGTAGGATCCGGTGGTGATCTTGTGATGTACAATCATTCATGGCTAAGTAATAGATTTGTTCATGTTGTTGGCGATCTAAGTATCTCCTTCTATAGTTTTATGCTCTATTGGGTTTGTTTGCTTTTAAATCTATTAATCGATGATAGTTTTCTTAGGATGTTTTTGTGGTCATGGTGACCGGATTTGCATGCTTCATCTACCAATGACTATAACATGTTCTTTTCATCATGCCCTTAGTTTACCTATGTTGATAGATGGGATCGTGACAGCATCTTTCTTCTGTAAGATAGGGGGTTTTGGGAGTCGGACTGGAGGTGTAGATTTAAAGATGCTTTTTACTAAGATCATATATGTGTTGCTTTGCTATCTATGCTCAGAATTACATCATATGCATAATCTAGGCTGCTCTAGATTGGTTATCTCTGCTCTATCTGTTATCTGTTTGTGCATGTTTAGTAGATTAAATCTGAATCACTCATCAACACCAAGTCCATATTAATAATGCTAGTTAAAGTAGAACTTGTGCTATCAGTTCCACGGATTGATAAATCTTGGGGAGTACTTTGAGGGAAGAGCTACAACTGATCCATGCTCGTGCGGTACACAACTTGGGATGCTAACAACTATCAACAAGCTTTTCTAGCACCATTGCCAGGGAACTTATAATCAAGTTTTAAGTTTAATTATTCATTTGTAATTATGACTTTTTGTTCATGATTTTTCAATCTTTTCTTTTTAATCTTTTTTAGTTTTGTGCAATCTCAATCAAAAGTTCAATCTAGTTATTGTATATACATGTTTTGCTTTCACTAACGCTAACAGGAGATGGATGACTACCTCTCCAACAAATCGAAAATTTTTGTGGATGATCCAGAAAAACTTTACAGGCAAATGATACAATTAGCAAAAGCATGAAAGCTGGAGATTGAATCTTCAACTGTCAAGGAAGAATCGGAAGTGTCAGAAACAACATCATCTACTGCAAAGTTGACACCACCAGCAAGTCCAGGAAGAGCACCAGTTTCGCCAGTTGTACCGGAAGCACCTACAATGGGAGATCAACCTGAGCTAGAGCATACTATCGAGGAGCTGTGCATTCCAAACATCATCGACTTACCTATCCATGAGTTGGGTAGCATTGGGCAACCATTCACGATCCAAACTTCAACACTAAAGATGGTGTAGAGTTCACCTTTTACTAGCTAGGAGGATGCTAATCTTCATCTACAATCATTTACATAGTTGTGAAATACCTTCGATGTGGATGGAGTTACTCAGAATCAACTAAGGGCAAGGTTGTTTCCCTACTCTCTACTTGGAAAAGCGCTTCAGTGGTTCTATGATCTACCTACAGCAACAATTCAGAATTGGGATGAGTTGATGAAGACCTTTATATAACAGAATATTATTCACCAACCAAGACTCAGAATCTGAGGAGCAAGATAGCTACTTTTGCTCCATATGCATATGAAACTATTGCTAAAGCCTATCAACGCTTTAATGACTATGTCCGTGCAGTTCCCATCGTAAATTCTCAAGGGAGGATCTAGTCCAGAAGTTCTATCAAGGGCTCACACCAGCATTAAGGGTGATCATCGACGCATTAGCTGGAGGATCAATCATTGATCTCACCCCAACTCAAGCTTTCAAGTTATTCAAGAAGGTTGCCGACAATAATGCTTGGGCATCATATGGGCGCCTAGTCCTAGTTAAACCAGCTAGAAACACTAAAGGTGTGTTGCATGTAGAGCATGATTAACTACTCAGAGGAAAGATCGACTCGCTGATAAGGAGGCTAGAGAAGATGGAGATAAAATAAGCTCAAGCTATAGATCTGAAGGCAGCAAAAGCAAGATCAACATGTGAAGAGTGTGGCGACTATGGCCATGTCAGGAAGAACTACCTAGAAGAAGCTAAGCTGCTAGACTACATGAAGAAGGGGGAGTGGTTTCCACAATCCAACTATCAGTATGGACATAATAGACCTCAGTTCAATGCAAGCTAATCTATTCAGAACACAATGCCTCTACGCATTCAGCTGAAGAAGTTCATGGAGGAGCAAGGCAAGATCAACAAAGACACTGTCACTAAGTTCAAGGCTATGGATAAGGTTCTCGAGAATATTGATAGCAAGGTGATAGAGGTTGGAAGTTCGAACCACCAAGTGATGAACATGATGAAGATGCTGGAAACTCAACTTTAACAATTAGCTGAGCATTTATCAAGCAATGAAGGGAAATTGTTAGGACAACGAAAGAATCTAGAGACAGCTAAAGCTATACAAACTCGTTTAGGCAAGGAGACGGAGATGCAGAACATCCGGTAGGAGCTAGGAAGCCTAAACTAGCTACTGAAGCTGAGATGAGTTCAAAGGAGAAGACACCTACCCCAGCTTCAGAGATTCAAATAGAAGAGCTAGAGTTTGAGATGATTGATCAAGATGACACCAAGATTCTACCAGCAAAGCCATGCCATCGTCTAGGTAAAATTGATGAATAGTTTGAGAAATTTGTTGAAGTTGTGCGCAGGTTGAACATCATTATGCCACTACTCGATGCTTTACAAGTTCCAACCTACGCTCGTTGCTTCAAAGATATATTGATGAACAAGTGAGAGATCCTACAGTTTACTACAGATTACATCAAGATGATAGAAGAGTGCAGTGCTGCAATCGCTAATCAAGCTCCTGAGAAGAAGAGAGATTCGGGATGTCCAACCATCCCGTGCTCAATTGGAACACTGATGCTGAAAAGAGCATTATGTGATCTTGGCGCAAGTGTGAGCATGATGCCGAAAGCCATGTTCGAGAAGCTACACCTGCCGGAGCTAGAACCAACCGCTATGTGCCTGGAGTTAGCAGACAATTCCGTTCACTATCCTGAAGGCATTACTGAAGATGCATTTGTGAAGATCGGGAATCACTTTGTCCCTGTTGACTTTGTGATACTCAAGATGGCAGAAGGAGCTAAATCCCCACTCATCTTGGGAAGGCCGTTCCTGAAGCCTGCAAGAGCAAACATAGACGTTGGGAAAGGCGAGATCAAATTTGATATCAATGGCACTATGAGCGCGTTCAAGTTTTTCCCACGCTTTGAGGTATGCAATATGATTTCTAGCATGTATATACTACCACACCATCATATCAAGCAAGAGGAAAAGAACAAGGAGGCAGAAGAAAAGAAGCCAGCGAAGGTTGCTATCGTCTAGAGGAAGGAAGAATGCTAGCCTGTGGAAACAAACAAGATAGCCAAGCCTGTGCTCTACATCGAAGCTAAAGATGGGGAAGAAGAGGGTGCCGAAGACTGCACAATCGACACTGAGCACTGGTCCAAAGTGAAGAATTGAAGAGCCTAGCTATAGACTATAAACGAAGCGCTTTGCGGGAGGCAACCCGATCATTGAGTCAAGAATAAGCTACTGGGAGGACAAACCTGGAGTCATTTGAAGTTTCAAGTAAGTGAGATGCAGTTTTTGCTACATTATACCTCGTGAACATTTAATAAGTGGAACCTTAGGTCAGAACAATATTTGGAGTTTTATTCGCTCAGTCATTTTTGATCCCCCCCTTTTTCATAAACCAATGACCTGAGCCATCCCAAGTTTTTATTTGATTTTTCTTGGAAAGCCAAAACCAAATATCCCCATCCTATCAGAAATTTTATCTTGACCATGGTGTTTAGCCTAACTTTTTTTATGATAAACACATGAGTAGAGCCCTGTAAATTATTGATGCATGCTAGGATTCACGTGACCATAGGATTTTGGTTTGTTTAAAAGTTGAAAAATTGATCGGTTTTCCTAGCATTAGAATTTTTTAAGCCACCTTTATTTATTACCTTTAAAATCCCTCTCTCACTTTTGGCAAAAATTAGAATCTAAACCCATTACCCTAGTGGTTGAAATCGAAATTGCTTCAACACAATTCATGAGAATGAACAATACCGGTGCAACCGAAATTAATGTAGTTGAAAATCCTTTCAACTTACAAATGTTTTTATGCTTCAAAACTCCTCTAATATTTATTTGAACTCATTGCTAGCTCTGAGTTAATTTTTAATTTTTGAAATTAGAGGAGAATTAAGCATCTAAACATGATTTAGAGGGTTTATGAGCTTCATTAACATTAATGTCTTGATTTGTGATCATGGAAACAATCATGGAGGCACTGTCACCTACCACACATGCATAAAGAAAGAAGGACAAGACATACTTGTTTGTTACAGCTCAAATGACAAGGCATTGAGTAAAATTGAGAAAACAACAAGGCTTATGACACATAGGTGCATGATTTTTAACAAAGTGACAACACAAAGGAGTGGAGGAGATTGATTTGGAGGTGCCCTTCATGTGAAGATCTGAAAATTCAGTGCTATAATGGACAAGCAATCATGTGAAGAAAGAAGACAAGCAAAGGAGGGAAGGCACCAGGACAATCGGCCTGGTGAGGCTCAGGCCGATTTGTCAGAGCTCTTTTAAGCCTCCTGGCGTCCCCCTTTGGTAGGTACCCCCGTCTCTAACTTGTTCATCATATTTTTCATCTAACACACTAAGAACACCTCTGGATAGCCTCTAGAAATTTTGAAAATCCACTCACAATAAAAGTCCAGCCACTAGAAAAATTTCAGCAAGCACCTCTTACTAGTCCTTGCTCTTGTGCAATTTTCTCGTTGGCAAGAAACCCCGGCGAAGATTTCTTTTTGAGTGTGCAGCCATGAAGACCTTGGGAAAACTTTTTGGGAAGTCCAAGAAGTCACTCTCGTCAGCTGAAGCATCATCTACATCGAGCGCTTTGTGGCGGTACTCAGTCTCCGAGTCGCCGCAAGGCATGGATGTCGACGCGGCGCCACCACGCAACGATTGTATGTTGCTTGGTGGGATGAACATGGGAAGTTCCTCCATGCAGTTCAATGAACCGTGTGGAATTCTCGAAGCCGCCTCGGAAACTTCAAAGAGAGCAACTTGTTCTTGTGGGGGCTTCACTGAAAAGAAGTCGGCATACAGCTTCATGATAAGAAGCAAGGAGGAGGAAGAGTGACTGAAGAATATTGAAGGGAGAATCGTTGCCAACCATGACATTGACGATGATCTTCTTCGGGATATTGGATTTCATAGTGATATTTACAAGCTCCTGGGAAATATTGGGTGCATGCAATTCACTCTTAATGGCCCCGTGAGTGTATACAAGGATGTGTCCGTGGAGATGTTCATGACCATGAAAAAGGTCATGTGATGGAACAAGGAAAGTAATGAAGAAATTCCATGCCTATCCTTTAGAATAAAGGATGAAGAAAAGATTATTACATTTGAAGCCATTACAACACTGCTGGGTTTCAATCCAAAAGCCCCAATATATGGAGAAGTGGAAGAAGAAGATTTAAAAGAATTCTGGAAGAAAATTGCAAAGGAAGAAAATAGGCAACGGAAAAATATTTGCAATCCCATACTACAAGTATTTCATTTTTGGATGAGCCACCGCGTCTTGGGAAGAATAAAGGAGACCAAAATTACTGACTCCGAGATCAACTGGCTTTATTGTGCAGTAGTGGGAAAGAAAGTGATTGACCCCTCCTTGGTGATGATAAACAGATGGCTTGCTAAAGCTACATCGGGGAGTGGAACTATTGGATCAGGTTGCTACCTGACTATGATTGCATCCTTTTTAAAATCAAATATTGGAAGGGTCCCTGAGTGGTTCATTAAAGGAGGAACCATTGATCCTAGGAAAATGAAAAATGCACACTTAATTAGTGGTGACGAGGAGAAAGGATATACAGTTGGAGTCACTAATTTCAAGTTGCCAGACAAAAGACTAGGAATTTATCACGTAGGCAAGACTAACTGGCGGGAAGAAAGAAATTTTGTTTCCATCAGAGAAATACAAGTGAGGAAAAAGAATAGAAGAAGGCTCATCATCCCAAGCAGCACCAGAAATATTAGTGCCACCACCTAGCTCAAGCTATTGGCAAACTAAGTTTCATAATGCACCAAGTTATGAGGGAGTCCATGAAGGATAGAAGCAAGAACAATGGCCGGAGGCGTCGGCAGAAGCATGGGCACAAGACCCATATGTACAACATTTCCAGCAGCCGGCGTATTCAGTACAACCAGAATTTCAGCAGCCGGCGCATCCACCTCCACTGACACCATATGCTTTCCATGGTTACATGCCACCTCCTTTATAGGGACCCCCATCATATGCTCCATTGTCTGCTCAGTTCAGCCACCTGCCACAGCCACAGAGAGGTGCGCATATCATAGGTGCATATATACAAAGAAATTTACACGATGCAAATGCTATGAGACAAGCCGCCGATAGGATTGAGGACAAAAATGTGACCATCGCCTATAAGTTCAGCATGATGGGGATTATGCCTCCAGATCAGTATCAAGATAAAGCGTAGGAGCACTACAAGCAGGGGTATCACGAGTACCAACAGCAAGGAGACGCGCCGCAGGGAGGCCACATTATGACCCGCCGCAAGATGACTTTGATCAATGACTGAAGGGGCCGAATAAAAACGCACACGTGTGGTTTGAGTTTTCTTTTCTTTTCTTTTATTTATTTCAGCATGTGTATTGGGATCGCATAGTATTTTCTGTTTTATTTTATTTTCTCTTTATTTTCAGTTTGTGTGTTTTATTTCCCTATGTCATGCTTAAATAAAATATGCATCACCTGAACCTAATGGTGATTAATTGTGATGGTTTAAATTCTTGACATGTTGAAAGATGATGATCGTTGCTGCTTTGTTTAATTTTTGTACTTGATTATTGCACCATTGAACTAATGCTCTCTCTAACACGAACTGAAATTGACATAAACACCAGCTTATATTTTTGTGGAGGTTATGATAATTTGGACCCATATATTTGTTTATTTCTCTCTCATTTCAATGGATCAAAGGCTCCTTTATTTTTGGTTACAACTCATGTTGACCTTGTCAATAATACTTTGTGCAATTGTTCCACCTATCCAAAACCAAATATTTATATCATGATGAACCATAGGTTGCAAAATTTATTTGTGAGTGAATTGATTCAAGATTTTCTTCTGTGGTATGAGAATTAGAAGCTGGTCATTCCTTTTGTGTAACCTCTTATTGCTAGCCTTTCTATCCATGCATTATGAATTTCTACACTGGAAGTTTCACAAACGTCGTTGGGCATCCAAACCTAAACCCAAATATATCATTTTTGTGACTACCTCCTTGACCACAACCTATTATTGAGTATAGAAAATATTTCGACGAAGATTCAGAAGATTAATCAGTGCCCTTTCAAGAAAACCAAGACCAGGAGGCATCCATCAGTATGTGGAATGAAACTCAGAGCAAACCGAGGTGAAAATGGGCCAGGCCGATCGGCCTGGGGTGTTCCCTCCTCTGTTGCCTCTAAAATTTGGCGTGGCCATTCCTCCAGAGGAAGTAATTAATTTTTTCAGAAGATCGAAGAATTTGGGACTTACATCAGCAATTTATCTTTCTTCCTTTTCATGCTTGAGGAGGAGCATCATCTAAGCATGGGGAAGAGTCATCGCATTATCTCTGACTACTGTTGAGTAAGTATTATGTTGCAAAGAGTTCTGAGAAGCAAAGAAAAAACATTGTGGAGAAAAAGAAAGAAAGAAAAAGAAAAAGGAGAAAAAGAAAAAGAAAAATAGGAAAAAGAGAAATAAAATACTCCTTAGTTCTTTGAGCTTCATAAAAAATCCCAGTGCTTTCAAGATTAAG
This sequence comes from Setaria italica, assembly GCF_000263155.2. Lineage (NCBI taxonomy): Eukaryota > Viridiplantae > Streptophyta > Magnoliopsida > Poales > Poaceae > Setaria > Setaria italica. The sequence continues at coordinate 23,696,127 of NC_028451.1, read as the reverse complement.
GATTGATCCATACTCAATTTTCCAACCATGTGAAATCCAATTAGGAGGACCTTATTTGTGCCTCACAATCACTCTCTGCCCTTGCAGATGTCCATTATATAAATGTGTGTTCATTCTCTCCTTGTCCATAAGAAATTATTTTACATGACCTTTTTGACAAGTCTCATTAAGATCCATCAGAAGTCTTTCTTGTTTTGATAATATCCTGATTATAATATTTTTGCTAGGACTAACCTTCCCAAAAATCTAGATGAAAGCCTTACACATTTTATATGAGTGATGACAAGATGGAGAAGTTCTAGCATAGGCTTGAGAGACTTGATGAGCAGAGGGAACATGAGCAATTGCATTGAAGTTAAAATTGTTGATCTCGGTTCAGTTTCTTCTTGAAAAATATTTATTGAAAATCTTCTGAGGTTTGTTTAAAATTGAGAGAAAAAGAATAAATTTATTGTGGGATGTTCTTAAATGATATCTACCGTCCATACTAGAGAAGGTTGGTTACAACTTGAATATTAATTGAAAAATTCTATGACAGCATTGTTTTCTTGTGTGTGATCAAGTGCAGGATTGAACACCGAAAGACAATGCTGATTTCTATTGAAGACTTACTCGAGGACGAGCAAGGTTTAAGCATGGGGGGATTGTTGAGGCTCATTATTGACACAGTTCTACTCCTGCTTATTTTCAATAATGATATGAATTTAATACCTAAAGTATCAATCACATATAATAAACCGATCATTTTCACATATGCACCATATTTTGGAGGATGTTGTATTTTTGCAGGAAATTAGGCCTAAAAGTATATTTTTGGATAAAGCACTGAACTAGCAATAAACTAGATGAAGGTGAAGGTCAATGGGCTCAGGAGGGACCTGGGCCGATCGGTATAGAGGAGCCAGGCCGATCAGCCTACCACCCTCTAGCGCCCCCTCGTGCCCATCTTTGGCAAGCAGTCCTCCCAGGTTACTTAGGGCCTAAGTTTATGAAGATATAGCAAGGACCAGCTCGGGATCAAAGAGGAATCGGAGAAGATCAAGCCGAGATTTGGAAAGTCATTGATGATCAATATCATCCCCAAGTTACCGATGTGCCAGGCCCACATGCAAGTGAAAAGAAGATTCCTGAGCACCTAAGAAAACTTGGAGACAAAGCAGGACGTGAGAGACCAAAAGGAAGGCCCAGGCCGATCATCCTGGACCCTCCCAGGCCGATCGGCCTTGGGGATTCTTTCATCCCCTCGCCTTCCAATTTTTGCCGCATGCCCTCTGGACTATAAATACCCCCAGAAACTACCAAGCCCGCAGATTGGAGATGACGTACTCAACGTGAAGCAGTAGAGAAGCAGAAGGAGCTTGAGGGACACCACTTCGGAGAGTCGAGGGTCGTTGTAACGACCGACCCCTAATCTCTCCCAGTTAGGTTTGATCTCAGCCCTTAAACCTCCGTCAGTTGCTCTGTTGATCGCACTTAAGTGCTCAGTTTTCTGCCAGTTCCGACCCTTGAGATCCGACCCCTACTGCTTCATTCCTTTTTCCCGACCCTGGCGAGTTCAGCCATCTGTCGGATCCTGTTAATCTTCCTCACCCGTCCGATCTTTTCCCCGGTGGACCCGCGAGATCTTTTTCCAGATCCCCCGCATCAGCCGCACTCGAGTTGCATGGCCGCCTCAGAACCTTCCTGCCGCGTGGCTCGCCTTCCGATGCCACCACTCAGTTTTGTCTCCGGCAAGCGACCGAGTGGGTTCCCGCACCCTCTTCCCCAATAGAAGCGGAAGCCCTCTGCACCCCTTTCTGCAGAGCCTCGCTCCCCGCGCCCATCATCACGATACCAGATCCCGGCCCCGGAGACCGATGTCGCCCGTCTTTTCCGTCCTTTCCAGCAACAGTTGCGCCGCCCGGTCGTCGCTACACGACGATTCCCCCACCGCCAACCCCGACCGCGGCCGCGACAGTTCCTTTCCCCGCCCTGTCAGACGCCGCCCGACAATCTGTTGTTCCGCACTCTCCCCCGCGCCGCGTCCGCTTGTTCTCCCACCTGTGCGCCCTCGATCCTAGCACCGTTTAACCGGTCGCTTCTATCACCTCTTCCGCACGGCGACGCCCGCTTTCCGCCAAATCTCAACTACCGGTCTACCCGCGCCTACGCCGCCCTGACGGAGTAGCGCAATGATCGCTGGCGTCACCCCCGGAGTTCTGTTGCACCGCCCGGATTGCTCAATCGCCACCACGGCAGAGCACTCCATTGCTTCTCCCCGGCCTTCGCGCCGTTTCCCTTCTCTCTCTCCGCGACGCTTCCGTTCCTCTGCTCCCGCAGCTATAAAAGGAATGCCCCGTCGCCGGAGTTCCCTCCGCTTTTGTTGCCCTTAGTTCCCGCTAGCTCCCTGCTCAAGCTCCTAGCGCCATCCGCCCAATCTTGAGAAGTTCTTCTCCCAGTTCCTTCTCAGTTCATCCAAGTCACCCCGCAGCTTGCTCTCTTGTGCTGCGCAAGAGCTCTCTTGCAATCTGGAAGAAGCACCACCGCCGGAGCACCGCCGGCCTTAGTCCCTGCTTAAAGCTTTAGTTCCGTGCCCAAGTCTGCCTCTTCCCGACCCCAAGCTTTCCTTTCAGGAAGAAGGTGAGTGCCGACCCTAAGTCCGCTTCACCCGACCCCTCCTATCCGCCCGATCCCAGTTCCGTCTCGTCCGACCCTGTCTGTTTGCCGACCCTTGTCCGCCTCGCCCGAGGGTCTGGCTGTGATCTTTTCTTCAACTTGAGGGTGTAAGTGTAAAACGTGAGAACCCTTCAGCGCCTACGTCTGAGGATCCCAGTTATCACGCCCTCTAGTTCAAGTATCAGACCACTCGTTTCTTTCCTACCCTTACCTGTTGATCATCATCCGCTCTCTCCAACCGCCTCCCCCTCCTGCTCTTTGTCGCAAGTTTCTGGGCTCAGGAGAGCCAGTGTTGCTGTCAAATCAAAACGTTTAAGCTAACCCTTGCATTGCATCCGTGTAGAGCTGCATCTCGCTGACGGCTTCTACGAGCTGCACCCGGCGCCCGAAGAAGAAGCTGTAACCGAGTTCCCGCCCGCTGAAGTTGAAGCCGCCCCCGAAGTCGAGCAGTTTCCACCCTCTTTGTTTGCAGGCAAGCCCCGGTTGCATGAAGATCCTATGTGTTCTTGTCAAACTTGCACATACCTTCCGAATAGCATGTTTGTGCATTTACGTTTAGGAGTTGTGTGAAACCCTAGATGCATGACTTAGTAACCCTTGATATGAGCACTAGCTGTTGGACCGAGTAGCTGCATTGCTTAAATAGGAAACGGTAAAAGCCGAGTGATCTCCTGTCACTCGCGAGTTATAGGAGTTGCATGTGTTACTCTCCTGTTACAACTATAAGGACGATGGACGGGGCAGGGTTTGGTAACTCTTTGGTGGTCGGATGGTTGCCCCGTCTGTCTATGAAAACTTGCTAAGGCCCGACAGTGGTGGTGTTCGTGATCAAGTGTTTGAAAGTACTAGCCTCATACTTAGTATGGGATGAGGAAGCCTAGTACCTGATTGAACCTAGACGTGAGCGGTCGCCCCATTGTTCTTGGAACGGAGTTTCCCCTGCTGGTTGTCGCACGTGGTGGCAAAGCGTGGTCACAGAACGGCAGAGACCGGGTCTGTGGAACCTTGCACCAAAGGAAATGGGCCCGACACGGGTTAGGGGATCGATGGGGAAGGCCGACACAGGAAGCGACCTCCGGGTGCGCGGATGTCGTGGGGCTAGGTTCACCATGCATGGTTAAAGAACTCGAATCGATTCGTCTGCCTCTCACAGTTTGAGACTTCTTGATCGCTATGTCACCCTGAGTAAATGAGGAATCTGATGATGGCAATGATGTTGTTTGATATACACACTTGTTTGGTTCGATGTTGCTTAGAATAGGTTGCACAACTTAGACTGGTAAGTAAATCTAGAACCGGAGCTAAAACTTGAAAATAGTTTACTTAGTGCTGTTGGCAAAACAAACCCCTCGACCAAGAAGCCTTGCATGTCTAGTTGGGAGAATAGTTGGCTCCTCCCCGGTTAAGTCTTGTTGAGCTTAGTAGCTCAGCCTTGTTGTGGCTCCTGTTTTTCAGGTGAAGTTGCAGTTCCCGACCCCTCCCTTGTTGGCGCTTGGCCGCCCCAGCTCCCGCCAGGCTGGACGGTCGAGTGGGACCCCTCCTCGGACGGCGAGGAGAGGACTCAGTGATGTTCTGGCTGGCCTCGCCCGGACGTCCGACCCCGACGAAGTCTTCCGCTAGTGCTTTCTCTGTTGTCTTTTGTTATAAAACTCTGATGTTAAAATTTTATGACTGAGCTCTTGAGTAAGATTGTTTAAATTCAGTGGACTGGCTGTATTCTCTGTAACCGCTCACCTTGTGTGGGTTTGCTGAACTCGATCCTGTAGAAAGTGGTTAAATCGGATGAAGTCCGACGGCGCTTCGCGTTGGCTTGAGTTAACCAGGGGTGTCGCATGTTAGGCGGCTGAACTCCGAGTAATCAAGCTAACCCGAGGTGGATCCGCCACAGCTGGTATCAGAGCCGAGTTTAGCATATCAGAGAACCCAGTGGGCCCTAAACACTTCTTTGAAAATATAAAAGTTGCAAGAACCTTTCGAAAATCTCGTACAGACGTTAAGGATGACTTAGTGCGAGAGGCCCTAGGGGATTTTGGGGTTGTTTTAGGTGACTAAATAAGTATCTGGTTATGTTGCTAACTCCTCCAGCACTTCGCCACGTCTGTTATACGTGAGCCGAGTTCCGCATCACGAGCATGCGAGGGTTGATAGGGAGTTCCATTCAAGGGACCCTATCTTCGCGGTTGTTTTCGCCCACGTCTATTATACGTGCGCAGGTTCCGTATGTGATCCATACGAAGGTTGATACGGCTCGATTCCAACGAGCCTATTGGCACGGTTGTTTCGCCACGTCTATCATACGTGTGCCGATGCCGCATCACGAGTATGCGAAGGGTTATGTGGTTCTATTCGGAAGGAACCTCTTTCCACGGTTGAGTGCTGTCCATGCAGCCTTAAACGCATGGGTGCCGTTCCTATAGTGGATGGTAATGTTTGGGAACGCTTTCGTGGGTGCTGGCACGAAAGGTTCGGGTGTGTGTTTTCTGCAGGTTGCTAACCGCATTCGTTAAGACGTTGCTAGAACCGACTAGATAATATAGGGAGAGACGTATTGTTGCCTTGTCATCGGCGCTGACCGCGTAAGACCCGAGGTTCGGGCAGTTGTTTTTGGTTAAGAGTACGGTAGGCCGTGCATGCGTCATACAGAAATGATGATGTTTCCTTCTCAACAGCAACCCTATCCGACAGAGTTCCTTTGGATCTAAGGATTTCTAGCTCCTCTTAGTTGCTCTCGGTTAAGCCCTTCTGCTTCTCTATCCGACCCCTGATCTTCGGAGTTATCTCACGTGGCTTCGGTTTTCTTGGTTCCAGATGGCTGCTCCCGGGCATGTGGTGTTTGGAGCGGATGGTACCTTCCAATCAACCTGCCTACATTTCGAGGGGTTTCCCGCGATCTTGTGGGATACGTTGAGATGGTTTGGGTATCAGTCCCCGCCCCTGTACTCTGGGCGGCTGTATGTGGAGCAGGGCATCCAGGCGTGCCAGGTGCAAGCACTGGTGCCACCCCCTTTTGTGCGGCCCGACTGGCCCTCTCTGGGCATCATAGCCTACGGTCTTTCTCCGGAAGATACGTGGGAATCCGCCGCTCTCCAGTTGCTCACGCAGTTCTGTCAGTTCCACCCTGTGGAGATCACCCTGGACCCGATCGGTCTTTTTCCTGTCAGAAGTCGGATGGACCCGGCCTGGCTGGACCGCATCGACAACCTTGAGGTGTTGGCCGCTACCTACGCCACGCTCACCATCTCCGCCAATGTCAGATGCATGGCTGCGTTCTACCGGCTGATCGAGCTCCAAGGAACGGCCATGACACTCTTTGCTCGGACTGCTGCGGACACCCACGTGTACCTCCAAGCAGCTAGAAGAGATCTGGTAGGCCAAACCTACCAGCTGATCCAACGTGGAATCCAGATCCACGACCTGCAAGACCGGATCTCCGAGCTGGAAGGAGAAGTTGCCAACCTTGTGGACGGAATGATCGAGCTCTCGGAGGAGAAAATGGAGGTGGAAATGGAATTGGCCGTTGCCAATGCCCACCTAGAGGAACACCAAGCTGAGCTTGAAGACATGCATGCCCTCAACATGCAACTTGAAGCTCAGGAGGACCCTGAGGAAGACGAGGGAGCGTCCAGCATGGACATAGAAGAAGATGGCGTCCCTTCTCCGACTCATAGTATCCAGTGGTAGTTTAAGGGTTCTCAGGGAACCTTCTTTCTTTTGTTGTACTCCTCGGCAGCCTAGTTTTGGAAGGTTGTAATAGGTTAGCCTTGAGTTGAGTACTCCCTGAGTTGAAACGACGTTGTGTATAAAGTCAATCCAGTGCAGTGTACAGTTCTATCCTTTTCGTATGATGCGGATGCTAAGGTTAAGTAAGTGGTGCCGACCCTGTGTTGTTTTCGGGGAGCCTGTTCAGTTGGCCGACCCTAGTTTGCGAACCAGAGTGCGCCGACCCTTAAGACAGTTACCGCCTTGTCCGACCCTCTGAGAGTACGGACCGTATCCGACCCCTTGGTTCGAGTGGACCCGACCCTAGAAGTCTGTTGTGGTATGGTTACCTGAGGTGGAGTACCAGGGCAAGTAGGGGCTATCTGTGATGAAATGGGAGGAATGTGCTTCCTCTATAAGGACGTGTGATGCACCTTTGGCAAGAGTCGCATTAAAGGATTTTAATCATACGTTCCCATTCGTTGGAATACACCTAAGGTTATGAGATTAATGGGGCGTTAACTCTTGCAGATGGCACACCGCACGAGGTCTGGAACTATGCCCAGCAACAGTGACCAGCGCCAGGATCTTCCCCAGCCCCCGCCACCATCGCCATTGGAGGCAATCCTAGCAACTCAAACCGAGCCGCTCAGGCATCTGGTGCAAGGACAACAGCAGCCACATGGGGGTAGAGCACAGCAGCAGCATGTCGCAAGATATGAGGACTTTTTGGGGACACAGCCCCCGCTGTTCCAAAAGACCTAGGAACCGCTCGATGCTGATGCATGGGTTCGAACGATTGAATCTAAGTTCGAGCTCCTTACCGCTCCATGCCCTGACAACAATAAGGCGCGGTTCGCAGCTCAGCAGCTGCGTGGTTCCGCACGGCTTTGGTGGGACCACTACCATGCCATGCTACCTGCTGACCACGTAGTCAGCTGGGACGAGTTTAAGATGGTGTTCAAGGCGCATCACATTCCTGAAGGTCTCCTGGAGCGAAAGCTCAACGAGTTTCTGGCCCTCACCCAGGGAACTAGGGATGTGCTGCACTACGCCCAGGCGTTTAATGACCTGTGCCGTTATGCGGGATATCACGCGGACACCGATGAGAAGAAGCGGGACAGATTCCGCCGAGGACTGAGCTTGGAGCTCAGGGAGAGGCTGAACCCCATCCGGGTGGACACCTATAACGAGTTGGTCAATCTGGCCATCTCCCAGGAGGATTGCATGCAAGCTCTCAAGGCCGACCAGAAGAGGAAAGCCTCTGTGGCTCTTCCGAGCCCGCCAGCCCGAAGATTTCGGATGATCCCTTCGCAAGCCCCTGGCCGACCCCAACCGTCAGGGAAATGGATCGCCCGACCCCCGCTGGCAACAATGTCCAGTTCTCCAGGCTTCCAACCACAAGTACCCCGGCCGACCTTGCCAACGCCACCCCGTCCGGTAGCCAGTAATAGATGTTTTACCTGCGGCAATGAGGGGCATTTTGCAAGGGACTGCCCCAGGAGCAAGACTCAGCAGCAAGGCCAGAACCCCATGGCAGCCAGAGGAAGAAGGCCCAAGGTGCAAGTCCGACAAGGCCGACTCAACTACACCAGCCTGACCGAACTTCCCGAAGGTGCGTCAGTGATGACGGGTACTTTTCTTGTTTTAAAACAAGCTGTTGAGGTGTTGTTTGATTCGGGAGCCTCCCATAGCTTTATCGGGAGTAAGGCAAGGGAAAGATGCGAGCTAAGTGTAGGTCACACTAAGGAACCCTATGTGATCGCCACTCCTGGCGGAAGGATAACGTCGGATCAGGTCGTTATTCTTGTACCTCTCCAACTAGGCCCCACCCTCTTCAAGGAAAACCTGATCATCCTTGACCTCGAAGGCCTAGACGTCATCCTTGGCATGGATTGGATGGCCCGACATCGTGTTGTTTTAGATACCTCAGCCCGATCTCTTTTCATCAGCTCGCCCTCTCATGGCAGTGCTATCCTATCCTTGACCCACCCTGAGTCCTTGACCCCTTGTGCTTTTTCTCTCTTGGGAACCCGTTTAGGAGACCTCCCTGTTATCTGTGAGTATCCAGATGTGTTTCCAGAGGACTTGCCAGGCATGCCACCTGACAGAGAAGTGGAGTTTTCTATAGAGTTGGTTCCTGGCACGGCTCCGATATCTAAGAGACCCTATCGGATGCCACCCGCTGAGTTAGCAGAGTTGAAGACCCAGTTGCATGACCTGTTGGAAAAGGGTTTCATTCGACCCAGTACGTCATCTTGGGGGTGCCCCGCCCTATTTGTGAAGAAGAAAGACGGCAGTTTACGGATGTGTGTGGATTACCGACCCCTCAATGCGGTAACAGTCAAGAATAAGTACCCACTGCCCCGCATTGATGTTTTGTTCGACCAGTTAGCCGGAGCAAAAGTGTTCTCCAAGATCGATCTTCGATCTGGATATCACCAAATCAAGATTCGACCTTGCGACGTGCCCAAGACAGCTTTCTCTACCAGATATGGGTTGTATGAGTACCTAGTCATGTCCTTTGGACTCACCAATGCACCCGCTTACTTCATGTACCTTATGAACTTGGTGTTCATGCCTGAGCTGAACAAGTTTGTAGTGGTGTTCATTGATGACATCCTAGTGTACTCAAAAGACAAGGAAGAGCATGCCAACCATCTTCATATAGTTCTTCAGCGACTGAGAGATCACCAGCTTTATGCAAAGTTCTCCAAGTGTGAGTTTTGGTTGGATAGTGTCAAGTTCTTGGGACACACTATCTCCAAGGACGGTATTGCTGTAGATCCCAGTAAAGTGCAAGAGGTCGTGGAATGGAAGTCTCCTGTCTCGGTACACCAGATCCGGAGTTTCCTCGGACTGGCAGGATACTATCGGCGTTTTATACCGGATTTCTCTAAGATAGCTAAGCCGATGACCGAGTTGTTGAAGAAAGAGGCCAAGTTTGTGTGGGACACCAAGTGTGAAGAAGCCTTCAAAACCTTGAAGCACTTGTTAACCACCGCCCCAGTTTTGGCTCAACCCGACCCCTCTAGGCCGTATGACGTATATTGTGACGCCTCCGGCACTGGACTCGGGTGTGTTCTTATGCAAGACAACCGAGTCATTGCCTATGCCTCACGTGCGTTGCGACCTCATGAGCTGAACTACCCGACCCATGACCTTGAGTTGGCAGCAGTGATACATGCCTTGAAGATATGGAGGCACTACTTAATGGGAGCTCACTGCAACATCTACACCGACCACAAGAGCCTCAAGTACATCTTCACGCAAGCCGACCTCAACATGCGTCAGAGAAGATGGCTGGAGTTAATAAAGGATTATGACTTGGACGTGCACTATCATCCTGGCAAGGCCAATGTAGTGGCCGATGCCCTCAGTCGAAAACCACGTTGCAACTGCTTGTTGTCAGCAGCCTTCACCAACACCTTGTGTCATGAGATGGGAAAACTAAGTCTAGAGTTTGTTCCCCATGGAACCCTTGATCACCTCACCCTTGACTCAGTTTTGGAGGACCGGATTCGGTCAGCACAAACTAAGGATGAAGAAGTGAAACGGATCATCAGTAAGGTCTCGGTAAAGGACGAAGGGTATAAACTTTTCCGGCAGGACCAAACGGGAGGTGTGTACTATGGAAACCGACTAGTAGTGCCCGCCGACCCCGAGTTAAGGAGGCAAATACTAGATGAAGCTCATCTTTCCAAGTTCTCCATCCACCCTGGCAGCAACAAGATGTACCATGATCTTTGTCAGACCTTTTGGTGGAGTGGGATGAAACCGGAGATAGCTCGATATGTTTCAGAATGCGACACTTGTCGACGTGTCAAGGCCAGTCACCTGAAGGTAGCAGGAACCTTGCAGCCGCTACCTATTCCCTCTTGGAAATGGGAAGACATCAACATGGATTTCATAGTTGGGTTACCCCTTACAACTCAACGGTATGATTCTATCTGGGTTATAGTGGACCGTCTGACCAAGACAGCACACTTCTTGCCTGTTCGTACCACCTACACAGTCAAGCAATATGCAGAGTTATACCTCGACCGTATCGTTTCTCTACACGGTGTACCCAAGACCATAGTTTCAGACAGAGGAGTTCAATTTGTGGCACGATTTTGGGAGCAACTACAAGCATCTATGGGCACCAAGCTCATTCGAAGCTCAACATACCATCCCCAAACCGATGGCCAAACCGAGAGAGTCAACCAGATCCTTGAAGACATGTTAAGAGCTTGTGTCATTCACTATGACAAGAACTGGGACAAGTGCCTGCCCTTAGCAGAGTTCTCCTACAATAACAGCTACCAGGCCAGTTTGAAGATGGCACCGTTTGAGGCCCTGTACGGCCGAAGATGCCGAACACCCTTGAACTGGTCCCAACCAGGAGAAAGACAGGTTTATGGCCCTGACTTAGTGGCAGAAGCCGAAGAGCAAGTAAGCGTAGTTCAGGCAAATCTCAAGGCTGCCCAATCTCGACAGAAGAGTTACTCTGACCAACGGAGAAGACCCCTGCAGTTCAACCTTGGTGACCATGTGTACCTTAGAGTCTCCCCAACCAAAGGAGTGCAACGGTTTGGAATAAAGGGCAAGTTAGCTCCCCGTTACATCGGCCCTTATGAGATTGTGGAGATGTGTGGACCCGTCGCTTACAGGATCCAACTCCCAAAGCAGCTGTCAGCCATACATAATGTTTTCCATGTGTCTCAGTTGAAGAAATGTGTCCGAGTTCCAGCAGAAATCCTAGAACAAGAACAGCTTCAAGTAGAACCTGACCTGACCTACACCGAGTACCCAGATCGAGTTCTGGACCAGAAGGAAAGGCACACCCGACGTCGACTGGTAAAGATGTACAAGATCCTCTGGAGAAATCACACCGAAGATGAAGCAACATGGGAGACGGAAGAATATCTGAACAAGCGTTTTCCAGGTTTTCTATCCCATCAAGGAGGTAAGAGCAACACACCCTTGATCTTGAATCTCGGGACGAGATTCTTTTTAAGAGGGGTAGGCTGTAACGACCGACCCCTAATCTCTCCCAGTTAGGTTTGATCTCAGCCCTTAAACCTCCGTCAGTTGCTCTGTTGATCGCACTTAAGTGCTCAGTTTTCCGCTAGTTCCGACCCTTGAGATCCGACCCCTACTGCTTCGTTCCTTTTTCCCGACCCTGGCGAGTTCAGCCGTCTGTCGGATCCTGTTAATCTTCCTCACCCGTCCGATCTTTTCCCCGGTGGACCCGCGAGATCTTTTTCCAGATCCCCCGCATCAGCCGCACTCGAGTTGCATGGCCGCCTCAGAACCTTCCTGCCGCGTGGCTCGCCTTCTCCGACGCCACCGCTCAGTTTTGTCTCCGGCAAGCGACCGAGTGGGTTCCCGCGCCCTCTTCCCCAATAGAAGCGGAAGCCCTCTGCACCCCTTTCTGCAGAGCCTCGCTCCCCGCGCCCATCATCACGATACCAGATCCCGGCCCCGGAGACCGATGTCGCCCGTCTTTTCCGTCCTTTCCAGCAACAGTTGCGCCGCCCGGTCGTCGCTACACGACGATCCCCCACCGCCAACCCCGACCGCGGCCGCGACAGTTCCTTTCCCCGCCCTGTCAGACGCTGCCCGACAATCTGTTGTTCCGCACTCTCCCCCGCGCCGCGTCCGCTTGTTCTCCCACCTGTGCGCTCTCGATCCTAGCGCCGTTTAACCGGTCGCTTCTATCACCTCTTCCGCACGGCGACGCCCGCTTTCCGCCAAATCTCAACTACCGGTCTACCCGCGCCTACGCCGCCCTGACGGAGTAGCGCAATGATCGCTGGCATCACCCCCGGAGTTCTGTTGCACCGCCCGGATTGCTCAATCGCCGCCACGGCAGAGCACTCCATTGCTTCTCCCCGGCCTTCGCGCCGTTTCCCTTCTCTCTCTCCGCGACGCTTCCGTTCCTCTGCTCCCGCAGCTATAAAAGGAATGCCCCGTCGCCGGAGTTCCCTCCGCTTTTGTTGCCCTTAGTTCCCGCTAGCTCCCTGCTCAAGCTCCTAGCGCCATCCGCCCAATCTTGAGAAGTTCTTCTCCCAGTTCCTTCTCAGTTCATCCAAGTCACCCCGCAGCTTGCTCTCTTGTACTGCGCAAGAGCTCTCTTGCAATCTGCAAGAAGCACCGCCGCCGGAGCACCGCCGGCCTTAGTCCCTGCTTAAAGCTTTAGTTCCGTGCCCAAGTCTGCCTCTTCCCGACCCCAAGCTTTCCTTTCAGGAAGAAGGTGAGTGCCGACCCTAAGTCCGCTTCACCCGACCCCTCCTATCCGCCCGACCCCAGTTCCGTCTCGTCCGACCCTGTCTGTTTGCCGACCCTTGTCCGCCTCGCCCGAGGGTCTGGCTGTGATCTTTTCTTCAACTTGAGGGTGTAAGTGTAAAACGTGAGAACCCTTCAGCGCCTACGTCTGAGGATCCCAGTTATCACGCCCTCTAGTTCAAGTATCAGACCACTCGTTTCTTTCCTACCCTTACCTGTTGATCATCATCCGCTCTCTCCAACCGCCTCCCCCTCCTGCTCTTTGTCGCAAGTTTCTGGGCTCAGGAGAGCCAGTGTTGCTGTCAAATCAAAACGTTTAAGCTAACCCTTGCATTGCATCCGTGTAGAGCTGCATCTCGCTGACGGCTTCTACGAGCTGCACCCGGCGCCCGAAGAAGAAGCTGTAACCGAGTTCCCGCCCGCTGAAGTTGAAGCCGCCCCCGAAGTCGAGCAGTTTCCGCCCTCTTTGTTTGCAGGCAAGCCCCGGTTGCATGAAGATCCTATGTGTTCTTGTCAAACTTGCACATGCCTTCCAAATAGCATGTTTGTGCATTTACGTTTAGGAGTTGTATGAAACCCTAGATGCATGACTTAGTAACCCTTGATATGAGCACTAGCTGTTGGACCAAGTAGCTGCATTGCTTAAATAGGAAACGGTAAAAGCCGAGTGATCTCCTGTCACTCGCGAGTTGTAGGAGTTGCATGTGTTACTCTCCTGTTACAACTATAAGGACGATGGACGGGGCAGGGTTTGGTAACTCTTTGGTGGTCGGATGGTTGCCCCGTCTGTCTATGAAAACTTGCTAAGGCCCGACAGTGGTGGTGTTCGTGATCAAGTGTTTGAAAGTACTAGCCTCATACTTAGTATGGGATGAGGAAGCCTAGTACCTGATTGAACCTAGACGTGAGCGGTCGCCCCATTGTTCTTGGAACGGAGTTTCCCCTGCTGGTTGTCGCACGTGGTGGCAAAGCGTGGTCACAGAACGGCAGAGACCGGGTCTGTGGAACCTTGCACCAAAGGAAATGGGCCTGACACGAGTTAGGGGATCGATGGGGAAGGCCGACACAGGAAGCGACCTCCGGGTGCGCGGATGTCGTGGGGCTAGGTTCACCATGCATGGTTAAAGAACTCGAATCGATTCGTCTGCCTCTCACAGTTTGAGACTTCTTGATCGCTATGTCACCCTGAGTAAATGAGGAATCTGATGATGGCAATGATGTTGTTTGATATACACACTTGTTTGGTTCGATGTTGCTTAGAATAGGTTGCACAACTTAGACTGGTAAGTAAATCTAGAACCGGAGCTAAAACTTGAAAATAGTTTACTTAGTGCTGTTGGCAAAACAAACCCCTCGGCCAAGAAGCCTTGCATGTCTAGTTGGGAGAATAGTTGGCTCCTCCCCGGTTAAGTCTTGTTGAGCTTAGTAGCTCAGCCTTGTTGTGGCTCCTGTTTTTCAGGTGAAGTTGCAGTTCCCGACCCCTCCCTTGTTGGCGCTTGGCCGCCCCAGCTCCCGCCAGGCTGGACGGTCGAGTGGGACCCCTCCTCGGACGGCGAGGAGAGGACTCAGTGATGTTCTGGCTGGCCTCGCCCGGACGTCCGACCCCAACGAAGTCTTCCGCTAGTGCTTTCTCTGTTGTCTTTTGTTATAAAACTCTGATGTTAAAATTTTATGACTGAGCTCTTGAGTAAGATTGTTTAAATTCAGTGGACTGGCTGTATTCTCTGTAACCGCTCACCTTGTGTGGGTTTGCTGAACTCGATCCTGTAGAAAGTGGTTAAATCGGATGAAGTCCGACGGCGCTTCGTGTTGGCTTGAGTTAACCAGGGGTGTCGCATGTTAGGCGGCTAAACTCCGAGTAATCAAGCTAACCCGAGGTGGATCCGCCACAGTCGTGCAGTTATCAAGGGTTAGCGTAGGCGAGCCTCTGCCGGCGTGATCACCCTGTGAGGAAGATCATGTTGGAGTTAGATCTAGGAGTTATCAAGATCAAGGTAGGATCCCGGTGGTGATATTGTGGTCATGTTCTTCGTGATCTAAGTATCTCCTTCTAGGCTTTGATGCTCTATTGTGTAAGATAGGGGTTTTCGGGAGTCGGATCGAAGGTGTAGATTTAAAGATACTTTTTACTAAGATCATATCTTTGTTGCTTTGCTATCTATGCTGAGAATGGCAACATATGGATAGTCTAGGTTGCTCTAGATTGGTTATCTCTACTGTATCTATTATCTGTCTGTACATGTTTAGTAGATTAGATCTGAATCACTCATCAACACCAAATCCATACTAACAATGCTAGTTAAAATAGATCTTGTGCTATAAGTTCCACGGATTGATAAACTTTGGGGGAGTACTTTGAGGGAAGAGCTACAATTGATCCGTGCGCTTGCAGTTCACAGCTTGGCATGCTAACAGCCATCAATATTTATTCATAGTCGTTAAATATACCAACAATCTTTCTGACGCCATTTCCATGGAACGGTTGCTGTATCTTTCTTCTTACCTAGTTGTTCTCGTATCCTTTTAGTTTCTTTCTTCTACCTTTACACCCGCTATCATGGAGCAGCCTTCTATCCAAGACCTCTCTCCTCCTAGGAGCGAGTTCTTAGAGCCAGCACCATCCGAACTCCCAATTCTTACATCTGGCTATGAACTCCGTTTTGACCTTCTCGCTTTGGTTTGGGAACTTTCCTTCTCTGGGTTAGATAGTGAAAGCCCATACCACCATTTGTGAGAGTTTGAGCAGTTGTGTTCGTGTTGTGCCATCGCAGGCATGTCAGATGATACCCTCAGGTGGAAGTTGTTTCCATTTTCTCTTGTAGAAGGGGCTAAACGATGGTACACGCAAAACATATGCAACGTGAATGGTAGCTGGGATAGACATAGAGACAAGTTTTGTCTCTCGTTCTTTCCCCAGTCCTATGTCATTGCTCTACAAAGGGATATCCTTGGCTTTCAACAGAATGAGAAGGAATCCATAGATGTGGCTTGGGCTAGGTTCTCACTTTTAGTAAATTCCGACCCTATCCTGTCGATACCCAACCATGTGTTGCCTGAACATTTCTGCATGGGTCTCAACATGGAATCCTCCCTTTACCTTGACGTTACTACTGGAGGGTCATTCTCCCACAAGACTCCAGCCGAAGCTAGGAAAATCTTAGACCATATCACCGAAAACACCTCCTTCGTAACCGAGTCTAGACCCTCCTGATAAGAGCATACATCAAGCCATAAGGATATTCTAGCGGCCGAATCCGATCCTTCACCTTCCACATCCTTAGATTCAGCCCTGGAACCCTCTCCCTGAAAGGATCGTGTGATACCTAGAGGAGGGGGTGAATAGGCTTGATCTTTAAAACCTGAAAATTCTTCGCAGTGGTGTTAAATGGGTCGAAACTTCCGACGCTATGCCGGAACTTTCAACGCGGTCGGAACTTCTGGTACAGGGGCGGAACTTCTAACAGAGTAAAAACTACTCTATAAAATTCAAAAACAAATTAGTTTCAGAAGAATCTATTTGAATCAAAAGTTCAGCAATGATGTAGAGAAACTACCGTAGGTCATCTTTATGAGAGAAACTTCACCAAAATGTAGATCGGCACAAATCAAGCTCTAGGTCAACAAGAACTTGAAGAGCACAATAAGCACACAGCACAAAGGAAGCTACATCTCCATTGAGGAGCTCACATAGAGCCGGGTCCTCACTAACCCTTTACCTCTCTCAATCAACCACAAAGGAGGATTGAGTCACTTACTATGAATCCTCCAAGAGGAAGGGCTATACAAACTTCCCAAACACACCACAACGAGAGGGCGCTCAAACGAGTGACGCCAAACCATCTAGAAGCAAGCTTGAAGAGTAACAAATATGAATCGAAGACCGAAGATGCTTCAAGTGCTCTTGAGATGAACTTGGTTGACCTCTCACTCAAAGCTTGAGTCACACACCTCAAATCCTTCTCTCACCCAAGCCCTAACACAAAACTCTCAAAGATTTAGCTCAAGTAGGGAGTGGGGAGGAGTATTGAATGCTTGAGGAGGTGTTTGTCTCGGGTTAGGTCAGCAACAAATGAAGGGGGCTAAGGGGGTATAAATACCCGAGCCCCAAAACCTAGCCGTTGCAGTTATGTTAAGTGCTTGTCGGAACTTCTGACATTGTTAAAATAAAACAGCTGGGAACCCCCTGCCGGAAGTTACTGGAAATTTCCGACACCTATTATCGGAACTTCCAACACAGGGTCGGAACTTCCAATATGGTTCAATTAAATCCACCGGGGACTCCCTGTTGGAAGTTTTTGAAAACTTCTGGCAGGTGTCAGAACTTCCGACAATCACAGAAACTGTGAGAATTTAAATATGCAAGTGTGTGAGTGGTGTCTCTCATAGGTGGATAGCATCGCAAATATGCACTTTGACATCTTCAAGCTATCCATCCGTGTCCCCATTTATAGTACGATGTTCCTATACTCAAATTCAAACATAGAAAGTATAAATGATCTTCCTTTATGCTTCAACACCGTCCTTTAATCAAATTTGGGGTCCTTTCTTGCACTTTTTCATTTCTTAACATTTGAACCTATCAACTTGTCGATAAATTCATTAGTTCCTTAGTTATGCATGTCATCAACACCAAAACCCACTTAGGGGGTCAAATGCACTTTCAATCTCCCCCATTTTGGTGATTGATGACAACACAACTAAGGTTCCCAAGAGAAGTATATAAACATTTTGAATCTAATCATATAGGTAAGCTCCCCCTTAATATGTGCATCTTTCAAGATAAAATCAAAAATGGCCTCAAATGCCATCTGCACATTTTAAGAGAGCTCCCCCTATATCCTTGCATTCGTGGGGTGCAAAGTCTGACATTAAAATAAACATGATGCATATGACAAGATATATCACATCAACAAAGTGGAAATAAACAATACATCAAACCATGATCATCACATAAGCATTAAGTTCTAGATCCACACTAGCATAGCAAAGCACAAATAAGTCTTACAAATTTAAAAGTCTCACTTGGTACACCACACATCACACCAAATTAATGTTTTACATGTCCACAAGCCCACAATCTAAAGCTCATAAAAGATATAGCAGCCACCACCTCATGGTCCATGGTGAGCTCACTCCCCCTTTGGCATCAAACTCCAAAAAGGGGAGGCCCTTCCATAGCCATCACTCATCATCGTCGTCGTCCTCCTCCTCCTCATCATCATCGCCCTCATCGGTAGGAGTATGAGCAGCAGGGATATCATCTTCTTTCTCCTCAGACTCCTCTCGCCCACCCAAGTCTTCATTATCTTTTTATTGGGGAGCCCCAAAGAACATGGAAGACTGTCCAATTTCCTCCCAAGGGTTGTAGACTATCGGTGGAGGAGGAAAATCCATAGGAGCACAGACGAGAGAATATGGAATACAATTTTTAGCCATAAGCTCCTTTGGCCTCTTTTCTATCTTCAAAAGCTGCTCATCCACATGCTTCTTGTGGGCATACATTTCTTCCACATTGTGGCGGCGCACATTGAAGTATGCAAATAGACCTTGGGATAAGAAGTTGAAGATCCTTTTCTTCTTAGAAGTATGGGAAGGTGGAGGACCTCTAGAGCTAGATGGCCTATGAGAGGATGATGGCCCTAGAGAAGTTGAAGCTCCAATAGATGGTCCTTGAGAAGATGAAGGCCCATGAGAAGGTCCTTGTGGAGGTGGAGGACGAATACCATAGGAGCCAGTCTTGCATAGCCGCTCAATGTGACCCTTCTTGGGCTTGTATACCAGATGACCCTTGTCTGTCAATATCTCCAATTGTGTCACTTCCTTAATCATAGAAAAAATATAAGGAGCATAGGGACAAGTCTTCTTGGATGAGTAAGAGCAAATGATGACCTCTTCCCAAATGAAGTCAAAGACACTAAATTCTTCCTTGCCAGGGTGCATTCTTGCAAGCAGGTTCTTTGACATGTTGGAGATGTTATCCGCTTCAATACCTTTAGGACAAAGGTTATAGCGGAAGAGTTGGGTGAGCAACTTGTAGAAAGGAAGAATACCCTTGGTAGTGCCATGCTTAATTGGCCCATATGCACTATCATACATGAAAGCCATCTCACCATCTTCAATGACATTTTCCATCTCATGAATCTTATATCTAGTGAGATCCTCTTCATCATAACCAAGTATACTTGCAAATTCCGGATATATTACCGAGAGGAGCTTCACTTGAAGAGTCCAATGCATCACCTTATTGACCCGGTCAATGTAAAGGTTGGCATAAAATTGAGAATTGACTTCCTCATTCCAATCACAATTGAACTTCAGAAGGCAACTCAATTGCATTGAAATATGGCCAATCAATGGATTTCATATTAGTGGTAGGATGAGTCTTGCAAAAGATTACTGACTCATACCAATCAGCGTGGAAGCGTAGCCAAAAAGGACATCCCCATAGAACTCCTTTTGATATTTGGATGGACTATCATACCGGAGAGCTCGTATATCATGCTTGCCCTTTTCATAATCCACCATCCAAACTCCATTATATCCCGGCCTCTCTTCTCAATTGGGTCTAGACATCCGAAGGATCACTTGTTCACAAAGTCCAAAGTGATCATCTCATTTTCATCCATATGAGCACCCGGAGCAGATGCATTCTTCATGCGAGGCCGACCACCTTGACTAGCCCCACTAGCTGGAATAGGCTTCCCCTTGCCTCTAGCATGCATAGGAACCTTGGGGACACATAGGAACCTTGGGGATGGCCTTCCTCTTCCCCTTCCTTTGAGCAATCGGCATTTGATCTTTTGATTTAGTGGATGAGTTAGATTCAATCTCCGGGCACGCTGTTTGCCTCTCTTGTCGCGACCCGTCTTGAATATTTCCCGCGTGAATCGAAGAACTTCTGATGAGGATTGAAACCTCCGAGGAGTGGAGAATCCAAAGAGACCACTAGCAAAGACTTCCCATGGCTAGAACTCAAGATCCCCTCGAGAGATTGAGAGAGGAGAGAAGGGGGCATCGGTTTGTTGAAGTGAGAGGAAGTTAGGGTTCCTACCAGTATCCAACGGGTATATATACCCCCAAGCAGACTATCGAAAGTTCCAACGGAGCGTTGGAAGTTCCGATGATAAATAAAATCAACTCCTAGGAATCCTCTGTTGGAGGAAATTCAAAAGTTTCGATTGCTATTGGAAGTTTCGACGAAGCGTCAGAAGTTCCGATGATGTAACACCTGGTGTTTTAGTCATCAAAAGAAATTCTGAAGAGTTAAAGGCAAATTATGAGGAAAGAGAGAAGAAATTGGCTAAAAGTCAAATTCGAGTCAAATTTGACCGAAATTTGAATTTTGAATTCTAAATTCAGAAAAATTGGGCAAAAATATGGAATGGAAGGTTGAGAGTGTTTAGAACTTGGGAATCAAGATTGGAGACAAAAACTTAGTCTTAAACATCTCAAGAAAGCCAAAGGAAGAATCAAAACAAGAGTGCACTGTTCACTGTCCGACAATAGAATTTTCAGAAAAACAGCACAAGTGCCCATTTTGGAAATTGATTTCTGCCAAATTTTCCAAATAAGTGGACCAAGACAACTATACAGTGATGAAGTATGAACTTTGGATAAGTATATAAGGGTGTTGTTGATCAAGAACAATATAGGGACCAATTTCAAATTGAGGCTCAAAGTCAGCACTTTACCACGGTCAACTTAGCTGCTGAACTGAGTTTCTGTCTAAGTCTGAAAACAATGATAAATAGCTATGTTTGGAGCTAAATTCAGAGGAATGGAGTGCAAAAGGTATGGGTGTTCATGTGCAAAATGGAATCCCTGATGATTATAGAGCATAAATGTTTAGTAGTTGGACTAAGAAGAATAAGTTTGGGCCACTGAAAATAATCCCAAAGATAGGTAAATAACCATGATCAGGTAACTGACGAACTGAATCGGGAGTTCAATGAAGTTCAGTTACCTGAGGGCAAATAATTTGAAATTGCCAACAAATGGATGATTATCTCGGGCGAGAGCCAAAATAAAACTTGAAGAGCTCAAGATTATCCGCAACTTTGCTTAAAGGACCTTGAGACCGTCGGATGCAAGATCGGCCGTGGGGAGCATCTGAACATTCTGACGAAGGAAAGAAAAAAGGGAGAAGGAGATCAGAGAGAGCGCGACGTGTCGTCGCCGACGCCCCTGCCCCGCTGTCCAGCTCAACATCTAGGCCACCTCCGCGCCATGCGAGTCTATGGCTAGGCCACGGTGTCATCCATGCGTGCGGTGAAACTTCGAATAACTACCGCTCCCGCCGCCGTTGCTTACCGTGTCACTTTTCACCGCCGCCCGTGAATCCTCTGTCACACCGCCGCCGCCGACCAAAATTCCACCATCTCAACGCAGCTCCCGTTGATTCCTTCCGTCCACACCTCCACTCACACCCTACCAATAACCCTAGCAGCTTGTTGCCCAGCCTCTCCGCTGGCGTGCCCTACACCGCCGTCATTTCCATCCGCCACCGCCGTACCTCCTGCTCACAGTGAGCTTTACCTTGCCGTCGTTCTCTTTCCTTGTGATCAGTCGTAGGTAAGTCCTTGGGGTACTAGGAAGCTGTAGGGGTAGTTGAAGAGGCGAGTTGCACCGTCGTCGTGCTTAGTCATGGTTGGCTGTTAGCTTCGCCGCCCACCACCGTGGAGAGGATGGCTCCAGCCACCTCCCGGGGAGCTGCTGCCGCGCACTGGTGCGCTAGGGCATGGGGATGCTTCCCCAGCCCGGCCCCGTCGCCGGTGGGGTGCCGGCCGGTGAGCCGCGCCGCCCCCTGCCGCGCTCGGTTTTGGCGCGAGAAAGAAGAAGACGCTGGCGACTGCGGGGCCATGCGTTAGAGGAGAAAGGGGAGGGAGGAGGCCGGCCGAGTGAAGGAGTCAGGTGGGCCGGGGTCCAGTAGGCCAGGCGTCGGTGCGAGGCCATCGGGCCGTCTTGGAAGGCCGGGGGCCCGTGAGGTCCAGCAGGCCGGTAGGCCAGTGAGGCAGGCTAGAAGCTGCGCGAAAGGAGGGAAAGGAGCAGTGAGCCGTTGGGCCGGTGCCGGGTTAAGAAATGAAAAAGAAAAAGAAAACGGCCCAGTGAGCCCAGTAGAGGAAAAAGAGGCCGGCGAGTAGAATGAATAGGAGAAAGGGTGGGTCCGAGCTGCGGGCCCAGCATTAGAGAGAGGGGGTAGGAAGAGGGTGCGTGAAAAAAGTAGGCCGGGGGTTTTCGGGAAAAATATAGATTTTCTTTTACAGATTAATAGATTAAATCCGAATATCACCATTTAAATCACAGAAATTTCTAGGGGTGTCCAAAATTAGTGGAACCAATTTTGTTAGGATTGTTTTATTTTTCTTTATGCATTAAAATTTTTATACCCTAGGAAAAATAATAAAATTAAGGTATTTATTTAATGCCTTTTCTTTAAGGTACTTAAATAAATACTTAACCTTTATTAAATGCATAAAATATGGAATAATAATTTGATAATCACAAATTATTGTTAACTCATAGGAAATTAGGTTTTAAGACTAGAAAATCATTATAACATTTTCTAAAAGTAAAAGAAAAAGCCTAAGGTAAGGTTAGTAAAGGAAATAAAAATGGTGCGCTAATCTTTTGGGTTTTGTTTGTTGGCTTGCAACTTTATCATGATAAATTGTATCGTCACTTGTTGGCTTGCAACTTTATCATGAAGGGAAGTTGTATAGTCTTGTATTCAAAAAAAGTTGCATCACTAACCCCTGCATATGCTTTATCATAGACATCGAAGCACCGGAAGAGGATTTCTCGGAATTTTCAGAAGGATCTCCGGAGTTTGAAGAGATCATTGAGTTGATCCCCTGCGAGGCCAATCCTTCGGATAGTGCTAACATTTTTATAGAACAAGGCAAGCCCAGGTGCATTATACCTATCTATTTTGAAATTATTATTTCATGTGTCCAATTATCGGTTATTTTCTATATGAATGCACTAAGTGTAGGAGTTGATTGAAACCTATTCTTGTGCATTATCATACCTTGTTTTAAGGACATCTTTACCACTTGTTCAAACATTTAGTAAATAACCCAAGTCTAGAAATGCTTAGTTGCCTAAGTAATCTGTTTACCGAACCTTAAGGAGAAATGTTGGGTCATACATGCTAATTATGGAAAGGTAGTTTGAAAGTTAAGAGGCGGACAGAAGCTAAGGATGTAGTTCTGTCTGCTAGATTAATTTGGTTAAGGCCCGATCGTTGTCTTAACCTTTGATCAAGTGAATGACACCTGATTACTTACTGGGTATGGGACCAGTAAAGCCCAGTAGGTTAGTAAACCCTCTGATCGGGAATACTTCGTACCCGTGCTTGACGTGCTGGAGATTGGCAGAGGCGTAGCCTGAAACTCACATGGAGATCAGGCCAGATGTGGGGTCCCATGTGGGGGTGCGTCCCTGGGTTTGGGTAGTCTTATTCCCAATCCTTGGGTTTGCTAATCGAAAGGTCGTTACGTACGACCTGGACAGTCATACATAGCTGGTGATCAGGTTACTCTCCTGTAGGATGTAATTTTGATCTGGATCGCCGCAATTCTCGGTTATGAATGCACTTGATCACTGTTGAGCATCGTAATATAATTTCATGAATATAATATCTTTCCACTAATGATTTGGTATATGACTTAATGCCTTGTTGCTTGCAAAACATCCATTTTTATCATCATTTAGAATGGTTAGGTAATAACTTAATTGGAATAAAAGATACAGTTAACGACGCACTTATAGTAAGCTCTTTGGCAAAAAGTGTGTCAGCCAGTACACCAAAAAGCTATCATATAATTCCAGAAAAACTATTATATTGATTAGTCGGGTAAGCCTTGCTGAGTACCCCGTACTCAGGGTTATCCCTTGTGGCTATTTTCAGAGGCACCACAGGAGTCCACCGAGGAGGAAGCCCCAAAAAATTAGGGTATTGTTATGAGTCTCGCAATACCCTCAGAAGAAAACTTAAATGCTAATCTCCCACCTGAACCCGTTTGTGTTTAAATCCTAGAATCTTTCTCTGACCTGCATTGTTAAATTTACTTCAAACTACATCCTGTAATAACTCGTACCTTATGTATGTATGTAAAAATGTAATGTTTGTTGATGCTATCCCATCGTGGAAGCGATCCTGATGTATGACTATGGATCACATTGTGGATGTTTCGAGGAGTCCTAGAGACACTCGACGGACTTATATTGTTTTAAGTGCATTTCGGATAATTGCTGTTCTAACAGCGATTAGGTGCACTTAAACCAGTTTAAGTTGGACGGTTCCGCCACAGATGATAATTAAATTTCTCTTGGGAACCCTCTGTCGGCACTTTGCTGATACTTCCGGTGGCTGTAGGAAGTTCTAGTGGTGTGCTGGAAGTTCCGGTCAATTTGAGATTGCTCCAAAAAGATTGATTTCAAGATGGATAAAGATTGAGATTTTGAGATATCTAGCTTATGGACATATAAGACAACTTGACACTTAGTGATCAGCCAACAAGCAACATTACATAACAATGATCACTTGAGTCAAGTTTTGATCCAAAGATCAAAATCCAAGTTTTGAAAGAAACTCAACACAAAGAAATCCATTTTTTTCCATCTAGTCAACAATCAAGTATGTGAAATAAGTCAAGCCAAGTTACGAGAATCCAAGATATTTAGCTCATTCCTCAAAGCACAAAACCTTTTCTCATCTAGACGCTTAGTAAAGATATCAGCAAGCTGCCTTTCAGTGCTCACATGACATAAAGTAATATCTCCCTTAGCCTCATGATCCCTTAAGAAGTGATGTCTAATATCTATGTGCTTTGTTCGAGAGTGTTGCACCGGATTGTTAGCTAGCTTGATGGCACTCTCATTATCACAAGAGTGAAATCTTACTAAACTTATAACCAAAGTCACTCAACGTTTGCTTCATCCACAACAGTTGGGCACAACAAGCACCGGCTGCCACATATTCGGCTTCAACGGTGGATAAGCAACCAAATTTTGCTTCTTAGAGCTCCAAGACACCAAGGATCTCTGAAGGAATTGGCAAGTCCCCGTTGTACTGTTTCGGTCTACTTTGCAACTGGCATAATCCAAAATGGAATAGCCAAGTAGATCAAAAGTGGAGCCCTTGGGATACCATAAGACAAGGTTAGGAGTGTATACTAAATATCTCAAAATTCTCTTAACAGCCATCAAATAACATTCCTTATGATTGGCTTGAAATCTTGCACACATGCACACACTAATCATAATATCCGGCCTAGATGCACAAAGATATAGTAGAGAGCCAATTATGGAGCGATATACCTTTTGATCAACCGACTTTCCTTCTTCATTGAGATCGAGATGCCCATTCAATGCCATGAGTGTCTTGATGAGTTTAGCATCGGCCATGTCAAACTTCTTGCATATCTTTGACATACTTGGTTTGACATATGAAAGTCCCTTCCTTCATTTGTTTGACTTGAAATCCAAGAAGGAACTTCAATTCACCCATCAAGGACATTTCAAATCTTTTGGTCATGATCCTACTAAATTCTTCACAAAACTTTTGATTAGTAGAACCAAATATAATTTCATCAACATATATTTGGTAAATAAATATATCCTTATCAACTTTGCCCATTACGAAGTCGTTCTTGAGAAGAAAATCCTTAAGACATTCATATCATGTTGTAGGAGCTTTCTTAAGCCCATAGAGCGCCTTGTGGAGCTTGTACACATGGTTGGGAAATTTTGGATCTTCAAAGTCCGGTGGTTGTTCCACATACACCAACGCGAATAGGGAGCCGTTCAAGAATGCACTTTTCACATCCATTTGATAAAGCTTGAAATCATGGTGAGTAGCATAGGCTAATAAAATACAAATTGACTCAAGCCTTACTACAGGTGCATAGGTCTCACCGAAATCCAAACCTTCATTTTGAGTGAAACCTTGTGCAACAACCTTGCTTTGTTTCTTGTGACCACACCATGTTCATCTTGTTTGTTGCGGAAAACCCACTTGGTGCCAAATGAAATCGCTGCATTACATGTTTGTTCTTCTGGTGATTCCTTGGCTCCTTTGCTTGCGCAATTGCCCCATTGTTATCACAGTAGAGATTCAATGGGCTAGACGCATTCGGGAACACACCAAGCTCAATAAGGAAATTCCTTATCCAAACACCCTCCTTCGCGGCTTCCAAAACCGCGATGTACTCAGCTTCTGTTGTAGAATTGGCCACCGTCTTCTGCTTGGAACTCTTCCAACTAACAGTGTTGGAGGTATGCCCTAGAGGCAATCATAGAGATGATGATATTCCATTTGTATCCATGATTTGTATACTGTGTTCATTGAATATCCATTAAAGGCTACTTGAATTGATTTGCAATTATGTGAATTGTATGTGAAACTCTTTACTTGTATGGTTATTCTAAAGTTGTCCCTAGTCGGAGTTCATGTGAGGACACACATGAATATTAGACTAGCACATGTATTAGTTGATGACTATGTTTCACAAGTCATGGACATGGAGATGTTGAACTAATAATGTGGACACATGTGGAGACATGTGTTAGGACTGACCCAACACGAGAAGTAGTTCTCTCTTTAAACAACATATACGCTTTGTCCTTAGACCTGAGATTGTCGCATGTATTCTAGATGTGGATTGACCTACTTAGGGGCTATCAAACGCTACGCCGTAACAGGGTAGTTATAAAGGTAGCTTTCGGGTTTGTCAAGAAGCATGCTATGAGACATGGTCAATCAAGATGGGATTTGCCCCTCTCTGATTGAGAGTGATATCTCTGGGCCCCTCGAGTGATCGGATCAGAAAATGCATGGCCATGCTACGTACGGTTAAGAGTTAACCTACAAAGGGATTCCGAATCACAGGATCGAGAAAGAGCGGTCGGCTTGAAGCTAGACCAAATATCGTGAGGCAAAGGGAATAGCATGTATATTATGTTATGATGGTTCGTCTGATATGATCTTCGTATGCGTATAGGAGTTGGCACGTCTTGCTAGAGGCCGCTACCGACTATTGGGCCGAGTAGGAGTACTCGGGCCATGTCTATACGTATCCGAACCCGTAGGGTCACACACTTAAGGGGCTGGAAGCCCAATTCGGATCTGATCCGAGTTGGATTAGGTTTAGGAGTACTAATGGGCCTCGGATCCAGAGGCCCATCAGGAACCCCTATAAATAGAGGGGTGGGGGCGCCCTAGGGTTTTACACCTTTTGGCTGAACACACTTGCCGCGCCTCCCACGCCCTCGCCTGTTGCAACTCGCGGATCTAGCAATCCGGCTTGCGACGCTTCCTCCCTGCACGTGTGGATACCTTGGAGGTGTTGCGCCTGCAGCACTTGGACGAGCCTCCGACGAGCCGCCGACGAGCCGCGACGAGCCGACGACGAGCCACGGTACCAGAGGCGATCTTGCTGTGCACGTAGACGAGCTGCTGAGGAGCTGCTGGACGTGATCGACTACGTACGACTACGTTGATCGACTACGTACGACTACGTGATCGTCTTCACTGCATCGACGCAAATCTACATCTTCCGCACCAGTAGTGCGTCGAGTGGTAATCCCGTGATCCTTATACGGCAGTTCTTCCTGGTTATACGCGGTAGAAAATTTTGATTTGCGCTAGTGTAGCCTACCTCGTATCCCAACAGTGGTATCAGAGCCAGGTTGCTTACAGATCCTGATTGTGACTTTGAATTATCTTGGTCGGTTTGGAAGCTAGCATCGGTGTAACCTGTTACAACGACCTCCTCCTCACCTCCATAGACGAGGAACATATCTTTAGTCCTTCTCAACTACTTAGAATGTTTTTCACCGCTATCTAGTGACTCTCACCTGGATCAGACTGGTGTCTGCTGGTCATACTCAGCGCATATGAAATATCTGGGCGAGTACTTATCATTGCATACATGATAGATCCAATAGCTGAGGCATATGGCACTCTACTCATGCGATCCCCTCATCAGCAGTCGAAGGACATTGAGTCTTGCTGAGATGTATGCCATGTGACATAGGCAAGAACCCTTTCTTCGCCTCTTCCATGCTGAACTGCTTCAACACTTTATCAATGTAAGTATCTTGGCTTAATCCTATAAGCCTTCTTGATCTATCTCTATAGATCTTAATGCCCAGAATATACGCCGCTTCCCCTAAGTCCTTCATCAAAAAACTATTTTTTAGTGAAGTCTTTACAGACCCAAGCATAGGAATGTTATTTCCAATCAGCAATATGTCATCCACATATAAGATTAGAAATACTACAGAGCTCCCACTAACCTTCTTGTAAACACAAGACTCTTCTTCGTTCTTGGTGAAGTCAAACCCTTTGACCACTTCATCAAAATGAATGTTCCAACTCCTAGATGCTTGCTTCAATCCATAAATGGATCTTTGAAGCTTGCATACCTTTTCCGCATTTTTCGGATCGACAAAACTCTCGAGCTATATCATATACACATCCTCAGCTAGGTTTCCATTCAGGAAAGCTGTCTTGACATCCATCTGCCATATCTCATAATCGAAATATGCAACTATAGCTAGAATAATTCGAATGGACTTAAGCATTACTATGGGCGAGAAGGTCTCGTTGTAGTCAACTCCTTGAACTTGTCAAAAACCTTTTGCGACAAGTCGTGCTTTATAGATGTGAACATTTCCATCCATGTCCTTTTTCTTCTTATAGATCCACTTGCACTCTATGGCTTTAACACCATTAGGCGGGTCAACCAAGTTCCAAACTTGATTGTCTCCTATGGACTCTATTTCGAATTGCATGGCACTCTACCATTTTTCGGAGTCTGGGTCCATCATTGCTTCTGCATATGTCGCAGGCTCATCATTGTCCAACAATAATATTTCCCGCATTTCGCGGAGCCTTGCCGACCTTCGTGGTTGTGGTGGTGCTTCTCTTGCCATGGGTATCTCAACTTGTTCTGCTACGTTAGCATCACTCATTGATTCTTGCCCGATCGGCTCATCTTGAACTTCTTCAAGGTGCATTGTCTTTCCACACTTTTCTCCTTTGAGAAACTCTTTCTCTAGGAAAACCCCGTTCCGAGCGACAAACACTTTGCCCTCTGACCGGTTGTAGAAATAATATCCCAAAGTTTCTTTTAGATATCCCATGAAAATGCACTTATCCGACTTGGGTGTGATCTTGTCCGACTGAAGTCGCTTGACAAACACTTCACATCCCCAAATCTTTAGAAAAGACAAACTAGGAACTTTTCCAGTCCACATCTCATATGGTGTCTTGACTACGGATTTAGATGGTACACTATTAAGTGTGAAAGCTGCTGTTTCTAGAGCGTATCCCCAAAATGACAACGGTAGGTCCGACTGGCTCATCATTGATCGAACCATGTCTAACAAAGTTCGATTACGTCGCTCGGATACACCGTTTCTCTGAGGTGTTCCAGGCAGCGTAAGTTGTGGAACAATTCCCCAACTCTTTAGATGATTGCTAAACTCGTGGCTCAAATACTCGCCTTCATGATCAGATCGTAAGGCCTTAATTTTTTTTCCACGCTAATTTTCAACTTCATTCTGAAATTCCTTGAACTTTTCAAAGGTTTCAGACTTGTGCCTCATTAAGTAGACATAGCCATATCTACTAAAATCATCAGTGAAAGTTATGAAGTATTGGAATCCTCCTCTAGCCATCGTGCTCATTGGTCCGCATACATCGCAATGTACGAGTTCCAACAAGTCTACTGCTCTCTCAGGAAAACCTGTGAAAAGCGTCTTGGTCATCTTGCCAAGCAAGCAAGCCTCACATGTCTCGTATGATTCAAAATCAAACGAAGTTAGAAGTCCATCAGAATGGAGCTTCTTCATGCGCTTTTCACTTATATGACCCAAACGATAATGCCACAAGTAGGTAGGACTCAAATCATTAGGCCGAAGCCTTTTAGCACTTACGTTACAGATAGGTGAACCATCAAGATTTAAAACAAACAATCCATTCACAATGGGTGCAAAAGTCATAAACATATCATTCTTAGAGATCACACAACCATTGTTTTCACTCGCAAATGAATGATCATCCTTCATCAAATATGAAAGAGACATAATGTTTCGACTTAAACTAGGAACAAAATAACATTTATTCAATTCCATGATAAATCCTGACGGGAGGTGGAGTTGCATCGTCCCAACGGTCAACGCAGCAACTCTTGCATTATTGCCCATGCGGAAATCAACTTCTCCCTTCTCAACACTTCTACTTCTTATCATTCCCTGCATCGAATTGCAAATATGAGCAACCGATCCAGTATCAAATACCCAAGAATTAATAATTTGATCAGTGAGAAATATGTGGTCTATAACATTAACAACAAGCGTACCTGAGGTGGAAGTACTTTTACTTCCGCCATTCTTCAACGAAGCTAGGTACTACTTGCAGTTTCTCTTCCAGTGACCAGGTTCGTGACAATAAAAGCACTCTTTGTCTGGAGCAAGTCCAGCTTTAGCCTTGGGCGCTAGGTTTGGCTTGGATACTCCAGCCTTACCCTTCTTCTTCCAAGAATTGCCCTTCTTCTTGAAGGTAGGCTTGTTTTGTACAACCATCACATGGCTACTACTAGCGCTTTTCTTAATGTCAACTTCTGCTGTCTTGAGCATACCACACAGTTCATTCAGACCCTTCTCTGTCCCATGCATATGGTAGTTCAAGATGAAGTTCCCATAGCTAGGCGGAAGAGATGAAATAATGAAGTCAGTGGCCAACTCTTTGCCCATTGGGAAGCCCAACTTCTCCAATCGCTAAGTGTAACTAACCATTTTGATTACATGTGGTCCTACTGCTGCGCCTTCTGCTAGCTATCACTCCAGAAAGGCTTTGGACACATTGAACCTTTCAGTCCTAGCCTGTGTCTGGAACATGTCCTTGAGCTCCACGATCATATCGTGTGCCTCATGATTTGTTTCAAACTGCATCTGCAGCTCGGGTTCCATGCAAGCAAGCATAAGGCAGCTTACCTCAAGATTAGCATCAAATGCCTTCTTGTAAGCAGCCTTAACGGCAGCAGATGCATCATCAGCCGGTGCTTGTGGTAGTGGGGTGTCTAGAACATCTTCCTTTTTATCGGCCCTAAGAACAATTCTCAGGTTACGGATCCAATCCAAGTAGTTTGTTCCATTCAACTTGTCCTTCTCAAGGACCGAACGCAAAGCAAACGGTGTGGTGTTGCTAGGTGCAATTTAATCTACAACAAAAGTAATGCAAAATACACTAAGACAAACATATCCATGATAGAGCAAATCACATTAAACTATTTAACAGAATCTACTCCCACTAAAATCAATATCCCTCTATTGATACTTAGTGATTCAGGATCCACAACTAACAAGTCTACTAGTGAGCTTTAGCATCACCGCTAGCAAACAAGGTAGATCGGTAAGCAACTTCTTGCTAATCATATCACATATGATTCCTGTTGTTGAGTGACATCTCCATGTCTCGGTGCCCAACCTTTGTGCCCCAAGGTCCTTAACCGTTAAGATAATCTTGTTAAGCAAATCAACCATTATGCGTGTAAGTGTCCGACACAAACCCGTCTAGTCAAGAAAAACTAGTGGCACCCTAATTTCATAGACCCACCACTAATTGTACAAGACATGGGACGGTGCAAGTTTTAGTTAGGAGGGCATACTAACTTAAACTTTTGTGAGGGATCATTCTACTTCTAACATCACATCATGCATGAAGTAAAACATAAATAGAATAGCATGCACACAGTTGTGACACAGTATGGCCCATTTTCTTATGGCGATCTCCATCTCCACAGAACCTGTTCACCATGGTGATCTCCATCTCCATGTTCCATGTGCACCATCCTCCTGGTGATGAGTCCTCCAAGAACTAGAACATGCTATTGCTCCTAATAGCTAGTAATGAAGATTACATAGTTGCTTGGATCATCACAGATTGGTACGCAGACCATTAAATACATTAAAGTGACAACACATATGGCTCTAGCCGTGTTGTCGTACACGCGACTCGCAGGTCACGAATGAGTTACACACATGCATCACATACACAAAAGGGCCATACTGATAACAAGATACATACATCCTGCAAAACAGAGTTAGGCGTTCTAACATTCCAAACTTCAGAGGCCCGAAACTCCATCTTCCAAGCTGAATTTCGGAAATCTAATTTCGCTAAAAATGGCGAAGCGGTTGAGTTTCATGTGTAACTTTTTCTGTAGATCAATTTTCATATAAAATTCGCCCCGATCCAAGATCGTACCGAAAAGTTACGGCTGATTTACCGAAGCACACGCACACGGCAAAATCCCGACCCGGTAGTAGATCCAATCTACTATTGCACATCTCATGTGCTTGGCGTATGAACCTGGATCTCGATTCAATCAATCACATTAATCTTCGCTTGCTGCAACTGGCATTACGTGTATCACTTAACTCCGATGGTGGAAACCCGACTGGTAGGAGTATGTCGTTACACAACCATTGCAGCAAGAACACAAAATCAGGACATAGATCGAACTGAAAACTCGCATATCTCCATATGCACACATCCCGAATCCAAAACTAAATAGCTACGGCTCTGATACCACTGTGGGGATATGAGGTAGGCTACACTAGCGCAAATAAAAATTTTCTACCGCGTAAACTAGGAAAACTGTCGTATAAGGATCACAGGATTACCACTCAATGCACTAATGCGGAAAATGTAGATTCGCATCGATGCAGCGAAGTCGATCAGCGTAGTCAAACATAGTCGATCACGTCGACGTCCAGCAGCTCCTCAGCAGCTCGTCCACGTGCAGCAAGATCACCCTCGTGCCGCGGCTCGTCGTGTCTCGGCGGCGGCTCGTCGTGGCTCGTCAGCAGCTCGTCCAAGTGCTGCTGGCGCAACACCTCCAAGGCATCCACATGTGCAGGGAGGAAGCATCGTAACCTGGACTGCTAGGTCCACGAGTTGCAACAGGCGAGGGTGTGGGAGGCTTGGCAGATGTGTTTTGCCAAAAGGTGTCAACCCTAGGGTGCCCCCATCCCTCTATTTATAGAGGTTCCTAACGGGCCTCTGGGTCCGAGGCCCATTAGTACTTCTAAACCTAATCCAACTCGGATCATATCTAAATTGGGCTTCCAGCCCCTTAAGTGTGTGACCCTATGGGTTCAGATACGTATAGACATGGCCCGAGTACTCCTACTCGGCCCAATAGTCGGTAGCGGCCTCTAGCAAGACGTGCCAACTCCTATACGCACACAAAGATCATATCAGACGAACCATCACAACATTATGTACATGCTATTCCCTTTGCCTCACGATATTTGGTCTAGCTCCAAGCCGACCGCTCTTTCTCGATCCTGTGATTCGGAATCCCTTTGTAGGTTAACTCTTAATCGTACGTAGCATGGCCATGCATTTTTGGATCCAATCACTCAAGGCGCCCAGAGATATCACTCTCAATCAGAGAGGGGCAAATCCCATCTTGATTGACCATGTCTCATAGCATGCTTCCTGACAAACCCTAAAGCTACCTTTATAACTACCCTGTTACGGTGTAGCGTTTGATAGCCCCTAAGTGAGTCGATTCACATCTCGAGTACATGCGACAATCTCAGGTCTAAGGATAAAGAGTACTTGTTGTGTAAAGTGAGAACTACTTCTCATGTTGGGTCAGTCCTAGCACATGTCTCCACATGTGCCCACATTATTAGTTTAACATCTCCATGTCCATGACTTGTGAAACATAGTCATCAACTAATACATGTGCTAGTCTAATATTCATGTGTGTCCTCACATGAACTCCGACTAGGGACAACTTTAGAATAACCATACAAGTAAAGAGTTTCACATACAATTCACATAATTGCAAATCAATTCAAGTAGCCTTTAATGGATATTCAATGAACACAATATATAAATCATGGATACAAATATAATATCATCATCTCTATGATTGCCTCTAGGGCATACCTCCAACAGCGTGGTCATTGGTTGCGATGCTAGCCCTCGAGCCCCCGTGCTTTGCAGGAGACCGATCAGAAGGCTAGATCAACTTTTGATCGCTACCCCTCAAGCGTCCGTTCGCTGAGATGGAGGAGGTGAGCCGTGCCACGCTATCCTCGCCGGACGAACCATGGTGCTCGTTGAGCTGCAAATGGGTCAATTCGAGTGGGGTCCCGGTCCCCATTCGGGGGGGTCCGGCTCGGGCCAAGCTGGTGGCGTACCCCAGATTCCGGCCGGCCAGTTCATATAGTTTCCGAGTCCGTACGATCGGATCCAGGGGCTCATTGCCTTTCTTCAGGGAAAAACCATGAACTTTGATGCCGGTCCGGACTCGAACGTGAGGTCGGGACGCCCTAGGCTATCGTGTGCCCGGGTGATGGCCGCTAGCGGACCCGTCCCTTCTTACCACTCGCTCGGGGATGTCCTGGGGTGGTTGTCAGACCCGTACTGGGCCAACCTTCGAACCCCTGGACCGTAATGGGCCGTGGGGCGTTTACAAGACTGCCCCTTTCGCTTCCCACGCGCCCACCTATATGATGGGGGGTCTGCCTCGCTGGTTCCGCCCGCACCTGCTCTCAAACATTTTCACCTTCTCGTGCGCCCTTTGCCTTCTTGTGCGCCGTTCGCCTTCCTCCGTCTAGCACAGCAGCTTCCCTCGCCCTCCGCCGTCGAACCTTTCTCCCCTTAGCGATGGAGACCTGGACGCGCTCGAGCTTCGATACCTCGCACACCGACGGCCTCATGAGGAATGGCCTCTTCTGCGAGAGGACCCAGAGGGACGAATGGCGGTTCCCCGAAAGGGAAGATGTGCCGAGTCCGCCCGGCGGCTATGTCGTTTCATTCGCGCACTTCCACGAGAGGAGGTTCGCGACCCCGCCGAGCCGCTTCTTCCGCGGGTTGCTGCACTACTACAGGCTCGAGCTACAGCATCTCAATCCCAATGGGATCCAACACCTCGCAGCGTTCGTCGTGATATGCGAGGGGTTCCTGGGCATCGAGCCCAACTTCTCGCTCTGGAAGTACTTCTTCGCGGTCAGCCTGTACCAGAGGACCGAGAAGAAGGGGAGCCAGCAGCGGACGACCCTGGTGCTGATAGGGTGCGTTGCCATCCACCTTCTCCAGAACCGCGCCAAGGAATATATGGCGATGAAGACTGCGGTGTCCCACAAGGGGTGGCATCAGTAGTGGTTCTATGTGAAGAACTACTCTAATTCCCCCTTGTTGGCGTTCACTGGCCGCGTCATCGAAGCGGCGCCGGAGCTATGGTCGTACGGCCCGGTCGAGAAGGAGAAGAAGTGAATCGTCGGTCTGCTTCAGGCCATCAAGCACTTGAAGGGGAAAGGTCTGACCGGGCCAGAGTCATCGGGGCATACCACGCTTACAGGGTAGCACCGCTGATGCTCCGGGTTCACTCACTTGCCGACATGGTTCCCGGCACGCCGACCGAGGGCACCATCCTTGTGACGGGCGCGCTTGCCGACACCGAGATCCAGCAGCAAGTTCGGGAGGCGCTGGACGACAAGGACACCGATTACCCGGTGCCCGGTCACCCTCCGATGCGCCCGGCCCAAGCGAAAATTTCGTCGAGCTGGTGAGGACTTCGCGCTCTCATCCTTCTCTCCTGCATTTCTTGGTTCGTTGCTCTGACGCGGAGTTCTTGTGTCTGCAGGGCCACATGACCTGGGTCATGGACTCGCGCCCGCCGGTGCCAGAGGACGCACAGCGGCGGCAGCAAAACCGCCTCCTCGCCGAGAAGTAGAAGAGGCATAAGGATAAAGAGACGGCGAGGAACAAGAAAAAGGCCGCCAAGGAGCTCCAACGGCGGCGGCGGGGCAAGGTTGTGTCGGACGATGACGACGACGACAATGAGGACGAGGAGGAGGAAGACGAGGAGGAGGAGGAGGAGGAGGAGGAGTATATTCTGGCCCCCCGGCCGAGCGCGCTCATCATCTGGGAGCAGCACCCCCAACCGGCCGCAGGGGACAAGCCAAGCGGACCGCCTGCCCAGGACCCAACCCCGCAGGGCTCTGGGGCCGCGCCCGAGTGGTCGGCACGGGGCGCGCCTCGGGAGTTGATGGAGCCGACCCCCGACCCCCTTCCTGCATCACGCGAGCAGAGGAGTAAGGGCAAGCGGCCGCTGCCAGATGCCCCGGGGTCGGTGTCGAGCTCGGAGGCAAAACGCACCCGTCGTCCTCGTGCTGAGGAGGTGTAAGCTGAAATTCCTCGCGCACCTTATTCCTTTCCCGGCATCGAGCCGTTTTTGATGATGTTGCTGTTGTTTCACAGCACCACCCCTTGGGACTTCGTCCCACCGCTGGCGCCGAAGAAGGCGCTACGGGTGTCGTCCACCTCCGCGGGGCGAGCCGTGACCCCGCCGGTGGCGAGGGGCGGTGTCCTCGGAGAGACCACGGGGCCTACCGCGAAGGCGGCCTCTGTGGCGGCGACCGGAGGAAGAGTGCCGCAGTCGGGCATGGGGCAGGGTCTGACCCCTGCTCCGCCTTCTGCCTCCGCGGCCGACCCTGCAGGACAAGGTGTTGCCCCTGCGGTTCCTCCGGCCAGCGAGGTGATAGACCTCGACGACGAGGCGGAGGAGGAGCCTGCAGGGGAGGCGTCATCTGCGGAGGTGGCTCTGACGGCGACAGCAAAGATGGCGGCAGCGGAGATGGGGGCAGTCACCCCAGTGGTCGCGATGGAGACAGCGGTGGTGGCGGAGGAGGGAACGCCTGCCCCCGTGCCTGCGACGGGGACAACGGTAGCAGTGGAGGCGGGGACACCTTCCCTAGCGGCCACGACGGAGACGGCAGCACCGGCGGAGGCGGGGACGCCTGCCCCAGCAGCGTGATGGAGGCAGGCACGCCTGCCCCAGCTGCTGCGACGGAGGCGGGGACGCCTGCCCCAGCTGCCGCGATGGAGGCTGCGGCGGCGACGAGAACGGGAACACCCGCTCCGGCAGCCGCAACGGAGACGGTGGTGGCGGCGGAGAGGGCAGGACGCGCGTCGGCGTCGTCGACGGCTGCGGCAACTTCGATAGAGACAGCGGCGCGTGTGCCGGGGTCGTCGACGAGGCCGGTGGCATCGGGGACGGTGGCGTCGGGGTTGGCCAGAGCGGCTTCCACCCTCGTCCCGGTTAATCCTATCTGCAAGGCGTGGGGTTGGCCTACCCTGCGCTGGAGGTCCCGTGAGGACCCGCAGAGGCCCCTCTTCGTGCTGGATGACATCGAGGAGTGGGGTAAGTGGCAGGCGGTGCAGGGCGGGCTTGCAAATATCCGTGCTGCCCTGTCTTCCATGCTGGGGGAGCTGGACGGTGGCGTCGTCCCTGGTGGCCAGGTACGGTGTTCTCCCCAGTGGTTATTTTCCTCTCGTTTCTTCGTTGCTGAGCATAAATTTTTTTGTAGGCCCTCCAGACCTGCGCACGCGCAAGCAGGCGGCGTGGGAGGACGTGCGGCGGGCGGAGGATAAGTTCTAGGCCGTCACCGAGAAGGCTCGCCTCAATCTCGAGGAGTTCTAGGCTGCTGCCGAGAAGGCCCGCCACGATGCCGAGGGGCTCACACGGCTGAAGGGGGACCATGAGGCCCTTCAGAAAACCGTCAAGAGTATCCGGCGTGAGCGGCAGAAGGCTTGGCAGGAGCGGGACTCCGAGGCAATCCGGAAGGCCGAGGCCGAGAAGATAGCGGCCGACCTTGGGGCGGAGGTTAGTCAGCTCCATGTGCAAGTGCAGGGGCTTCAGACCGCCGTGACCCAGGGGCTCGATCGGGAGCGTCAGCTGAAGGCTCAATCTGAGGGTAAGGCTCTTCTCGTCCTTTGTTATTGCAGCTCTGCGATGGTTTCTAACTTGGCGGACTTTTGTGGACGGGCCTCATAGATGACCTTGCCCGGCTGAAGAAGATCCTCGATACGGAGTGCGCCGAGCACGGCAACCTGCAGGACGCGGTCCGCGTTGTCTGTGATAGCCTCGACGTGGTCTAATGGGAAGGGATGAGCTCGTTGGTGGCTCGTGTCCTTGGGCCGTACCGGCAGGCCTGTGAGATCGCTCGGGAGGTGCTTCACGTCGGCATGAGGTGGGCTTTTGGCGTCTTCGGCTCCCACTACTCCGGCATCAACTTCGCCGGGATGAGTAGGGGATATGCCTCCAGCTACTCCGAGGCTGAGCTGGACGAGATCGATGCGTCAGTGCTCAACCCAGCAGAGGCCTTGGCGAAGCTTCTGGAGGATGAGGCCGTCCCGCCGGAGGACCCAGGGATGAGTTAGCTATACCGGGCTTAGATGCCCCAGAATGTGTAAATATCTTAGTTAAATTTGAACTTGCTTTTGTGATGGCCATAGAGGCCTTTTCTATAACTTGTCAAAAAATGTTTTCGATCCTCTTTCTGTTTTTTGGGTTTGGAAAGATTAGAGTGAGGGTCGGACGCGTCAGTGACTGCTGATGAGCGAAGGCACCTTAGCCGCTGGGGTGTAGGTTTTTTCGCGATCCGATCAATTATGCCTGAGTGTCATTCGCGCACTCTTTCCTTTTCACGCCCAAACGTTTAGGAAGAGGGTCGGTTTGGAACGAAATGGTGTTTTGAGAAGACGCCAAGTGATCTGGGCCAGAGCCCCTGATAGCCCCCAAGGGATATGCGACCCTGGGGCATAGCCAGGGTCGGATATCCCTGAGCTCGGCACGAAACTCGAACGAGATCGACTCAAAATTTCCCTTGTCCGTGAATTAACAAGTTACAAAAGTATATACATACAAACTTGGAAACAATAACTAAGGGTAGAGGCGTCTTAGCTGCTCTATGTTCCAAGCGTTGGTGAGGATCTGCCCGTCCGGGGTCGCCAGCTTGTACGTGCCTAGCCGCAGTACTTGCGCGACAATGAAAGGACCTTCCCACAAAGGGGTCAGCTTGTGCTGGCCTCTGTTGTCTTAGACGAGGTGAAGCACCAGGTCGCTGATGTTAAAGACTCGGCCTCATACCTTGCGGTTGTGGTACCGTTGTAAGGCTTGCTGGTACTTGGCCGAGTGCAGCAGGGCCACATTGCGCGCTTCGTCGAGCTGGTCTTGCGCGTCCTCGAGTGATGCCTGGTTCCCTTCTTCATCGTATGCCTTGACCCTCGGCGACCCATACTCCAGGTCGGTGAGGAGGATTGCCTCGGACCCGTGGACCATGAAGAACGGGGTGAAGCCAGTTCCCCTACTGGGGGTTGTCCTCAGACTCCATAGGAGCACGGGGAGCTCCGCGACCCATCGGCCGCTGAACTTTTTGAGGCGGTCGAAAATCCTCGGCTTGAGACCCTGGAGTATCATGCTGTTGGCCCGTTCAACCTGCCCGTTCGTGCGGGGATGCACCATGGCCGACCAGTCCACTCGGATGTAGTGGTTGTCGCATAACTTGAGGAACTTGTTCCTGGTGAACTGCATGTCGTTGTCCGTGATGATGGAGTTGGGGACTCCGAAGCCGTGGATGATGTCAGTGAAGAATTGTACCGCCTGCTCAGATTTGATATGCGCGATGGGGCGCGCCTCAATCCACTTTGAGAACTTGTCAGCGGCAAAGAGCAAGTGGGTGAAGCCCCCGGGTGCCTTCTTGAAGGGTCCGACGAGGTCCAGTCCCTAGACCGCAAACGGCCACGTGATGGGGATGGTCTGGAGCGCCTGTGCGGGCAGATGGGTTTGGCGCGCAACGAATTGGCACCCCTCGCAGGTGCGCACCACGTGGGTGGCGTCAACTACTACCGTCGGCCAGTAGAAGCCCTGTTGGAAGGCATTCCTGACGAGGGTTCTTGGCACGGCGTGGTGGCCGCAGGCCCCGGCGTGTATATCCTGTATCAACGCCTTTCCCTGCTCGATCGGGATGCAGCGCTGGAGGATGTCGGTGTGACTCCGCTTGTACAGCTCCTGGTCGATGATGACGAAGGATTTGGCGTGACGTGCAATCCTGCGCCCCTCCGTCTTGTTCGTTGGGAGCGTCTCGCGGATGAGATAGTCGAGGTACGGGGCTCTCCAATCAGTCGGGGGGTTGGGCCCTTCTTCTGGGTTTGCGTCGATCTCCATGACTTCGGGGTCGGAGGGATCGGCCTCCAGGTTCAGGACAGATGGAGAGTTGCCGACCTTTCCAGGGTCGGTGCCCGAGTTCGGGACAAGTGGCACGGTACCAACCTCTCCCGGGTCGGGGCCCGAGTTCGGGGCAGGTGGCGCGTCGCCAACCCTTCCTGGCTCCTTGTAACGGATCGAGGGCTTGTATTGGTCACTGACGAAGACACCGTCGGGGATGGGCTTTCGGCCGGATGCCGCCTTCGCCAGTTCGTCAGCTACCTCGTTGAAACGCCTGGCGAGGTGGTTGAGCTCTAGTACGTCGAACTTGTCTTCGAGCCTGTGGACTTCGTTGCAGTATGCCGCCATCTTGGGATCGTGGCAGCTCCACTCCTTCATGACTTGTTCAACGACTAGCTGAGATTCGCCTCGTATGTCCAGCCACCGGATGCCAAGCTTGATGGCGATGCGAAGCCCGTTGAGGAGAGCCTCGTACTCAGCGACATTGTTAGATGCAGGAAAATAGAGGCGAATCATGTACCTCATGCACATGCCAAGAGGAGAGACGAAGACCAGACCCATCGAAGTACATCATCCAGTACTCCTGCTCCTCCGGCGCCGATGCCGTCTGGATCTCCGTCCACTCCACAACAAAGTCAGCGAGCACTTGGGACTTGATGGCTGTACGGGGGGCATAAGTGATGTCCTGGTCCATGAGCTCGAGCTCCCACTTCCCGATCCGTCCTGTGGCATCTTGATTCTGGATCACCTCGCCGAGAGGAAATGATGAGATGACCGTCACGGAATGGGAGGTGAAGTAGTGGCGCAACTTCCACTTCGTGATGAGGACGGCGTATATGAGCTTCTGGATCTACGGGTAGCGCGCCTTGGACTTGGAAAGGACCACGCTAACGAAGTATACCGGGCGCTGCACCTTGAGGGCATGTCCCTCCTCTTCTCGCTCCACCACTAGAGCCGCGCTAACCACCTGGGTGGTCGCCGCGATGTAGAGCAGAAGTGGCTCCCTGTCGGTTGGTGGGACCAGGATCGGGACCTTCGTCAGGAGGTTCTTGAGCCAATCAAGCGCCTCTTGGGCCTCGACGGTCCACACAAAGCGGTCGGTCTTCTTCAGGAGCCAGTAGAGAGGGAGCCCCCATTTGCCGAGGCGCGAGATGAAACGACTCAGGGCTGCCAGGCATCCCGTGATGCGCTGAACTCCCTTTATGTTTCGAATCGGCCCCATGTCGCTGATGGCCGCTATTTTCTCCGGGTTGGCTTCGATGCCACGCACGGAGATGATGAAGCCCAGCAGCATGCCCCTCGGAACCCCAAAATTGCACTTTTTGGGGTTGAGCTTGATGCGCTTGTCTCTCAAGCTTTCAAAAGCTAGTTCGAGGTCGGGGATGAGTTGGTCGCCCTTTTTGGACTTGACCATGATGTCATCTACGTAAGCCTCAACGGTCCGCCCAATGAGGTCCCCGAAACACTTAAGCATGCATCGCTGGAACGTAGCCCCCGCGTTTTTTAGGCCAAACGGTATCTTAACGTAGCAATAGGGGCCGAAGGGGCTGATGAAAGAGGTCGCGAGCTGGTCAGACTCTTTCATCTCGATTTGGTGGTAGCCGGAATACGTGTCAAGGAAG
The DNA here is from genome assembly GCF_000263155.2 of Setaria italica. Taxonomy (NCBI): domain Eukaryota; kingdom Viridiplantae; phylum Streptophyta; class Magnoliopsida; order Poales; family Poaceae; genus Setaria; species Setaria italica. The sequence continues at coordinate 23,654,840 of NC_028451.1, read as the reverse complement.
CTAAGGGTTTCGCACCCTGCGGTTGAGTCGACTATCTGATCTATACATGGCAAAGGAAATGGATCCTTTGGACACGCCTTGTTGAGACCGGTATAATCAACGCACATCCTCCATTTCCCATTCTTTTTTCGTACAAGAACAGGATTAGCTAGCCACTCGGGGTGGTACACTTCCTTGATGAATCCGACTGCCAAAAGCTTCTGGAGCTCCTCACCGATGGCCTTGCGCCTTTCCTTGTTGAAGCGTCACAAGCCTTGCTTCACCGGTTTGGAGCCGGCCTTGATGTTCAAGGAGTGCTCGGCGACTTCCCTTGGGATGTCGGGCATGTCCGAGGGTTTCCACGCAAAAACGTCGCTATTCGCACAGAGGAAGTTGACGAGCGCGCTTTCCTATTTGGGAGATAGGGTAGCGCCTATCCGTATGGTCCTGCCGTCGGAACTGTTGGGGTCGAGGGGGACCTCCTTGATGCCTTCGGTGGCCTCGAAGGAGGTGGCAGACTGCTTGGAGTCGGGCGGGTCCTAGGCGCTCTCCGCGAGCTGGACTGCGGGATCCTCCGCGCAGGTGATTGCTGCGGCGTACTCGTAGCACTCTACGTCGCACTCGTACGCCTTCTGGAAAGACATGTCGACGGTGATGACCCCGTTGGGCCCCAGCAGCTTGAGCTTGAGGTAGGTGTAGTTGGGGATGGCCATGAACTTGGCGTAGCACGGCCACCCCAAGATGGCATGGTAGGTTCCGCGAAAACCACCACCTCGAAGGTGAGGGTCTCCTTCCTGTAGTTGGAAGGAGTCCCAAAAGTGACGGGTAGATCGATCTGCCCGAGAGGCATCGCCTATTTCCTCAGCACAATGCCATGGAACGGCGCCTCGCTGGGCTGGAGGTGTGAGCGGTCGATCCCCATGGCGTCGAGAGTCTCGGCAGAGAGGATGTTGAGGCCGCTGCCCCCGTCCATGAGTACCTTGGTGAGACGCTTGGTGCCGACGATGGGGCGGATGACGAGCAGGTAGCGTCCTGGCTGCAGGACACGATCCAGGTGGTCGGATTGGTCGAAGGTGATGGTGGATCTTGACCAGTCGAGGAAGGTTGGTGCAGTGGGCTCGGCCGCATAGACTTCGCGACACTCCAGCTTTCGGCGGCGCTTGGAGTCATAAGCCGCCGGCCCGCCGAAGATCATGAAGCATCCGTCCACCTTGGGAAAGCCATCTTCCTTCTCCTCCTCATCCGTCTCCTCCTCGGGCTTCCGTCTCTAGTCGCCCTTCACCGGGTTGCCTACAAAATACCTCTTCATGAGGTTGCAGTCTTTGTAGGCGTGCTTAGCAGGGAACTCGTGGTTCGGGCACGGTCCCTCGAGTAGCTTGTCGAAGAAGCCGGGGGTGCCCTCAGGGGGCGGCCGTCCCCGCTTGCGCTCAGCAACGGCCACAAGGGGAGCTTCACGCCACTGCTTGTTCTTCTTCTTTTGCTGGCGGTTGGAGGTGCCTTCATTGGCGTCCTCCTCCCGCTTCGCCTTGCCTTTGGAATGATCAAAGATCACCCCAACGGCCTCTTTGCCAGAGGCGAAGCTGGTGGCAATGTTGAGGAGCTACTCCATGGTCCGCAGGCTCCTGCGTCCCTGCTCGTGGACTAGGGGCCGGCAGGAAGTTCCTGCCAGGAAAGCTTCGATGACGTCGGCATCCGCGATGTTGGAGAGCTCGGTGCGCTTCCTAGAGAAACGCCAGATGTAGTCCCGGAGGGACTCGTCTGACCCCTGGCGGTAGCTCCGAAGGTCCCAGGAATTGCCAGGGTGCATGTACTTGTCCTGGAAGTTCCCCACGAAGATTTCCTTCAGGTCGTTCCAGTTACGGATCCGGGCCGAGGGGATGTGTTCCAGCCAGGCTCGCGCCGAGTCGGTCGGAAAGAGAGGAAGATTGCGAATGATGAATAGGTCATCATCCACTCCACCGGCCTAACATGCGAGCCAGTAGTCGCTGAGCCACAGCTCAGGGTTTGTCTCCCCGAAGTACTTGGCCACATTCGTGGGCTGCCTGAAGCGCGCCGGGAATGGCGCGTTCAGGATGCGTGCGGAGAAGGCCCTGGGCCCCGCTGGGTCGGGGCTCGGGCTGCGATCTTCTTTGCTGTCATAGCGGCCACCACGGTGCACGTGATAGCCGCGGTCCACCCCATCCTCTCTGTCTGCGCGGGAGCACCTCCGTGCGTTCAAAGTGTCGCGGGCGTTGCGGACGGGGCCGACGCGCCGGTGAACGGACTGAGCTCCGCCTCCTGCGGGCGGCGGTGTCCGTCGAGCGGGTGCGGCCCAGTTCACTCTGGGAGGAGGCTGGTGGACAGACTCCCCCCACCTCTCGGGAGGCGCGGTGGGCACTGCCCTGCTGGAGTTGTGCCCACGTCACCGGGACGCGGAGCCCTCCACCTGCTGGACAGCGGTGCACTCGAGCAGGTTGGGCACCTCCTGGTGCGCCTGACGCTCCTTGGGCGTCGCCGGTTTGGGGAGTCATCAGAGCAGGGCCGCTGCTGCGGCGATGTTCTGGCTGGCGTAGGTGAAGAGCTGAGGGCGATCCTCGTCCACGCAAATGTGTCGATGGACATTGCGCGCCCATTGTCGTGCTCCACCCTTGTTGCGGGGGCGCTCGTCCTCCTGGTGGGGCACCGCGCGCGCCTGTGGCTGTTGTGGCCGTACCGGGATTCTGGCAAGGGCCCCAGTCGTAGCTGCGGTGCGCGGTGGGGGAGTGCGCTGTCTCCCCTCGGTGCCATCGTCATTAGACCCCTCGGAGTGCGCGTCAGCCATGAAGCACTCACGCGAGGGGTGGTGGCACCCGTTATTAGAGCCGGCGTCGGAGGCTGTACTCACCACGCCCACGAGCTCGTTGCTCGTGGGTGGCACGGTCATGAACCGTGCCAGGAGGCGACCATGGGTCACCGCAGCATTGCGCAGCCCGAAGGGCCACTCCTCCGAAGGGGGCCTCGTGGTGCGCGCCCGGCCGCTCACCACTATCCCGGCGGCAGAGCCGGGGACGACGGGGCGAGCGAGCAGGACAAGAAGAGGGATCAGCTCGATTCCCTCCCCCATGGTGAGGAAATCCAAGCTCCCGAAGCGGACGAGGGAGCCGGGAGCAAAGCTGGCGTCATGGCTGGCCATCGGAAGCCGGTGATGTACGCGCAAAGGTCCCCTACCTGGCACGCCAACTGTCGTTGTCAAGATTAGTGGATCAAGACTACGGCTAGTAAATTTCTTTTATGCGCGTAAGGCTTCGGATGGTGGCGTGAGAGGATATAGAGTTAGACTGGTTCGGGCAAGGAAAGCCCTACGTCCAGTATGAGGAGCTGCTCATGTTACTCACGCACGGTCTGTAGTAGAGGTTACAAACAGGTGAGAGAGGGAGCTGGTCCCAAGTCCTTGGGTGTGCACTGATGCTTGTGACGTGAGTGTGGGGGTTCTCTTGGCTTGAGAGTCCTCCGGTCTCGGGGCCACCGGTTCTTCTTTTATAGCGCAAGGAGGGTACCGGGGTTACAGGTGAGCCAGGTGTGAGGAGAAGTAAAAGAGATAAGCTAAGTGAAGTAAAAAACAAGGAAGAGGACCCAGTCCCCGGGTCGCCGCCTTCTGCCCCAGCCTTCACCCCCTGTCAGCGTGGCTATCGGATGAGGGCGGCTATCGCCAGATCCTATCGACGATCCTCCGGACGACCGTCGCCGCCGGGCATGATGATGGTGTTCGGCCGTGGCAACTGTGCACGTTGGGGGAGACGGCTGACCCCTGTTATCCTGCTTGCGGCCCGTGGAACACGGACGTCGCATCCCTGTCGCCGGATAGGCCGAGCACGAGAACGGGCAGCGCTCCCTCCTGTGCCAGGCGGCGCATGCAATGAGTGCCCTATGGCAAATCATGGGGAGCCGCGGCCACTGTAGCCTGTGTGGTCGTGGCTACAGTGTTCCGCCTGGGTACTTGTGGTGGGTCACGTCGAGGGGCGCGGCCGCCTTTCTACGCGCCAGAACCACGGCGCATTTATGGCAAGATTGGCGGGAGGCCCACGAGATCCGCGCCCTCGTCTGCCGGTCTGCGCCCGAGACGGACCCTTGTCTTGTGGGCCCGGATGAGTCCGACCCCCTACGCCCGGGGTCGGGCGCTCCCGACCCTGGGACCGTGGGTCGGGCGAGGTGGAGTTTCGCCATCGAGGGGTCGGGCGTGTCCGACCCCGGGGCCCTGGGTCGGGCGAGACAGAGTGGGATGCTCCTTGCCCATGCCGAGTCGTCGGTGATCATCATTACCGAAGGTGGGCCTGGGCCTTCATGATTGTTGTCTTAAGGGGCATAAGGAGGTCATTAATATTTCCCCCCAAGAGAAGTAGTCAACCAACCAAGGCAACATAGCCAAGGACAGAGCAAACGCAAGGTCCCAATACGACATAAAGACGTCGGAGATGCCAGCTGCACCAACTCTGCAAAAAGTCCTCGCCATGGTAGGAAAAATCACGAAGTATCAAATTCTAGTGATCTACGAGAAGTAATCAATAGTCGTCGTGAACGCGAACGCGAAGTCGATAACTATAACCATTTTCCTGCTTTCACAACGCGGGTAATGAGGACAAGATTACCCGAAAAATTCAAACCAACAGGAATCACTAAGTATGACGGCAAGCAGGACCCAATTCAATGGCTCTGGTGCTACTCGCTAGCAATTCAAGCAGCTGGAGGCAACGACAACACAAAGGTCATCCATTTTCTCATATGCATGGAACCCGCACCTCTAACATGGCTTGAATCACTCAAACCTAGAACAGTTGACTCTTGGGAAGATTGGACAAAAGCTTTCACCAACAACTACGCGGGCTCCATGACCCGACCAGGAAACAAGATCGACCTAAGTCAAGTAAAACAAAACGAAGGTGAAACACTACACGACTACCTACATCGATTCTTCGAAAAGAAAGCTACTATAGTTGACATTTCAGAAACAGACATCATCGAGTGCTTTCAAAATGACCTCTATGATCGTCGAACATACCAAGACTTTGGTAGACGATGACTAGTCACCGTCAAAGACCTCAAAGTCAAGGTACAACAATGGGCAAACAAAGAAGATAAAGAGCGTGAGTGATTCGGCTCCCATCGCAACCATGGGCGCGACAATAACAGTCACGAATAAGACAGGAACTGAAATACCGATACTCGAAATAACTACTCGAGTAACCAAAACCGCAAACACAAACCTGACAACACCGTTGCTTCCATGACCAACTCAGGAAAGAAAGGATCCCGCAAACGCGACGAAGGACCAACCTTCACCGAACTACTCAAGAAACAATGCCCATGGCACCCAAACAGCAAACATTCAGCGATAGATTTCTACAGCATGCGCCGAGTAATGCAAGATTTACCCGCACCGCCACCTCCCGAAGAATATAATCAGAAAAAGGATAAGGGAAAAAACAAAGTCAATAAGGATGAAGAAGGTGAGGGAGACTTCCAGACCGCCTCCAAAACAGTCAACGTAATTTTTGGTGGAATCCCGGGTACCGCATCCAAACGATCCAGCAAACTGGTACTCAGAGAAATTATGGCCATCGAACCAGCAGATCCAACACCACTAAAATGGTCTGAGGTACCCATAACCTTCAGCAGAAGGGACCAATGGACAAGTTTCTCAGAACCAGGCTGATTCCCCCTAGTACTCGACCCTGTTGTCACAGGCTCAAGATTGACCAAAGTACTCATCGATGGTGGAAGCGGAGTCAACGTCGTCTTCGTCAAAACACTAAGAAAAATGTGTCTTGACATCACAGACATGCTCACTCCAACAGACTCACCCTTTTATGGGATTGTACCAGGAAATGCAGCCATACCACTAGGCCAAGTCATCCTACCAGTAACTTTCAGCACTAAGGAACATTACCGAACCGAGTACATCAGATTTGAAGTCGCCAACTTCGAAACCTCTTACCATGCCATACTCGGGAGACCAGCTCTGGCTAAGTTTATGGCTATACGACATTACGTCTACTTGGTACTCAAGATGTCAGGCCCCAAGGGAGAATTAATGCTACGAGGAGACCTAAGGCGATCTTACGAATGCAACATCGAAGCCGTGGAGATTGCAGCAACTTCTCAAGCACCTAGCCCCATGCAACAAGTTTTCTCAGCTTCAAAGAAACTTCATCCGACAGAACTCAAAATCCCAGAAAACAAATCGGGGCCAACAAAAGTGAAGCCAGCAAGTAAGAAAGATTTCAAAACAGTTGATCTCCAGACCAGCGATCCTTCTAAGACAGCTATGATTGGAATAGGGCTGGATCCCAAATAGGAAACCGCGCTCATCAGTTTTCTTCGGCCTAACCATGATATCTTCGCCTAGAAGCCAGCTGACATGCCTGGAGTGCCCAAGGAACTGATTGAGCATTCCCTAAATGTTGTTCTCAAAGCTACCCCAAAATGACAACGCCTACGGAGGTTCGCCCAAGACAGAAGAGGAGCAATTAAAAAAGAGCTAGCCAAACTACTTGCAGCAGGGTTCATCAAAGAAGTTTTTCACCCTGATTGGTTAGCCAACCGTTTACTCGTCTGCAAGAAAAATAATGAATGGAGAATGTGCGTCAACTACACGGATCTCAACAAACATTGTCCAAAGGATCCTTTTGGACTACCACGGATCGACCAAGTAGTCGATTCTACTGCCGGGTGCAATTTACTCTGCTTTCTCGACTGCTACTTAGGTTACCACCAAATAAACCTCAAAGAAGAAGATCAAGCCAAAATAGCCTTCATCACTCTGTTTGGGGCTTTCTGCTAGAAAACAATGTCATTTGGGTTAAACAATGCGGGCGCAACTTATCAGCGCGCTATACAAATGTGCTTCGAGAAGCAATTACACCGCAACATAGAAGCTTACATGGACGACGTAGTCGTCAAAACAAGAAACCAGGAAGATCTAATCATCGATTTGGAGGAAACTTTTTCAAGTCTGCGAACCTTCCGCTGGAAACTTAACCCCACCAAATGCATTTTCGGTGTACCTTCCGGTAAACTACTCGGGTTCATCATTAGCCACCGCGGCATTGAGGCTAACCCGAAGAAAATATCTACCATCACAAATATGCAAGCACCAGCTGGCATCAAGGATGTGTACAAACTCCCAGGTTGCATGGCAGCCCTCAATCAATTCATCTCGAGACTTGGAGAACGAGGACTACCCTTCTTCAAGCTTCTCAAACGTCAAGACAAGTTTCAAAGGATAGAAGAGGCAGACAAAACTCAAGAATTTGCTGTCAAAACCACCAATCCTCACCACTCCATCCCCAAATAAAGACTTGCTCCTATACATAGCTGCAACCACTCACGTCTTCAGCACCGCAGTAGTAGTCGAACGGCCTGAACCAGGCCACGTTTATAAAGTCCAGAGACCTGTTTACTTCATCAGTGAAGTACTCTTAGATTCTAAAACTTGGTACCCACCAATACAAAAGCCGTTCTACTCAATTCTGCTCACCTCACGGAAGCTATGACATTACTTTCAAGAACACAGCATATCAGTCATCACCGACTTCCCGCTCGGCAAAATCCTTCACAATAGGGATGCCACGGGTAGAATTTCCAAATGGGCCGTAGATCTCGAAGCTCTATCTTTAGAATTCAAACCAAGAACAGCTATCAAATCTCAAGAATTGCTCGACTTCAGGGCTGAATGGACGGAAAATCAAGTACCAACGCCAATTGAGAGGCCAGAGCACTAGGTTATGTACTTCGACGGTTCCCTCAAGCTCGAAGGAGCAGGCGTCGGAGTACTCCTGATTTCCCCAAAAGGAGAACAACTCAAATATGTCCTTCAAATTTTTTGGGAAGTCTAAAACAACGAAGCCGAGTACGAAGCGCTGCTACACGGTCTTCGTCTCGCAATCTCCCTCGAAATCACACGACTACTAGTATATGGCGACTCGCTAGTCGTCATTAACCAAGTCAATGACGAGTGGGATCAAAACAAGGGAAACATGGACGCTTACTGCAAAGAAGTCTGCAAGTTAGAAAACAAGTTCTCAGGCTTTGAATTTCATCATGTTATCCGCGACAACAACGTAGCCGCTGACGTATTATCAAAAATGGGCTCAACTCATGCATAAGTTCCAGCAGGAATTTTTGTACACGAGCTCCATAAACCATCCATACCAGAACAAGTCACACCACCAGTCATCAAACATACCAAAACCAATTGGGAGATCATGATGATAGAAGTCGACTGGAGATCATATTTTGTCAACTACATCAAAGATCATAAGTTACCATCTGACAAAAATCAAGCTGAGCAAATTTCCCGATGAGGAAAAAACTATGTTCTAGTCGGGGACAAGCTCTACAGAAAAAAGTGCATCATCAGGGGTACTCAAGAAATGCGTTACCCGAGAGGAGGGCTAAGAAATCTTAGAAGAAATACACAAAGGGATCTGTGGTAACCACGCCTCTTCACAAATAATCGTAGGCAAAGCTTTCAGAGCAGGCTTCTACTGGCCCATGGCATTGGCCGATGCAAAACAATTGGTCCGTAAATGCCAAGGCTGTCAATTCTTCACTAAGCAACAACATGTACTTGACCACAAACTCATCACAATCCCTCCAACATGTCCTTTTGCTTGCTGGGGGCTAGATATGATAGGACCACTACCAACTGCGTCAGGAGGTTTCAATCGAGTACTCGTAGCCATCGACAAATTCACCAAATGGATCGAAGTCAAACCCGTCACTTGCCCCAAGGAAGATCGAGTCCTCGACTTCCTTGACGAAATTGTACATCGCTATGGTTTCCCAAACAGGATAATCACCGACCTGGGATCCAATTTCAACAACCACGATTTCTAGGAATATTGCGAGAATAGTGGAATTGACGTACGATTCGTCTCGGTCGCTCACCCAAGGGCTAATGGACAAGTCGAGCGTGCCAACGGCATGATACTCGAAGCACTCAAGAAAAGGCTACACGACATCGGCAACACAAGAGGAGGCAAATGGCTCAAAGAACTACCTAATGTCCTACAGGGACTACGAACCCAACCATGCAAGTCTACCGGGTTCTCCCCCTATTTCCTTGTATATGGGTTAGAGGCTATCCTCCTCGTAGATGTCATGTGGCAATCTCCTGTAGTCGAACAATATGATGAAGGAATAGTACAAGAAACAAGACGCTTGGATTTGGATAGTCTGAAAGAAACAAGATGCGCAGCCCTAATTCAATCAGCCAGATACCTCAACGGGTTAAGATGCTATCATGACCGCAATATTAAAGAGCGATCCTTCAACTTAGGCGACATGGTCCTCAAATGAATCCAGGACACATCAGGGTTGCACAAGCTCAACTCGCCATGGGAAGGTCCCTACATCGTATCCAAGGTCATAGGACCCGGATCATATAGACTACAAGAACTCTCAGGCGAACAAATACAAAATTCCTAGAATATAGAACATCTTTGTCGCTACTACCCGTAGTAGACCACAGAGCATGTACTCGGGCCTTCACCCCAAATTTTTCAAACAAAACCCTATTCTCAGCCAGTCAGGGCCCGATGAGCTCCAGCGCTTCAACTTGCTACTCGAGCTCTCCAACTGCGAGCCCTACGACTTGATCTCATCAAGCCTCCGATTCATCAACAAACCGCAGAAAGTACCCACAGGCACTAAAGCTCTAGTACAAGTTCCCAACTTTAGGAGACAAGCAGTTTCTAGTTACTCTTTACTCAAGCAAGACCGACGCAATGATCAAGTAAACTCAATATTGCTTTAAATGGGATAATTTCTGAAGTTACATGCGATTACTCATAACAGAGTAAGGGTACTCAAAATACAATATAACAGCACAACAAAGACTACAAGCAACTGCCTACTAGTAGTCTGCACATAAGCCTCAGGCTGTTACTATATCAGAAGGATACACAGGCCTGACGACTACTAAAACAACAAGGTGTAAGCAGCATCAAAAGGCAGGGCCCGCACGCAAGGAAGCTGCACAGTGCGTAGCCATATCCAGGTCCTCCTCCCAAACAACACCAGGAACTCCTTCACCGCCGCTACCTCGACAGCAGTAATGATGAATCCTCGATGCAGCATAAAGGAGAAAAAGAACCAAGACTGCTCCCTTGCTAGCTTCGGCACGCCATCCCACACTGCATGCCACACCTCCACCTCTGATCAGAGAGCTGGATAAAGACTGTGGCACTCATCACCCATCACTCGCGAGTTCCAGCACGGACTTAGCTGGATCATGAGCTGCAAGATGAGGCACGCGACAAACCCTCCTACAAGGATTCTTCTAGCATCGCGGCTATCCCTACGAGCGCAAGAGTATGTGGAGGGAAGATGGCTCTAATCTACGAGGAATCTTCTAGCACCGGGATACTCTTTGAAAACCTTCTACAATCGAATAACAGCAATCTAAAGCAATCCATTGCTACCACGGAGAAGCACGACCTTGGACGACCCTCCCAGTGGTCTATTTATAGCCAAGTGCCACAACCACTACCTACTCAGAAGTCACTGCCTGCTCGTGATGACAAGCCTTAAAGCATTGACGAGTCAGCCAGACGCTTTCTGACCCCACTCACGTGAAGGCATTCAACCGCAAAAAAAAAGTGTATAGTTCGCCCGTGCACCTCTCTTAAAAAGTGCAGAGAAGGACATAGTACTTTCAACAGGAACGGCAATAATTGACATCTGTGGCAAATAATACGACTACTTGACTAAACTCGGACTTGCTCCCTCAGACTACAAAGATTAGCCAAGACAAGATCATTCATCAGACTTCAAATAAAACTCATAAATTGTCTCGAGTACTCCAACAAAGTACTCGGCAAGTGATAACTCGAGAGCTACACAAGACTAAGGCTCTTCCAAGGATACAAATTCAGACATCTTCGAAGCGATCGGCTCAGCCTCCTCCAGATACTGCACATAAGCATCCTCCGTGCAGTTCTGAGCAACACCATCACCAGCTGCCATCAAATCTACTCTCGGGTAATATGACTTGACCACCGCAAGGACTTGTTTGCAAACAGCCTTGCAGAGGCTAGCAACCTTACCCGGAGCAGTCTTCAGCCGCTCGACTAGTGAGCAAGGCCCAGCATCATCTTCCAGCAGAGCGATAGCATTAATTACATCATGTGCAGCACTAGTCAATTCTTGGAGCTCGCCTTGAAGCTTTCCTATGGTCCTACCATGGTCTCTACAGGCCACCATGGCCATAGAGAGCATAACTCCATTTTGATTTTTTCTATCCCTCTGATACTCACATGCAACCTGAGCCTCAGCCAGCAATGCCCGGAGACGGTCAACCTCATCAGCTACCCGGTCATGAGCATTCCTCCAGTCAAGAAGCTGGCTACTCACAGCAGCCTCTTTCCTCTTGAGCTCTGTGCCAAAATACCACAGATCAGAACCAACGACTATAGTCAAAAATACTCAAAGATCACGAGTACTTACCTTGATACTTCATGTTCAAGGATTTATAGCGATTCTCCAATTTCTCTTGCAAGACTTCATGGTCCCTCCGCTCTACGGCAAAAGACTTTGCAGCCTCCTCATGAACTTTCAAGGACTCTGTAAGATGGCTACATTCTTGCTTCAGTTGCGCCACTCATTGCACAGTGTCATTTCGCTCCTGGAGGGCCTGAGCATTCCTTTGGGCTCTATCATACAGGTCCTGCAAGCAACTCAAAAGCAAGACGTCAAGATTTGTCAAAATACAGTCAGTCAAAATACGATAAGATCACACACCTAAAAGCTCTGGATAGCTCTTCGAAACTCGGACTCTGACGGTAGCTCAAGCACTAGACCCTCGGCATTCTTAGCAATCTGAGGCTCCAGACCTCCACCCAAAACAGCCCTTGAAAAAAGAAAATTCATAAGTCGTTACAAGATACAATACATCAACTTCAAAAAAGAACCCATACTCCGAACCACATACCCGGTACGCCAACCTCACCCAATCTAGTCGTATCAACTAAAGCCAAGGTGCCACCGACAGTCATTGAGGACGGCACACCCCCAGAACTCGAAGGGACCGCAAGAATCTCCACTGAGCGGATAACTTCTTGAAGCATGGAGATAGTGGCACCAAGACGATTTGTGTCAACCTCGGGTGCGTCATCCATCATCAAATCAACCAAGGGACCAGAAAGTGTAGTCGGAACACTAGACTCCATTTCTGCATCCACAGGAATGATATCCTCAGCATCCCTGGATCAAAACAGGAGGTCATTACCCATTCTTTGGAAGTTCAAAAATACAATACAAAGAAAGATCTACACAAAACTCACCAAGATGATCGCGGCGGCAATCGCACACGTTTTTTCCTAGTGACTGTCGGTTGAGTACTCGACACCACAGGATCAGTCGGACGAACAATATCCTCACCAAGTCCTGAAAAGAAAATCAAGGATGAGACTACGAAACTTTAGACTACCAAATAATCAGAAAACTCACTCACCACTGGCGATAACATTGGATAACGAAGCACCATCAGCAACCACCGGTGTCTTCGCGACATCAGTCACCTCAGAAGCACCTCTGGCTGCCAACTCGGGACCTGCCGGCGCCAAGGCTACTAACTCGAGACCTGCCAGTGCCAGAGCTGCCAACTCGAGACCTGCCGGCGCCAAAGTTGCAAACTCGGAGGCTGCTATCCCCAAGTTTACAAGAGGCACCCCCATCGGCAACTCTTCAATAGCTGCGACACTGACAACAACATCCTTGGCAATAGCGACTACCTCACTAGAAGTAGCCTCGTCGCCGCCCGGAGTCGAGTCGTCGGCCTTCTAAATCGGCTAAAATCATCAGCATTCAAGACAATTTTTCAAAAAAAAATTACCAAATATGACTACATACCTTGGTACTCTGCGACCCCTCGGGGGTCAAACTCGACGACGAAATAGGCTGCACACCAGCTTTCTTTCGAACTACTGACCGTTTCTTAGCAAGAGGAGAAGGTTCATCATCAGTGTCAGCCACGACTACCTCCCCACCATCAGACTGCGACAAGTAGCCGAAGAGAACCCGGGACTGCAAACAAATAGTTACTCGAAAGTATTGCCACGTCTCGAAATACACAAGTCAAGCAAAAGAACATACCTCTGTTGGCCCATACCAACTGTCAAATTGACGAAGAACTCTCGGAATCACCAGTACCTCCTGATAGTTCCTAAAAATCTTCCCCAGCAACGCCTCCACATCATCATCAGATATATCATCAGGAGACATCTGCGACGGGTCATCAAAACCCGAGTACTCCGAGCCTAAGTGTGAACCCTCCGCTGCAAAGGCTGAACCCTCCGCTTGAGAAAACTGGTGGCCACATTGATGCCAGTCAAGCCCAACGACTTCAACTCAGCAATTTGAGACAGCAAGTCAACAATTTCAGGAGTATCCTCAGGCTTGCTCACCCAATTATCCGTGAGCTTGGGAGCATGCCCAGTGACCACTGGTAGAACAGGATCATGATTCCCAACGTAAAACCATCTTTTTTTCTAGTCGCCATGAGAATCAGGCAAGTCATACTCGAGATAAACTCGAGTTCCTTAGCTGAAATCCAGCCCCTCCGAAAACCTCTGTTCTAGTCGTACTAGGTTGCGGCTTACAGCAAAACAACTTTCTAAAAAGCTCAAGACAAGGAGGGACACCAAGGTATACTTCACACAAGTGTACGAAGATAACCATATCGAGCACGCCATTGGGGTTCAGGTGAACTAACTGAAATTGTAGTACTCGAGAATACCTCTGAAGAAGTCGAAAGTGGGCACTGTCAGTCCTCTCTCGACGAAGTGTGCAAGCATGATAGTCTCCTTCGGGTGCTCCTAAAATTGCCACGCATTGCCAAAAGCAAGCCTCCACTCGAGTTGAAGCTTCGACTGTAGAAGCTTAGCATCAACCAAAGCCTGAACCGCCGGTTCCTTCATCACAGAGTGCTGCTAGGTGATCCCAGTTGGCGACGGCGCAGTCTGATTTGTCGGACCACACTTCGGTGCTGGCAGTGCAAGCTCTTTCCCCTTTTTGGATTTAGAACTCACTTTACCGGCACCCGCAGCTTGACCCTAGGTTTTCTCCGGTTTCTTCCCCATCTTCTTGACACGCATCAATCAACCTAGGGAAAGGGGAAGAAAAGAAGGATCGGCGGTAGATCTCACTCAAGGGCAAGGAGAAAGCAGCAATGGCGGTGGCGGCACAAGAAAGGGCGACAGCTCAAAGATCAATAGGAAAGAGGCACACGAAATAGATTTGCTAAAAAAGAACGTAACACTAAACACCAGTGGGCCCGCCATGTTACATCTCCATTACCTCCGGATTCCAAGCGTCAATTAAGCAACGGTCAGATATAAATCAGATTTATCACCATAATACCCAACGGATACTCAAATCAAGAGGTTTGACCACTTCATCGACCACGAATAATTGCCTAAGTGCTCGGGGGCTGCAGATACCGTACCCGTTGGACAAAGTTTTCTTTTTTCTGAAGACTACTAAAGCCAAAAACTGAACATGGGATTGACCCTCAGCGTGATTCTTCGATTCAACCTAAGGCTCAGGGGCTACTCCATAGGGAGTGCGATTGTCATCGCACTGCCATATAATATCTCCAAGGCAAAAGTAACTCAAAGCAGAGACAGAGTACCTTCCAGCCACGTGACAGTACTCGAGTACTCGAAGACATCACAACCACCTAGTAAGCACTGGGATTTACTCGGATAACGACTTCTGAGTACTCGGAACTGTTCCACTCGACTACAAAGTACTCAGGGGCTTATCGGGTATACATCCCAGGCCCACGGGTAGGCCCTGTATGGCCCATTTAGGGGTGTACTCGGACGTGATCAAAGGCTTGGGGGCTAAGCGGCAGAGGAGCATGGCCTACTTGGACTCCTGGAGACTAGTCGGTGTACATAAGGAAACTACTCTGACTAGACCAAGTAGGACTCTGTAACCGTACTCGACTAGGTTTCTACCCTGTAACCCTACTCCCCCGATCATATAAGGGCGGACGGGGACCCCCTCCAGACAACTCATCTAAGTTCGATACAATCAACACTCAGGACGTAGGGTATTACGCGATCTAGCGGCCCGAACCTGTCTAAATCGAGTTCCTTGCGTCACCATCAACTCCTTGATTCTCGACGACACCCACCGCACAAAATATTACCTAGGTGTAACGCCCGTAAAATACACCCAGTTAAATCACCCGTTAAAAACACTTTCCAAAATTTTTCCGACCGCCGAGCTCCATCAAATCTTTTCCCTTCCGTCGGACCCGCCGTCCTGGCCCCGGCCCGTCAATTCCCCATTTTCCGCTCCCCATAATTTTCGCCGCGTGCCCGTCAAGTCCATCACCGCGCGCAGGCGAATCCCGCATTTTCCGCCATCTTTTTCCCCTCCCTTCCCTCTCTTTCTCTTCCTTCTTTCTTTTTCTTCCTCTTTCTTTTCCTTCTCCTTTTTCCTTCTCTTTATTCCTCCTCTCCCTTCCTCTTCCTTCTCTCTCTCCTTTATTTTCCTGGCTCCCCCACATGCGCCTGCACCCCCCACCTCCCCTGCCTGACCCGCACGTCGAGGCGCTGGGCAGCGCACGCGCGCGCCGGGCCACGCGCCGCGTCGGGCCGCGCGCCGCGCGCCCGCGCCCGCACCGCGTCACGTCGCCCGTGCCACGCCCGCTCGCGCCTTGGCGTCTAGCGCTTGGCTCGGTGCGTCGCGTCGCGTCGCCGGTCACCGATCGCCGCCCCTGTGGCCTCGTCGACCATGCCGCCACGCCGTCCACGAGCTTCACCACCCCGGCACGCCACCGGCCAAAGGTCTGGCCGCCATCATTGCCTCGGCCCTTGCCCGCCCGCGCGCCGCCTATAAAAGGAGGGAGCCGAGCCTTCACCTCCACACCCTCACCACGAGCACCTTGCCTTCCTCCACTCCCACCACCAGAGCACCGACGACCACCTTCCTCTCAACCTCCTGTTGTCTCCAGGAAGAAGAAGGGGTAAATCCCTCTCCTCGCGATCCAACCCACTAGTTTCCCTGATTCGCGAACAAGTCCCCCCACCATTCCAAAAATAATTACAGATAGGCCCCTGTTCTCGCGGTTCAGTCCTAAACCCCGTTTTAAAGCCCCTAATACTCCTTTAACCCGTCATTTCATGCGCCAAACTTCCTCCGATTAACCCCAAACTCGACCACGACCTCCTCTCATATATTTCCGCCGAAGCATATCAAAATCCCACGAAAATACCCTTCCTACCTATTTTCCGTTCATGTTTCCTGTTCGGAGCTCATCGGGTAAAACCCTTTTTCCTTTTTATTTATTGTGTGCTCGTTTGTGTGTGCCGTAGATCGCGGAGTACCCGAGGAGGAGCACGAGGAGGAGTTCGACCGCGAGCCCGAGCCCGAGGACCAGTACCACGAGCAGGAGCTCCCGGAAGGCTTTGAGAACGGCAAGTCCAATCTCACCCTTTGATGCATATTTAATACCCAGTTTTTCAGACACAACCTATTGGCCTGTTTTATAAAATGCATATTGTTTTATCGCAAGACATGGTTGGATAGCCACCCCTTGATTGTTATGACTATTCCTTGTTGTCCCATATTTATCTCTAAATATGAGTTGCTCTGTTTAGATGATAAATACTGCTAGAATGCTTAGGAACTCATTATCCAAATTCAAACATGACTACACCTGTTTACTCGGAAAATAAATGTGTGAGTATGTTTAACTGAGGAGTTGGGTTTTCGGGTGTAAAGAGAGGTGGTGGATGAGATGGATGGGTGTTTCTTGTGTGGAACGCCGGGTTGATAGGCTCGTACCTCAGTGGTTGAGCAGTGTGGGAGATATCCATTTCATCATGACTAAGGACCGAGTTGATGTGTCATCCTGCCTAATTCCATCATCGTACAACCACTCGACCGTTGTATGGGCAACGGCTTAGCATAAATCCCGCTAGCTAAACTGCTAGGCTTCAGGTGTGCTGGTGAGCAACGGGAGGCCTTGGAAAAGGACTAAGCTCTTGGTGACTCAGGTCCCGGTTACGGCCCCGTGGATGGGTTGCTAACCCCTTGAGCGCTCTTGCGTTGACTAGTCAGTGTTGGCTAAGGTGGGTAATGGCTTTGTTAGGATCCGTACCGACACTAAGGTGATCGCGATACGGTACCCTACTTGTGGGAAAAGTGTACAACCTCTGCAGAGTTAAAACCTATCCGGGTAGCCGTGTCCACGGCATTGGACGAGTTACGGCTCGGTCACACAACTAGCTTTTGGGGATGACTGGTATTTTACTGCGTGTGTGGGTGCGTGGAATTTTGGAAGTGTCCGGCAGATGTGCCGTGCGCTACGGCGGACGGGGAGTCCGGTAGCGATAAAACTTGGGTCCTTTGTGAAGGATCAACCCCCACTTGATATATTGTTTACTAAAATGTTTTCATGAAACTTCTTTGAAATGGAACCCTGCATGTGTCTAAAATTTAGCTTTACTGCAAATAAACCATAGCTTATTCCTTGTTTATCCTTGTGCATACTCTGTTGTATCCCCCTCCGTGGATGGGGTTGGACTTGCCGAGTACTTTTGTACTCACCCTTGTGTTGTTACTTCAGAGGAGGATCCGGACTTCGTCGCCGAGGACTTCGAGTAGGAGGTTGCGTCTGCACCCAACGCTGCCTGCGGTGTTGGCCCTTTTTGCAGGATGCTTCCGCTGACGCTTAGCTCCGATTGCAGCCCGGAGTCCGACTGGACTGCAACTTGGATTTGTGTTGTTATCGCTTTAGTCTTGCTTTGGGTGTGGCTTGCCCGCCCGCTCCTTCGGGAGCTGTACGGTTTCTGAACTATCTGTTGAATAAATGTGTTATCAGCCTCCTGGGACTGATAATTTGGATCACATTTAGTCTCTACTTATGTGGGGACGCTTCACTAGGGTACCCCTAGGCGGGTTGCCGGTCTAAAACACCGACACTGGGATAAAAAAGGGTCTTTTATCTCGGTTGGTGTTTCCAACGAGGATAAAAGGATCCCCACGAGTTAATACAAAAGAATTGCATCCCCTGTATAGTCAGATGTGAAAATCACGTGACTTATGACTTGCGACGTGCGCGTGGGGGGGCCCTCTCTGAGATACCCCGGGATTTTTTTTGCAGCGCCTGGCGTGGCGATCCTTTTTATCCCAGTTATTACCAACCGGGATAAAAGGAGGTCTTTAGTCCCGGTTAAGTGACCCGGGACAAAAGATTCTCCTTTTGTCTCGATTAGTTTATCCCGGATGGATTTTCGAGAGATTGGCACCCTACCAACCGGGACTAATACCGAGTTCTCTACCGTGTCTTGAGCGGTTGAGCCCTTGTTATCTTTCATTATCTCGTTCAATTCCCATCTAGTATCTTTTTGTCATATCTAGCTCCAAGGGTTACTGTTCCTTTTGTTGTCGTCGAACTCTTTATCATAGTCTTCAAAATTGTCATAATATAGTGTGTTTATGCTCTTTCCAATTGTATAGTCGAGACTAACTCAGTTGTTCAACAGTTTAGTTAAAAACAAAAATAAATATTTTCTTTTAGAAATCAAAACAAATATTTTGATCATTTGGTTCCGGCTTGCACTTTTTAATTGTCATCTCGATTAATTAACTTTTCTAAAATAAATCTTTCAAAAATTAATAAACCGAACCATAATAAAAATTTATCTTAATTTAATTATACAACCAGCAACACTTGCCTCAATAACGGCCCATAAAAAGCATCTACAAGATGCAACTGGGCCAGGGACGGGCGATCAGCTTCCTTCTTCTGTACGGAAGCGCCGCTCCCCGGACTCACGCTTCCCGCCTATTTCCATTCCCCTCCTCCCCCTCCCCTCTCTCTCCCCCTCGCCGCCGCGAGCTGCTCGCGAAATCAACTAGCCCTAACCTTCCAGAGCCCTCTCCATGGAATCCTCCCCGTCCTCCTCCGGCCGGCCTCCCTCGCATCCGCAGGGAGCCCGGGCACCCCTGCTCATGCGCCGGAATCCCACTCCCAGGGCCGACCTCTCCATGGACGATAACACGGTCAAGCTCCTCCGCGCGGCGTACGCAGGCGACGTCCCGAAATTCAAGAGTGAGTCCTCGCGAGCTGAGGCCCGCTATTTCGGTTTCGTGCTCTGATCCTGGATCTGGGAGACCTGATTCTGATTTTGGCTTTGCGCGGCGGGTGTTGGGTTGGGGTACCGGTTTTGGGGGGCGACTGATTCGTGCAGAACTGGCAAAGCGGCTAGAGAAGGCGGGGAAGAGCATGGCGGATGTGGTGGTGGGGATGGAGGCCCCGTGGGATCGAGGTTATGGGCCATTGCACTATGCAGCGGTGGCGTGGAAGGTGGAGATGTGCAAGTTCCTGATCAAGGATCTTAAGTTCGACGTCGACACGACTGAGGCCCTAGGTAACATTTTGCTTCTACCCTGCAGTTTGGTTGGTGCGTTTCCTTGCACCATGGCGCATATTGTGTTGCAAAAGTGGGTTGTGCGTTGGGAGGGATGGGTTGGGCCGTGTAGCCTTTGCTCTGATTCGTGCGTGGAACGGAAGGTATTTTGGATTTCTCGGGGAGAACTGTTGGGGGATGGTTATGGTTGTGACTGGGTGACACACAGTATTTGTGATTTTGCAAGCGACGGTGCTTGTGAAGGAAGGCTTATTTTTGTCAAAGGCTGGAGCTAACCGATGGCTCTCAATTTCCATCAAAATATATGGGGGGACGATGTGCTATCATTATCTCCTTTAGCGTTGGTGCCAAAGGGACCCAACTATTTTGTTTTTCCTTTGGAGCAGAGCAGGAACTTAATTGATGCGTGGTAGCTCCTAATGGCTTCTCATAACATTTGTCTACTTAAGGGAAATTATCCAAAGAGTTTGTTTCTGTGGAAATGAATGACGAGTCGTGGAAATTTGCAATATAGCATTCACACTATAAAGGGATTGTGGATGATGGATCTTGCCCTTCATTTTGAATCTTGTGCCATGATTCGCCTGTACAACTGTTTGGCAATGAATTTAGAATACTAAGTTCTTGACTAAATAATTCTTTGTTCAGAGGCAAGAAAACCTGATCATTCTGATGAACTCTTACCATTTCTTATGCTGCTGCCAGGTGTGACACCTCTAATGCTTGCAATACAATATAGGGGCTTAGCCGTTGCAAGGCTTCTTCTTGTTCATGGTGCTGATCCAAACAAAGCAGCCAGTAATGGGGTTACTCCTCTCCATATGGCAGCATGTCTAGGTTCTCTCCATCCTTCCGTATGAGTGTTTTAGATTATAGTTAGCCAGTTCTTTGAGATTTATTTTAGGCTTATCATGACCAAATTTTTTGCAATATCCATCCTGCGATAAATTTCAACTTATGTTTATTACTTTTGAGTGGTTGCACTTTGTAGTGATCTACTGTCTAGAGTTGATAGCAGGAATTATTTAAAGGTCAGTTTTGGGGCTTATATAATTAGTCAATAAGAACAATTTCCACACGGTGGGTTCATCATTCAGTTACATTTGGTGAATTTGAGCTCAACTCAGAACTACGCTATGCCTAACCAAAAGAAAAAAATGGCAAGAGTGACAAAACCGTTTTCAGTTGCTTGAAAACACGCATTAACTGAACTAGACACTTGGCATCATAGGTGCAATCATGTAGACACAGATAATGAGATAAAAAAAATCTGGATTTCACTAATAAAGGGCATTCTTTGGGTGGACAACAATTTTTTTTATCTTGCTAGTTAATTCTGCATTGCCTGACTTAAAATTTGGTCTTTTTAGGTAATGGAAAGAGTGTTCGGGCTTTTTGCATCCTCTGATGCATTACAATTAGTTATTACAGAATTTCATCAAGATATCAGAGAATGTCTTTCCTTTGATCTTCCTTTTGTGGCATCTTCCAGAACCACAACCAATATATGCCCCTTTGGCCCTTCAAATTGCCTGCATAAAATAAAATTGGCCTTGACCATGTTTTTCCCATCTCAACTATTAAGATGAAACACACTTTATTTACCCAGTTTGGTTACTGCTTCTTCAAAACATGTTTGCAATTCTTAACTTAGTTATTTTAACTTAATCTCTTGGCCACGAGCTGGCATTTTATTTATGAAACACATATTTCATTTAGTACTTGAAAATTAATGTAATGTGAGTATTTTAATTTCCTTGTGTTTAATCCAGATACATGTGAAGGAGCAGATTTATTATTGTCCAATGGAGCATATGTTGACCCTATGTGGGAAGAAAAAACTCCACTGTACCTTGCTTGTCAGTGTGGAAATGATAGAATGATGGAACTATTATTGCAGCATCAGGCAGATGTAAACATTTCTTTCTTTCCAGCTTCATTTTCCTCTTCTTACCAATATATGATGTATTGAGGTGCTGTAATATATGCATGTTAAATGAATAAAGAAATAGCATCTGGACAATTTTGTTTGGGCATATAAATGATCATGTTTTTCTTTTATTGTATTTCTAACACTCCAGTTCTATTTCCTTGATCTGGAGGTGTATTTTCCATTTCTATTTTTACATGCTTGACCAGGCTGAGCTAGGACTCGTATTTTATTGTCCAGCTCAATTCCACTGGTCTTTTAACTTATTTTGTTCAATCGTCCCTTGTTTTATATGTATTTCATCTTAATGCATGTCTACCAGATGATAGCACGTGGTAAAACCATAATTCTATCTCATGTTAATCTAATGGTTATCTGAATATCAAATTTTGTTAGGGTACTTTTTTCCTACATTTCTGTAGTACAGTTTTGCATTGTTATATAATTAGGAGACAATATAGAAAAAACATTATCTAGCTAATGCTAAGCTTCAATTATAATGTTTATTAGTTTTTTTGAGGTTTTGTGAAAACAGCTCAAAGTGTTTTTTATGTAATTTGAGTTTTAGCAAAATTATTTTTTGTTATCTTGGCTTTCTATACCTAAACCAAACAAAAAGGTACTCCCTCCATTGCAAAATGTAAGATGTTTTTCTTTTGCCCTAAGTCAAAATTTTCTGACTCTGAGCAATTAAGTTTATAGAAAAGTGCACCAACATCTAGAGAATCAAATTAGTTTCATTAAATCTACGATGAAATATGTCTTGATAGTGCATTCATTTGGTATTGTAGATGTTAATATATTTTTAATTTAAGATGCATTGGAGAAGTTTGACTTGACAAAACTAAAACACCTTACATTTTTTAATGGAGGTAGTATCCTCTAAATCCAGTTTATGAAAACAAGTGGTTTTGATAAACTAATGTCTAAATGAGGTAGTATCCTCTAAATCCAGTTTATAAAAACAAGTGGTTTTGATAAACCAGTCATAGTCAAACCATATTATAGTTCATCCTACTTCTCATGTGTGATGAAGCTTGTTTCTTGTCCCGGTTTACCATTGCCTTGTCAATTTGTCATGCAAATGTTTACATGTCCATGGATACTGGGTAGTTAGTACACGAGCATACTCAAATGTTAGGCTGTTAGCATGTAGCATAGATTGTAATGGGTAACATAGTAAAACCATACTAACCTAATTTTGTAGCTGGGCCGTTTCAGTGTTTATTTGATTTAGGGGTTATATTGATGAAAGCAAGATTTCACCTAAACACTGATGCCTTACACCGTTATGTTCAATGATATGTTCAGAAAACAATACATGTGTTAGGGTATTGTGATTTTGCTTGCATGTTCTTTTTATCTGAATAAAGTGGTTAAATCAAAGATTCTATTTCAGCTAACATTTTTCTTGATATTCCCATAAATTCATATTGCACTGATATAAAAAAAATTTCTCCAGTACCTTTTCCATATTTTTTGTAATTAACGTATTCTTCCTCTTTTCCTTACAGCCTAATGCAGTAGTTCTTTTAGTGTATACACCACTAAAAGCAGCAACATATGCTCATTCATTGAAAGCTGTGGAGCTACTTATTAAGGTACAATAATTCCAAGGAAACTGTTCGGGTTTAGTTTTATTTTTCCTAGGATGAGCACACTGCACAGGTTGAAGTTTGTTTGATCAATCTATAGTACATATTCCATGTTGCAGGCTGGTGCTGATGTCAATGCTGGTCAACCTGTAACTCCGCTGATGGTAGCGGCACTTGCTGGCTATACTGAGTGCATCAAGTGTTTGTTGAAAGCTGGTGCTGATGCCAATATACCTGATGATGTGAGTTTTATCCTACTATTGAGCTTCTACTATTATATTGCAAAATAATCTTCTAAAAAGATTATGAAATGAATGGTTTGCAGTAATATTCTATGATCCTGTCATACTCCTAACTAGAACATTTTATTCGAGGCCCGCTTAATAACAAGCTTCATAGGTTAGAAGATGGAATACAGCACTTGTTCTGATAAAATAGTTGAACCTTATGCTCACGAGCTTAACTAATGTGAAATTAATCAGTTGTAATATTTGGCATTTGCTCATAACTGGTTACAGCTTAGCGTAAAATTCCGCATTTTGATGTCTAATGTTATCTCTCATCAGAAAATTGAAAAGAAATTATGTGTGTATTTGGTTTGAGGAATGTGGTGGCCGATGCATCTTCTCACTGCTCACTTTTTTTTGGTTTGCGGAGTGGAATGGGTTGATCCATCACCACCTCATCCCTCACAAGCACATGGTTAGCTTAATAATGAGCAATGTATTCATCCCACCAAAATTCATTGGGTGACTCCATGATGCGCAGCACCAGCACCATTCCATTCTGGAAGAGATGATTCTTCAAACCAAACACCCTGTAAATGTCCTGCTGATACTGAAGTTGTCAGCACCTGTTCTTTCTTTAGACATGCCTAAAGATTAATGGGAATCATAATAGATATACCCTATACCCTGTTCAATAAGTGGAACTATGGTACACATAAGCCATCCTCTTTCTCGGTTGGGCAGGAAGGGCAACCATTTGTTCTTAAAGCCAGCATTCTTTAGTTCGGATCAAAGAATTGGTTAGAAAACAGGGAGAGAGCTCTCCGTGCCTTGTTACTTAAGATGTGATTGCAAATCAGGACCTTTTGTTTTGAGATTTTGAGAGGAGTTGTTTTTGTTTGGGGAGGATTGGTGTTAGTAGCCATTGGACCTCTCTGGTACAATCTGTTGTGGAGGCTTGAGAGATTGACTAGATTCCGTGATACCACTGCATAACCTGAACAATCACCTATAATTACTTGCACTCATTTCTGATCTTAATTCTCTTGGTGTACAATGCTTTCCTACATTTCTTGTGGTACTCATTGTGTGAGAGCCAATTTGAAAAAAAGATACTCGCTGTGCAGCAGGAATGCATGCTTTCTTTTCCCTAAGCTCTGCTGTGTCTATTTGTAAAATTTCTCCTTGATATCTTTCTTGACAGAAAGGT
Organism: Setaria italica; assembly: GCF_000263155.2. Lineage (NCBI taxonomy): Eukaryota > Viridiplantae > Streptophyta > Magnoliopsida > Poales > Poaceae > Setaria > Setaria italica. The sequence continues at coordinate 23,630,493 of NC_028451.1, read as the reverse complement.
ACACTGCCGGTAGAAATTGCTGCAATCCAAGGATGGCAGGAATGTGTTGAGATTCTTTTCCCTGTCACGGCACCTTTGACTAGAGTTGCAGACTGGAGCATTGATGGAATAACTCAACATGCAAAAATTATAAGATCAAAGGCACAAGTATGGATAAAACGTGCAGATTTCTAAAATTTATTTCATATCCCTTGTAAAATGGTTTTTCCATCATAGACTTTGCATTCTAATATTTTATCTGACTTTCAGTTGTCTATGTTGTTTAGGGTTATCTGCTCCAGGAGGATGGTAAACCTGATTTTGAGGCAGATGGTGATGCCGCATTATATGAAAGGGATTATGCTCATGCGTTAACTCTCTACACTAAGGTTAAATTCTTGAATTATACATGTCATTAAATTTAAGTTATACTTTTCCAATGCATCTTCTGACTTATCTAGTCATTGTCTTTTATTTTGATGTGCACCAATGTTGAAATTTCAAGAACACAACTTTGGTCATATATCCTCCAGAACTGGGTGGTTTTGTTATTGAACGTATATTTATCACTTTTCAATAGATGCCTTCCAATTAGTTTTTTCATAAGAATCCTATTAATATGTGTTTGAATGTTTCTTAAAGATAAAAAATGAAGTATATGTTTATTAGTAGTTCCACTTATGGATTAACTTGATCTTTTTTAATAAATAACACTTGATGGCTGCAGGCAGTGGAGGCTGACCCTGATAATTCAACCTTGTATGCGAAGATGAGCCTTTGCTCACTGCATGCAGGTGATAAAGGCAAGGCTCTGGATTATGCTGGTACCTATAAAGGTATGCGGCCGGACTTATCAAAGTCGTGCTCTGCACAAGGAGCGGCTCTGATACTGATGAAGGTAAGCTGCGCTAGGCTACCTAGTAGCAATGACATCTGATTTTCCAATTCTGCATCACATTACATTGTAATGTATTTGCACTTTTGTGTTTAGGAGTATGGCAGAGCATGCGAAGCACTCATGTCTGGTTTGCGCTTGGATTTTGAAAGCAAACCAACTGACATAGCATCTAGGTAACCTCTGCTGCATTTGGTTTAACCCTTTGGTTTGGAAATTTTGTATTCTTGATGCTAAGATTAGAGAGATGTCTCCTGAGAAAGTTTATAGGGTGGCATATCATTACTTATTACAAAATAATTCCTTGTACTCAACGCCAGTAACACCAACATATAAGTATAGTACTTCAACCCACATCGACAAATCTTGTGCTCCACAGAAACAAAATATAACTGACTTATGGCTCTGTTTCCTTAATTTGTTTCCTCATTTGGTTTGGAAAATTGGCTAAGCTTGTCCCAGTGAGCTTTATATTCACCTTTATGCTGGGCTGTCACTATATATCCTAATGTAACTTCTAACCATATTTGTAGTGGGGACCATCTGTGAAGAATTGTTGATACTGCAAAGGCAAGAATAATTGGACAGGTTATTGTTGTTACTACTGCACAGGCAAAGATATATACTGACAGGTCAAGAATCCTATGAAAGCTGGGATGCTCTCTCTTTTTTTTGGGACATGTCCAGGTTTTGTGAAGATAAACGATGTTGTGTGCTGTACTTATACTAGCTAAACTGTGAAACTGGACCAGATGGGTGTAAATATCAAACAATGCTGGAAGCCTAAACACCTTAACCAAGATGATAGTGATATTGAGGATTTTGATGCTGTAGAATTGCAGTAACAATGCTGCATATCCTCAAATCGCTTTAAACCTGTGTACTGAAGGCTGTTTGAACTGTGTTCAAAGTTGATGGCACAATCGATATATCGGAAGTATACTTCGTTGTTCTTACCACGTGAATGTTTGTTTTACTCCTATGGATAATACCAGAGTAACGTTCATCCTCGTAACCTTATCACACGCCTTAGGAGTTGCTGCGGCTTCTGGCCAGGCTACTCTCAAGTGCACGAGCAAATTCATGCCACCGGTCCGTGAATTTCCTCGGGTGGGTGCAAATTGTTTTAGTTTGTCGTTCTGAAACTAGGAAACCAAACATTCATGTGCATAAACTTCAGAAACCATTGCAATAGAGGTCTGAAAGAGGTTTTCATGTGATCGAAAGGCATCTTTTCAGTGATGATATATGGGGCATATGCATCAGTTGATGCTGATATATATGACGGACTTGTTTGATTTGAGCCTTAATCAACCTTGCCCAATTTTGGTCATCACAAGGAATTTTGGTAAGGCGACTATTTGGATTCTAACCATGCTAATACTGTAATACAGTCAGTGCTCCTCGACTATATCTATGACATGTGGGTTTCACATAGTATCTGATATCAATAACCTTTTTAAGTGTCAATTTTTTTAGGAAAAAATCTTCAAGTGTAGATATAACCACGAGATTCAAAGTTGGTGCAACCTTTCAAATGTGCTGCCACCTCATCATGACTAAAGCTAGCTGCCAGTTATTTGGTGGAGGCAGTTTATATAGCAAGCACATTGAGAATAGTGCCGCGCAGTGCTAAGCGGTAAACCTTGCACGGATAGTGTAGCCGAATCCCAAAATTCTAGCTCTTCTTTGAGAAGAAATCTTCCTTTGCATACGTAAGGAACTGGCTCTGTTTCAAAAAAAAAAGTACTAGCCCACACTGCCTAGCACCTGGGCATTTTTGCTCCTAGAGTGGTTTAGGACTCTATGTTCAAAACTATGATAAATTAGACGAGTAATATGAATAAATGTAATGGAACTCGTGGATGCGTGTAATGCCAAATTTCAAATTTGTTGTTGTATTATGACATATTCCTTTTCACCGCCTAGGGCGCCGTCTACACATGACGGCTAGGGCGCTACACTCCTGGAGCAACTCCATAATCTCTGACACCAGGCTAAAACTACACATGGCCCAAGAGGTCATACTTCATCTAGACATTGTGCAAGAAAACAGAGAGCTATCGGCGGCTGAATTTGACCTCAGAGCAAAACTTAAGAAGCGCACCTTGGGATGGGCAACCATTGAGAGGGTGAGGAAAAAAGCAATGCTCCAGAATCACTAACACTAACATCCGCAAGGGCGACGCAAACACAAGATACTTTTATCTCAAGGTTAATGGACGTAGGAGAAAAAACTTCATACAAAGACTACGGGGAGGTCAAGGATGGGCCATCTCTCATCAAGAAAAGAGGGAAATAATACAGAAACATTTCACCACCTCAATGGCCACCCCAGTTGCAAGAACAAGAGATCTAAATGGAGTGCCTCAACTTGCCAACGACGGACCTATCCTCCCTCGTTGTACCTTTCACAGAGGAGAAAATCCTCCGGGCCATCTCCCAGCTGCCACATGATAAAGCGCCAAGTCCGGATGGATACACCGGCTTATTCTTCAAACACTGCTGGTCGGTTGTCAAAGAAGATCTCATTGTGGCTGTAAATGCTTTCCACAGCATCCGTTGCGCCGACCTCAACTTAATCAACTCAGCCAATATTGTTTTAGTGCCAAAAAAGGAAGGTGCAGAACATGTACAAGACTACCAGCCGAGAAGTCTCATACATGCCATAGCAAAAATCATAACCAAAATCCTCGACCTTCACTTAGCCCAACATATCCTGGATCTGATCTCGCATTGCCAGAGTGCATTCATAAAAGGAAGAAACATAAATGATAAGTTCCTCTATGTCCGCAATAGACTAGCCCCACATATGCAGGATCTGATCTCGCATTGCCAGAGTGCATTCATAAAAGGAAGAATCATTCATAAACGGAAGAAGCATACACGATAACTTCCTCTACGTCCACAATATTGCCCATCGCTTCCACAGGAACAAAACACCAGCACTGCATATTTCGAAAGCTTTTCATTCGGTGCGATGGGACTACCTCCTCTCCCTAATGCAACACAGAGGCTTCCCGACACAGTGGACAAACTGGATTGCAGCGATTCTCGCGATGTCAACGCCAAAGATCCTGCTGAATGGCATACTGCTAGACTCCATGGCACATGGCCGTGGATTGCGCCAAGGTGACCCACTGTCACCCCTCCTTTTCGTTCTGGCAATCGACCTGCTTCAGAGGTTGTTGTCCCTGGCCATGGAAATGAAGCTACTCAGCAAGCTTAATGGGCGCGCAGCGAGATTTAGGGCCTCCCTATACGTAGATGATGTAGCCATCTTCATCAAGCCCACCATAAGGGACATGACCATCGTCACGACACTGCTGCGACATTTCGAAGAAGCGACTGGGCTTCAAACCAACCTAAAAAAACTACCATCGCACCAATCAACTGTCACAATATTGATCTGCAGGAGGTCCTGGCGGGCATAGCTGCAACAAGATCCGGCTTCCCAATGCGTTACCTTGGACTCTCGATCTCAACAAGGCGCCTGCGGAAGATCGACTTCCAGCCTCTGGTAGATAAAGCAGCCGGTAAACTATCAAACTGGAATGGCAGGAACCTCATGCAAGAAGGCAAAGTTAGCCTTGCTAAGTCTGTTCTCACTTCCCAGCCTGTTTACGTGCTCACGGCCCTAAAGGTCCACAAAGAAGTGATAGAGGAGATTGATAAGCTACACAAGAAATTCATATGGGCTGGAGACAAAGCGCTCACGGGTGGGAAGTGCAAAGTCGACTGGACTAAATCCTAGTTGCCAAAAGAGTACGGCGGGCTCGGCCTCTTAAATTAGGACAATTTCACGAGGGCACTACGCCTGCGATGGCTGTGGAATGAGTGGACACACTTGGAAAAGGCATGGGTTGGGATAGAGACCCCATGTGACGAAACAGACCACCTGCTTTTTGCCGCATGCACCACAATAACTCTAGGCAATGGCTTTAAGACAAGCTTCTAGCACGCAGGCTGGCTCGACGACCGCTGCCTAAAAGACATAGCGCCGAGTCTCTTCCACATCTCCAGAATCAAAGGTAGAAAATTGGTGGATGCGCTACACAACCGAAGCTGGATAAGGACCTAAGAGCAAGCGCCGGCTGGACTACCACTCACCTAACTGAATTCGTCGAGCTATGGAACCAAGCTATGGAACCACATTCGAGGGGTAAATTTGGAGCCACACCAGGAGGACACAATCCAATGGAAACTCACTAGTAATGAAGAATACACTGCCTACAAAGCTCAATTTTCAGGATGCGTGAAGGACACAAATCTGTCCTCGATATGGCTCACTTGGGCACCTTCGAAGTGCAAATTTTTCGCCTGGCTAATCCTGCAAAACCTCGTCTGGTCCTCGACAGGCTGGCTAGCGTGGCCCGGCGTGGCTGGCCTCACAGTCCATCGTGCCCTCTTTGCAGGCAGACAACGGAGACGGCCCACCACTTACTAGCGACCTGCCTCTTCCCAAAAAGAATATGGATCCTGGTGGCCGATTGGTTGGCTATACCGGAATTAAAACCAACAGCATGGCCACCGACCGCAACAGGCCTGGAATGGTGGTCACATATCACTTCAATGGCTGAATCCCTGTGCAAAGCAATAAGAAGCCTAACTCTGCTGATCATGTGGGAAAACTGGAAGGAAAGAAACTCGAGAGTCTTCAACCATCAGGAATCCTCAACAATATCGGTGTTCGCAAAAATTAAGGATGAGGCTTCGTCGTGGTCCCTCCCTGGCGGGGGCTAAGAAATTAGCATCTATACTAGCGCGTGAATAACACTGTATCTTTTTTCCTTGACCGGCTAGCCGGCTTGTAAACTCTTTTGCTCTATTAATGAAATAGGCACAATCTCGTACCCGTTCGTTAAAAAAAATATTATTTAACAAGGAACAACTGTGACCGAGTGGAAAGAAAATGCAACCTCCGATGTGGCAACACGTAGGCGCTAGGGAACAGATCTATCCCTTCGCCGGCATGTTTTTTGGCCAACTGACACCATGTGTATGAAATGGAGGTGAAATGGTCTAGTAATCAGCTCACACACTCGAGCGTGGTCCACCTCATGCTTTTCTCGTGCTACCATCGGGATAGAGAAGATCCTTCGGCGATAACTATCGGTGGTGTATATTATAATAATGTAGGAAAACAATATAAAAGTGATAGCAAATCTAACACATTAAACTCGTGTGGGTCACCATTCTGGTTAATATGATTTTTAAGGACAATGAAACTCTCTTTTTTATGGACACAATCACGCAATTAAACTCTTTAGACAGATATACATTTCTCTATCGCACCAAAAAAAAATAGAGAAAATTCCGAAATTTAATTTATCCCTTTAGTGCCATCCAAATTTAGCACATCCCTTCGATGCCATTGGAAATTTAACTTGATCCCCTATGTACCGTGGCCATCATCTTTGCCAAAAAAAAAAGGTTGTGACGCCATTAGACCTGATCATTTGATCATTTGTTGGGTTGGGCCAGATTTGGGTCGTGTCTTTTCAGATTTTAGGTCAAAAAAGTTAGCCCGCGCCCGATCCGTGCCGACCATCGGGTTGGATTTTTTGGCCGCGCCCGACCTGTCACATGGCTGGGTCAGGTCGGGTTCGAATTTTTATGTCCAATTTTCAGGTTGGATCGGATTTTTTTCAAAAAAAAATTTCAAAAAATTTGCCTATGCCCGACCCGTGTTTTAGATCAGGTCATAAATATCGGTCCGCGCCCACCCAACATACTAACCGGGTGGGGTCAGGTCAGATTTTTTTTCGAGTGAGTCGGGTTGGGTTTGTCGGGTCGGGTGACCCATAATCAGGTCCAGACGCCGTTAACAAATGGACACCTTTCACCATTTTTTCCGATTTTACCCCTCCCGCTCAACCACACACGCCGCCGAAGCTTGTGGGCCGAGGCACGCCGTTCACGTCCCCTTTCCCCTCTCTCTCTGGCTCGATCTGCCAGAATCTCACCGTGGGTGCGTCAGCGCCCCAGCGGCCAGGCCTAGGGGCGGCCGAGCACCGCCGCTGACAAGGGGGAGGGCAGTGGGTGGGGCGACGCCAGGGGCGTTGGGGGCAGAGCAGCGCGCGTCAGGGGAGGCCGGTGCAGGGCGGAGCAGCGCCACAATCGGCGAGGGGAAGGGCAGTCGGTGGGGGAAAAAGCCCGGACGCCGGCGAGGCCAAGGGCGGTAGACGGAGCAGCGCGTGCCGCCAGCGAGGGGGAGGGCAGTTGGTGGGGCGAAGGGCGGACGCCGGTGAGGCTCTGGGCGGTGGCAGAGCAGCGCGTGCCCAGGGCGACTGGTGCGGGCGGAGCAGCACCTCCACCGGCGAGGGGAAGGGCAGTTGGTGTGGCGAACAGGCGAAGCATAGACGCCGGCTTGACTGCGGGCGATGGCGCGGAGCAGCGCACGGTCGGCCTGGCTGGGGCGGGGTGGAGAGCGCCGCCCCCTCGCTCGAGCGGACGTCTGGGGAGTTCGGACCGGCGGCAAGCAGCAAGCCACCAAGCGCCAGATTGGACGGGCGGCGGCGGCGCAAGCGAATCGAGGAAGGCGGTGAGCGGTGGTGCCGCTAGCAGCTTACGCGCGTGCGGCCAAATCAAGGAGAGGGGGCGGCGCGGTCAGCCGCCAACGCGGCCAGGCGACAGCCGCTCCCTGCGCAGTCCTCCTAAAGAGCAGCAGTAGAGGCACGCATGCAGTCAAGCCAGGCGCACAGCAGCTTGTATTTGTTGTGGCTTTGCGTGTAGCAAGCAGGTTGTTTTAGTTGGTTTTCTTTGCTGAATTTGTAGATTTACACAATGAATAGATACTAGACACGAATGTGGTTGATGATGGCTCCAGTGGGGATAAGGAAAATGGTTGATCTCTTTTCTAGGGGTAATATTGCATTTTCCTCGTTCACTTAACGTCCATCTAACTGTGTAGTGACAACAATGGCACGTGGGGATGAAGTCAAATTTCCAGTGGAATTGAAGGTATGGACTAAATTTGGATGGCTAGAAGGAATGGGCTAAATTTTCAATGGCGAATTTTCTAAAAGAATATAAACACACACATCTTAATAAAAAAATCCACCGACAGCAAAGTACGGAGGCTCCTATGTAGCTTCCGTGGGCTGGATAAACAAGTCAATTAGGCCCAACTTATAGATATGTAAAAATTCAACATTTCGAAAATTACATTCAATATTTTCTGAGAAATATATCAACATTTAGAAATATTGCAATTTTCAACATTTTACACAATCCATTTCAAAATTTTGCAAACATGGATTCAACATTTTAAGAGCACATGTTCAACATTTTTTCTAAATCTACACCAATATTTTTTAAGAAAAACATGCCCATTGTTCATCTTCTCCAATGATGACGGGGCGGCAGCAGGCGCGGCGGGCACGGCGGCACGGCAGTCGCAGCGGGCATCCCTGCTCGAGCTCGGATTCGGAAACCCCAGCCCCAGCCACAACCCCTCCGTCGACGACAGGGTGGCCCTTGCCCTCCTCGAGGCGCACAACGGCTACGTCCCCAAAATCAAGAGTGAGCTCTCGAGACGGACGCTGAGGTTTCGGCTTTGCTGGGATCTGGATGATCTGATGATTCCGATTTCCTGCTTTTGGTTTAATTTGGTTTGGGTTTAATTCAGGGGTTTATTTGAAATTTTGTGTGTTTCTGTTGTTACGCAAAGCTGGTGAGTCGGCTGAAGTAGCGGGGGTCCAGGCCCCGTGGAGCAAAGGCCACGGGCCGCTGCATATGGCAGCGTCAGCCGGTAACGTGGAGGCGTGCAAGTTGATCGAGGAACTCAAGCTCGATGTCGACGCAACAAGCACCGATGGTTCTTAATTTGTGGCTATTTTTGCTTTTGCGTGGCATCCGTTGGGTCAGCGCTGGGAGGGATAGATTGGTTGAATCATGTTTCTGAGCATGGGGATTGAGAAGGGGGGGCTTTGCTCTGATTTGTGGGATAGAACAAGGGTTAAGTTTCTTAATGTCAGCTAATCCGATGTTTGCTGGGCGGAAATGCTGGCTTATCCGTTTGGGAGGAAATTGTGTAACGCCCGTAAAATTTACCAACCAAAATCACTCGCTAAAAATCGCTTTCAAAATCTCTCTAAAATCCAATCTTCCCGGTAAGTTCGCCATCACGGCCGAAGCCGACCGCAGTCCATCCGTGTTCCCCATTTATCTCTCCGCAAGTCATGCTGCGTGCTGGACGGAAGATCACCGCGCATGCTCGCGACCGTTCCCGCAATCACCGCCATCTCTCCCTTTTTCTTCTCTTTTTCCTTCCTTTTTCCCTTCCTTTTTCTTCCTTTTTCTTCTCTTCCTTATTCCCTTTCTTTTCTTCTCTTCCTTATTCCCTTTCTTTTCTTCTTCTCCCTTCTTTTTTTCCTTTTATTTTTCCCTTCCGCCCTTTTTCTCTCAAGTACCGCACCTTGCTTCTTTTTATTCCCCTAATGCATGCATGCACCGATTTTTTTTTCTTTTTTTTCCTGACCGCATGCGTGCTCCAAGCGTCTGCTTGTTTTCTTTTTTTTTCTTTCTTTCTTTTTTTCTGCCACATGCACCTACGCCTAGTGCCTGCTTCCTTTTCTACTGCCGCATGCAAGCACTGCTCTCACCCTGGCGCATGCACCGGCCCCACTTGCACCCCCCCCCCCGCGCTGATCCTGCATGCGCCGCTCTTGCACTAGTAGAGAATTGGCTTTCGATCCGCCCCCTTTTGTCCCGGTTTAAAGTTGGCCCGGGATAAAAGGGGGTGCGCCACGGTAGGCAAAAATGGAGGGGAGATTTACTCCCGGTTAGTAATTGCAACCGGGACTAAAGGCCCCCCTTTAGTCCCGGTTGCAACGGCTAGTGGAGGGCTGTCGGCGGCGGGACCCTTTTATCCCGGTTGGAGCCTCCAACCGGGACTAAACTTCCAACCGGGACAAAAGGTGTTCCTTTTTGTCTCGGTTGGAGTTTTTAACCGGGATAAAAACTCATCCCCATTATATACGGCCAAGACAGAGGACTTTCTTCCTCCTCCAGCCCGAGCCAGTCCAGCACATTGACAGAGAGAGCTAAGCTTCACCTACTCTCCGGTGGTGCCGAAGCAAGCAAGGAAGGTGCTGCCTGAAGTTTTTTCCCTCATTTTCGTGGGAATTTCACTCGGCCAACACAAGAGTTGCGAAGGTTTGCTACTTCATCCTCGTGTTATGCTTTGATTTATGCTTTGGAGATGGAAAGATTATTTGCTAGAATGTGATGATGAAGTAGAAAAATGGAGAGGTATTTTGAGCTAGAATGTGAGGGAGATTGATGTGTCATATATAGTATGCATTATTGCAGTGGTTTAAAAATGATGCTACCTTGTCTAGACGGTTTATCTTATCAAATTCAATATGGTTTTTTAAATCCATACTTGTTGAACTTGCATACCGTGTTCATCTCTCCGAGGATGTTTTCCGCCGAGCAGCAACGTATGTCAAGAAGGAGGTTCGATTCTACGAGAAAGAGTGGATGCGGACATCGTGACCGTGTCCCCTTTTCCGTAGCATCTAACCTCTTTCATGACGAAGTGCGGTGCCGCCCAGTTGAGGACATCCTCGCGAGATGATCACGGTCTTCAAGTTGAACAACTTATGCAGTGTTAAGATAATAATTTTTGTACATAGATGGCTTCTGCTACTAGAGGAAGTGGCGATGGTGGGGGCGATCGTGGTTTCCTATTATGGCAAGGTTCCAATCATAGTTGGCCCTCAGCATAAGCTGAAGAAAAAGAGCGCGCTGGAAAAAGCAATGCTTCGTTATTTACAGCAACGTCATGAAGAAGCTGTTGCCGCGGGTCAGGAACCTCCTTTTGGTGGTCGTTATGCTCCACCCTCAGTCCCGGGTGTTTCACGTCCACTTAGTACTACCGTTTCAGGCGGCACAAATAAACCTAAGGATGAGGTTGGGTCAGCAGAACCTTCGTCTTCACCGTCCAAGGATTCTTAAAGTCCTCCTTGATAATAACCAGTGGATGGCTTGTTGTATTGTATCATGTTGTTTGGGACTTTAATTTAAATATGTGTATTTGGATCTTCATGTTGTTTGGATCTTTAATCGATTTTCACGCGTAATCCATTGTCAAGTGTAATCCATTTTCATGCGTAATACGATGCAGATGGACCGGCAATGGATGTATAATGCAGACAGGCGGAGCAAGGCGTTTATTGATGGCTTGCATTATTTTCTCGAAGTGGCAAAAGCGAACAAGCCAGAGAATGGGTTCGTATGTTGTCCATGCTTTCAATGCAATAACAGGAAGGAGTATTCAAAGGATTCCTGGGGGACTATTCACAACCACTTGTTTAAATACGGTTTCATGCCTAACTATTTGGTTTGGACCAAGCACGGTGAACTAGGGGTTGTAATGGAAGATGGCGAGGAGGAGGAGGAAGATGACACCATTCCGAACTGGGTTGCAGGCCAAGCTTTTGCAGGTACTACAATGGGCGAGGCTGATGAAGATGAGTTTGCAGAAAATGGCCCTACTGATGACCTTGGTCAGGTGATACGAGATGCATACAGAGATTGCGAAACTGAGAAGGAAGCAGCAAAGTTGTAGCTCATGATAGATGATCACCAAAAATTGTTGTACCCAGGTTGCCAGCAGGGCCATAAAAAACTAGGTACGACACTAGAATTTGTGCAATGGAAGGCAAAAAATGGTGTGTCCGATAAGGCATTTCAGGGGATGTTGAACATTGTCAAGAAGATTCTTCCCAAGAATAATGAATTACCGTCCACAACATATGAAGCTAAATAGATTATTTGCCCTCTCGGATTGGATGTTTAGAAGATACACGCATGCCCTAATGACTGTATCCTCTATCGTGGTGATGAATACGAGAAATTGGATGCTTGTCTCGTCTGCGAAGCCCTGCGGTATAAGATCAGGCGAGATGATCCTGGTGATGTCGAGGGGCAGTCTCCCAAGAAGAGAGTTCCCGCGAAGGTGATTTGGTATTTCCCTATAATACCACGCTTGAAGCGCTTGTTCAGGAACAAGGCGAATGCTAAGTTGATGCGATGGCACAAAGAAGACCGTAAGGAAGATGAGATGCTGAGACACCCCGCAGATGGGGCACAGTGGAGATCAATTGATAGAACATTCCCAGACTTTGAAAGTGAAGCAAGGAACATAAGATTTGGTTTAAGCACTGATGGATTCAATCCATTCGGTGAGTTGAGTAGTGGCCATAGTACTTGGCCTGTGACCCTTTGTATGTTCAACCTTCCTCCTTGGCTGTGCATGAAGAGGAAGTTCATTATGATGCCGGCGCTTATCCAAGGCCCAAAACAACCCGACAACGACATTGACGTGTACCTAAGGCCGTTGGTTGATGACCTTTTACAGCTCTGGAAGGAAGAAGGTGTACGTGTGTGGGATGAGGATAGACAAGAGATCTTTAATCTACGAGCACTGTTGTTCGTAACCATCAACGATTGGCCTGCATTGAGTAACCTTTCAGGACAGACAAATAAGGGATATCGGGCATGCACCCACTGTGTAGACGACACAGACAGCATGCACTTGAAGCACTGTAAGAAGGTCGTCTATATGGGTCATCGTCGATTTCTCCCTGCTCACCACCAGCTGAGAAAGAGCGGGATGCATTTCAAAGGGGCGCCAGACCATCGTAAAAAACCTGCACACCGTAATGAAAAGCGTGTGTTCGAGATGATGAAGGATGTAAATGTAGTCTTTGGAAAGGGACTTGGTAGCCAACCTGTTCCGAACGACGATAACGGACATGCACCCATGTGGAAGAAAAAGTCAATATTTTGGGAGCTACCTTATTGGGAAATCCTAGAGGTTCGCAATGAAATAGACGTGATGCACCTGACGAAGAATCTTTGCGTGAACGTGCTCGGCTTCATGGGTGTTTATGGAACCTCAAAAGATACATTGGAAGCACGACAGGAACTGAAAGCCATGGGGCAACGAGATGACCTACATCCGGAAAAGAGAGATAATGGACAGCACTACTTACGTCCTGCCAGTTACACTCTCAGCAAGGAAGAGAAGGATAGCATGTTTGAATGCTTGAATAGTATGAAGGTCCCGTCTGGGTACTCCTCGAATATAAAGGGAATAATAAATATGAAACAAAAGAAGTTTACAAATCTCAAGGCTCATGACTGCCACATGTTGATGACCCAGTTGCTTCCGGTTGCACTGAGGGGTGTTCTACCAGAAAATGTCCGGTTGCCGCTCGTAAAGCTATGCGCGTTTCTCAATGCAATTTCGCAGAAGGCAATCGATCCATCCAAGCTATCAAAGCTACAGAACGATGTGGTGCAATGTCTTGTCAGTTTTGAGTTGTTATTTCCACCATCCTTCTTCAATATTATGACGCACTTACTGGTTCACCTAGTAAAAGAGATTGGTATTCTCGGACCTGTATACCTGCACAATATGTGGCCTTTCGAGAGGTTCATGGCAGTCCTAAAAAACTATGTTTTTAATCGTGCCCGTCCAGAAGGAAGCATCGCCAAGGGATATGGAACAGAGGAGGTGATCGAGTTTTGTGTTGATTTTATTGATTCAATTGACTCGATTGGGGTTCCAACTTCACGCCACGAGGGGAGGCTCCGAGGAATGGGCACCCTTGGAAGGAAATCAAGTTTGAGCAATGATACTGATTTGTTCGTCAAGGCACACTACACTGTTCTACAACAGTCATCCTTTGTGTCTCCGTATATCGAGCAGCATAGACAGATGGTAGCTTCCAAAAACCCGACCAAATCCGATGCTTGGCTTACCCGTCATCACATGGAAACTTTTCCCTCCTGGTTGCGCCAACAACTTATGGGTAACTCTGAGATTCACCCACAGCTTGCCTGGTTAGCCAGGGGACCTGCTACCACAATCGTCAAATTCCGAGGCTATGAGATAAATGGTTACACATTTTACACGAGAGCCCAGGACCAGAAAAGCACGAACCAGAATAGTGGTGTCCGCATAGATGCCATGGACAGAAATAATAGCAAGGAGTCGTATTATGGTTTCATACAGGAGATATGGGAACTCGAATACGGACCGCTGTACATCCCTCTATTTCTTTGCAATTGGATGAAGCTAACTGCCGTCACCAAAGATCAGTACGGAATGACAATAGTAGATCTGAGCAAGACTGGATACAGTGATGACCCATTCGTACTTGCCAATGATGTGCATCAGGTGTTATATGTGAAGGACATGTGCAGCAAACCCAAGAGGAATCCAGAAGAGACATGGGAGCCAAAGTGCCACATAGTTCTTCCAGGTAAAAGAAAAATCATGGGAGCCGAGGATAAAACAGACCAATCAGATGATTATGATCAGTTTGATGGCATGCCTCCATTCGCCGTTGAAGTTGATCCAAGCATCCTGCTATCCAAAGAAGAGGCTCCGTACTTACGTCGCGATCATGATCAAGGAACTTTCGTGAAGAAGAAATTTTACAACGTTGTATTATAATGCGTTAAATGTACATGACCTTTGTGTATTAATTGATACAATTTGTAATTTACCCTATGTATGATTTCATGTGTTCTTAAATTTGTTAGGTGAAGATTTTATAGATAAACATGAACAATGTTAACCACAAACAAACATGGATTTTTCTGCGCATTGAAATTATTTAATTGAACAATTTCTTGATCACAGCAATGCAGTAAAATAAATATTTTAGAGGCTAAATGAACTGATATAGAATTAATGATTAATTCATACTTATTGTCAATTTACTCATTAATTAAATATATTTTTCATGTACAAAATCTGTGAAGGTTTTGTTTTTCATCCTGAAATGCAGTGAAAAGATAAAATAAAATCCATTTCCAAAAAATAGGCGGGAGAAGAAAACTAGGAAAAAAGACCTTTTGTCTCGGGTGCTAACAGCAACCGGGACAAAAGGCCCCCCTTTTATCCCGGTTGCAAACTGCAACCTGGATAAAAGGGTACTTTTCGTCTCCCGCCCCGACGTACCCTTTTATCCCGGTTGCCAACTGCAACCGGGATAAAAGCCCCCCCCCCTTTTATCCCGGTTGGTGGTGGCACCCGGGATAAAAGGGTACGCTCCCAGCCCCACCTGGCGGACGCACCCTTTTGTCCCGGGTCCCGTCACCAACCGGGATAAAAGGGGGAGGGCTTTTATCCCGGTTGGTGACGGGACATTACGAACCGGGATAAAAGGGGGGGTTAAAAGGCACTGTACTCCCTTCTACCCCCACGCCAGTTACACTTAGCCAAATTTTCGTCAAGTCCTGCGCGTTCTGCTCTGCCGTCGCCGCCCGTCCGCCTCCCTCGCCGGCCGCCGTCGTCGTCATCCCCCATTGCGCCGGCCGTCGTCGTCCCGCCGCCGACCGCGCCCAGACATCGTCGTCGTCCATCCCCCCGGCCGGCCCACCTCGATCCTCCTCGTCCGTCGACGCGCCCGGCCCCCGGCTACCTCGTCGCCTCCGGTTACCGGCTCCATCCTCGTCGCCCCTCGTCGCCGTCTCGTCGCTGTCCCGCCTATGCCGTTGTCGTCGTCGTCGCCTCGGCCGCCGTCGTCGTCGTCGCCTCGCCCACCATCCTCGCCGCACCGACCGCCACCGTCCCGCCGCCCGGCCGCCGCCGTCCCGCCGACCCGGCCACCTCGTCGCCCCGGCCACCGTCGACGACCGCGCGCGAGAGGTCCGCCGCCGCGCCGGCTGGCAGCGCCGGGAGGGCTTTTTTTTTAGATAGAAAATTAAGTTATATTTTTATGATAGATTTTTAATTTTGATTGTTAAGTTAGAAAATTAAGTTATATTTTTAAGTTATATTTTTTAGTTAGTTTGTTAAGTTAGATTTTTAAGTTAGAAAATAAAGTTAGAAATTCGTAGTAGGCACCGCCGCCGTCCCGCCGCCGTGATCGCCGCCGTCCCGCTGCCCGTCACAACCTAGTAGGCACCGCCCGTGGTTCCGGGGAACCGTCCCCGCCTCCGCCGTACCGCCACCCTGACCGCCGCCGTCACAACCTAGGCACCGCCCGTGGTTCCAGGGAACCGTCCCCGCCTCCGCCGCCCTGATCGCCGCCGTCACAACCTAGGCACCGCACGTGGATATTGCTAGAAATTCGTAGAAATTCGTAGAAATTTGTATAAATATTTCGAACTTTGTAGGATTCATGTTATTTTATGATTTCATTATATACATGTATGATTCCGGACTTTGTAGGACTTTGTAGAAATTTGTAGTAAGACGATTTCTATGACTGTCATGTATGATTCCATGTATGTTTCCATCAATAGTTGAAATGGCAGACGATGAGACCGCAAGGTATATCATGGAGCAGATAATCGCTGGTGATGGTAGTGGCGACAACGTTCCACTATCATACACGGATGAAGAGGGCACCCAGGCGGACATGTTCCTCAACATGTCCGCCGATGGGAATGAAGAGCAACAGCCGCAGCAACAACTTGCCATGGCGGAAGGTTCCAGCGAGGTATATATAACCATTCTTGTATTGTTTCACGCCACCGTTACTACTACGTAATAATTAACGAATCTTGAACTGTTAGCCCTCCGGATCGACACAAGGGCAGAAAACCCGAGGTCGTACAAAGGTGATGGAAGGGAGGCTTGTCATCACGGAAGTGACAGAAGAGGGCAGGCTGGTTGCTCCCGAGAAAGTAGCAAAGAAGTACGTGAGTCAGATCGGGGCAATTGTCCGGGACAACGTGCCTATCAGCATCAGAGAATGGAAGGGCAGAAGCACTAATCCGTACGCCCTTCCAGAGACAAAAGAATATGCTGTGGGAAGACGTGAAGAGACATTTCACATTCCCCGAAGGATATAGCGAGAAGGATGTCAAAGCGTGGACGCTTAAGAAGATGGCTACTCAATTCTAGACATTCAAGAAGATGCTGGATACCCACTACATCAAGAAGGGCCGAACTCCAGACTTCAACGCGTGGCCAAAGTTGAGGGACCACTGGGATGCATTTGTTGAATATAAGAGGAGTGAAGACAGTATGAAAAAGATCACGACCAACACAGCAAATGCTAGTCAGAAGGGCTACCACCATCATTTGGGGCAAGGTGGGTATGGCTCAGCAATTCCCAAGTGGAGGAAGATGGAACAAGATCTGATCGAACGGGGAATCGTACCTGCAACTATTGAATGGCCCGAACGATCAAAAAATTGGTACTACGCTCATGGAGGCTCCCTAAGCCAAGAGGATGGGACGTTGATTTTTAATGACACAATACGTGAGAAGGCCGAACATCTCATGAAGAACATTGAAGATTCTAAGGCTGGGAGGTTGAAGGTGGACCGAGAAAATGATGAGCTCACATTGGCCCTCGGTAATCCAGAGCACCCAGGACGTTGCCGAGGGTTCGGGGTGGTTCCGTGGAAGTTTGCTTTCCGAGGCGACAGCGCCTCGTACAGAAGCCGGAAGTGAAGAAAGGAACAGATCGAGGAGAGCTGGCGGCAGATGTTAGAACAAAGAATGATGGATGAAATCAATCGGCGGGTGGCCCACGCAGTTGCGGAGTTGGCCCAATCTGGAGCATTACCGAATCCTAACACCGCCAGCCCTTCTCAACGCCTCTTGAGCAATTGTGCTTCTATAGGGGTCCCCGATGCGCAGACGCCCAGGTTACCCATGGAGGAGCAACGGTTCCCCGTGGATGCCATCACACAATGGACCTCATGTGAGGTGCATGCACCGGTCGGCAACCTCACTATTAAGGTATACTTATACATAATATTTATGCAATCTTGTCAATTGATCCAGGCCTCGAGATCGGAGTTCAACTTGTTTACTTCTGCTATATGTACAGGTAGCGTACGGGAGTGTGTTAGCAACCCTGGCGGGGCAGAGCAGTCATGGCATGGAAATTCCAACAGGCTATGCCAGCGTCTGCTTAGAGCAAATAGTTGATCCCCAGTATGAAGGTCTAGAGCTCGACTTCCCGGGAGGCGACAGGGAAAAGACATTGACAGATGCGCTTCATGGGATCATTCTATGGCGAAAACGCTACATCATTATTCCCGGCACAGAGCCATCTCCTCAGACCTCAAGACCGCTCCCCGTAGATCCCCAGCAGCGACCTTCTCCTCATACCTCGAGACCGTCATCTCCTGCTCCAGGACCGTCCCTTCCATCTATATCAAGGTCTCCATCTCCACCACATCCTGGTGCTGGGAGCGACGACGACAATAACAACACCCCTCCCCGATCACCGTTGCCGGCACCAAGAGCGGCCCCCTTGAAGGAACCTACACCACCACTAAAGAAGTCACGAGCACCGCCTCCCAAGAAAAGACAGAGAAAGAAGAAAACAAAGGAGCCTGAAGTGACTCGTAAGGAACACTTTGAGGCAATGTCTCATGCAGAACAGTGGGCAGAAATCCAACGAGAGGCCAGTGATTGGTTCAAGAAACAAGCCGAAGAAAAAAAAGCAAGGGAGATGGAGCCACCGCCAGTAAGTCGGCGAGATTTAAACTTTTTTATCAGGATGGAAGAAGGAGCCAAGAAAAGGATACCACTCTTGTCAAACTATGAATGGGCTCTAGTAAAGGCTGATGAAAAGGATAAAAGGAAAGGAAAGTCATCTTCCAGCGGTCCAGTCCCCGACCTCAGCCATTTATCAAAAAAAGATGCTCAACGGGTAAAAGCAATGCCCTTGGATCAACAAGCAAATGTATTGAAGTTCATGGAAGAAACAGGTCTGGGACTTGATGAATGCATAGGGCAAGTTGAGACGTCAACTGCACCGCCCCCTGAGCCGAAGTGGCCTTATGAGCTAGGCAAACCTCTAGTAAAGCCTTCATTGGTACGGAAGCTATCAACAAAGATGTACGCATTCCATCAATGGTACATGATGGCATCCGCCGACTCGAGGGAGATGATCGGCATGAAGGTAAAACCGATAGATTTTCACGATGAAGGGGAGAAAGTGCTGTGGCTAGACTTCAAGGATATATACGAAGTGTACCATCATGATGCCCTGGACGTCTCTCTGATCAGCGCTTGGATTCTGTAAGTGTCCGTTTATCTCTACATGTAAATTTTGGCGTGCGTCACCGTACTAACTTCATCTTCCATTTCATGTAGGATGCTAATTCAGACATGCCGCCGAGAGGTGTACCTACATATAGGCTTCATGGATCCATCTGTAGTTAACCAACAACAGATACAATTAGCGCCGGAAAAAACCTTTGCGGAAATATACAATTTCCTAGACAAACAAACATTCAAGGATTTCATACTACTTCCATACAACTTCAAGTAAGTGTGTGTATACCGTCTACTTTCGATGTCTTTTTCCTTATCTCTACATGTTAGTTACCTCTAATATGCATGAACATTTTACGCACGCAGCTTCCACTGGATCCTTATTATAATTGAGCCTGAAAGAAGCCACGTCACTGTCTTCGATTCGTTAAGGAAAGATCCGGTGGACTACCAAGAATTGCAAGATATGCTAGGCTTGTAATAATTCTGGACCTTTATCTCTATGCAAAAGTTTATTTCCTAAATTTTATCCCTGTTACACTATATCATTCATTATTCTAATCCGCAGCGCATGGAAACAATTCATAAGGACACACAAAGGTCTATTCAAAGAAAAACTTACATGGAACACAGACTTCCCGGTACGTATGAAGTCTGCACATTTATTACATTGTATAACACGAATATTTCATAACTTATTTTTTTCCGCACTGAAGTGCTTAAGACAGGAACCCGGGAATAATCTATGTGGCTACTACATCTGTGAGCACATGCACAGTTTTATGGGACCCAAGGGACCGAAGATGACGCCGCACAACTTTAAAGTACGTAAAATAAAACTAATACTAGTTAAATATTTTCTAGCTCCTTATATGTATTTGTTCGTGTAACATTCACAAATTTCCAAATTATAGATGTTAAATATTCAACAAGGACTCTTGAAGGAAGAAAGAGTAGCGGCAATATGTGAAGGTCTCATTGGATTCATAATGGACGAGGTGGTAGATCCAAAAGGAGAATTTTATTACGATGGACGACAATTAGACACTCCGATCAGCAACACCACGACGGGAAGATTGTAGACAGATACTTTGATTTATTTGTATATATAATACGCGCTAATTATGATCGATTTGTACTAAGCTAGTTGAATTGTGTATATGAATTGCGTATAAGGATTGTGTATATATATATAGTAATTGTATAATTACAAATCCTATTCGTTTAAATACTAGTTGATTTCGTTCTAAAAAAATCTCAACTACTAAAGGTTAACAAATTAAAAGGGCCGCGGTACTACGTATACGTGATGCATGCATGAAAAATTCAGGCGCCACGGCAGTGCCGTCCCGGTTGGAATCCAGCCGGGACTAAAGGTAAGGGTAACCCTTTAGTCCCGGTTGGATTTCCGGTTGGGAAATCCAACCGGGACTAAAGGGCCTGTCCCGCGCCTGGCGTGGCAGGCCCTTTAGTCCCGGTTGGTGACACCAATTGGGACTAAAGGGGGACCTTTACTCCCGGTTAAAAGTACCGCGGCCCTTTTAATTTGCTTTTGTCCCGGTTGGTTTATCCCGGATGGATATCCGAGAGATATGCACCCTACCAACCGGGACTAAAGCCCAATTCTCTACCATTGTTGGCTCGCAGGCAGGGGACTGGTCCTGCATGCGTGCCACCAGCGCCTGCCCCGTCCACGCTCCTGGCCCCAGCGCCGCACGCCGCCTGCCTTAGCCCCACCTGCACAGCACACGCACCATAGCGCACCGCTGCCCAGCGCACGACTCCTCCCTCACGCGTGCCACTGCGCGCCGCGTATCACCCACCGCGCGCTCACGCCGCACCAGCATTTGGGGCACGCCCGCTCGACGTCGCGCTAGCGTCGCCGCGGTTGCCACGCCAACACTGCGCACCCCCACGCTAACACCCGCGCACAACGTGTTGCTGCCTACCTCGCGCCTAGCCGCGCCCTCGCCGCGACGTCGCGCTCCTGCCGCCGTGCCGCACCAACAGCTCGGCGCCAGCACCCGACCGCACCATCCACGCACAGTGCCGCTCGAGCACGCCACCGCATCCCTGTTCGCCTCGCCGCGCGAGCTCGGTCCCGCCACGCCACGCACGCGCGGCTCCACCTCGCCATGCCACCATCCTGTGCTTTATCCTGTGCCCGAGCATCCCGACCGCCATTAACTCCGCTCGTTCCTGTGCGCCGCCCGTCGGCAGCCCGCTCCACCTCGCCTTCAGCCTATAAAAGGGCCTCCGCTCCGCTCTCAACTCTACCACCGAGCTTCCCGGCCAACTCCCCTCGCTCTCGAGCTTCCAGTGATGTTCCCACAGTCTCCCGCCCGCCCGCCGTCGCGGAGCAGCCTCAACCCGAGGTAAGGAGAGGAATCGAATCCCCTCGGCCTCCTTTCCATTTTTCCCACTTTCCGGTCATCGCCATGCCCCGGCGCCGCCTCTCCCCAACTGTGCCGCCCCTCCTGTTTTTCCCGTGCGAGACGTTCTGTCTCGAGGAAGAAGAAAGGTCATTTTGCATTTTCACCCATCCACTTTTTCCTTTTTGTATACAGATCCTCCCACATCTCTCAAACTTTCTTCGCAGATCAACCCCTCCACCTCCCAAAAAAATTACAACCAAGTCCCTGGTTCTCGCAGATTGGTCCTAAGCCCTGTTTTAACCCCTAAATACACTGTTATCTCGTCATTTCATGCACCAAACTTCCTCCAATTAATCCCAAATGTGACCACGGCATCCTCCAATATATTCCTGCCGAGTCATCTCCAAATTCCATGAAAATACTCATTCCTCCTAATTTCCGTTCACGTTCTTTGTTCAAACTCAACGGGTAAAACTTTATTTTTCTTTTATTTATTGTGTGCCCAATTGTGTGTGTCGTAGATCGTGGAGTGCCCGAGAAGGAGCCAGAGGAGGATCTTTATGACCAGTACTGTGAGTCGGAGCCTGAAGACCAACATCGCGAGCAGGAACTCCCGGGAGGCTTTGAGGACGGCAAGTCCAATTTCACCCTTTGATGCATATTTATCCTAGTTTTTCAAACACAACCTATTGGCCTATTTTATAAATTGCATATTGTTTTACTGCTGAAACATGGTTGGATAGCCACCCCTTGATTGCTATGATTATTCCTTGATTGTCCTATAATTATATCTAAATATGACTTGCTCTGTTTGAATGATAATTACTGCTAGAATGCTTAGGATCTTGTTACTCAATTCAATCATGACTATAATGTGTTTCGTTAAAGAATAAATGTGTGAGTGTTTTTAAAAGGGAAAATGGGTTTCCGAAAATGAAGGAAAGAAATGCTTAGATGAGTGGATGGGTGTTTCTTGTGTGAAATGCCAATAAGTTGGGCTCGTACCTTTGTGATTGAGCAAGGTTGGGAGATATCCATCTTGTCACAAATTAATAACCGAGTTGATGTGTCATCTTGCCTAACCCAACCATCGTGCAGCCACTCGACCGTTGTATGTGGCAACGGTTTAGCATAAATCCCACTAGCTAGTCTGTTAGTCATCAGGAGGGCTGGTGAGCAACGGGAGACCATAGAAAAGGAATAAGAACTGTGTGAACTTAGATACGATTGAGACCTTGTTGGTGGGTCATTAACTCCTTTGTTGCTTCCGTGTTAGCTAGTCAGGCTTAGCTAAGGTGGGTAATGGCTTTGATAGGATTAGGGTTATGTCTAGATACATAGAAAATCTATGAACTAGAAAAGCCAAAACGACCTACATTTTGAAACGGAGGGAGTAGCAGTTTAAAGGTAAATTGTTGTACTTTGAAGTCCTATATTATTTCCTTTTTTCTATTAAAAAAGAAATAAAGTAATTCTTTATTTTGCCTATACTGAAATTGAAATGATCCCACCCTGGCATTGGAAAAGACCAAAGGAACTATAGGAGCCTAGTCTTAACTTCTGAGGGGTAATGGGAACCTTAGTCTATATACCCTATTCAATAAGTAGACATGTGGAGCTGGGAACATTAGCCATCCTCTCTCGATTGGGCAGTAAATGTTGGAGATGGGAGATCACTTGTTACTTAAACCAGGATTCTTAAATTAAAATCCAATAGTGAGGTAGGAAAAAGGATATCTCCTTCATGTTTTTTTCCTGTACCTAAATTCACCAGAACCAGATTCCTTAGAATGGGATTCCAAATCAGCACCATAGGTTTTGTTTCAGAAGTGTTACTAGCCTCTATGGTGGGATCCGTCATGGAGGCCTGAGGGTTGTCTAGACTTCACCATATTCTAGTACACAAAACGTGCCCTGACAACTGCCTCTAATTCCTTACATACATTAATTCTGCTAGAGTATAATAACTTTTCACATTCTTTTTTACTATTTGTGCAACAGAAAGCCTAACTTCACTATTCCCTAATCTCTTATATATTTATTTGACAAAGTTCTCATTGATGTCCTTCTTAAGCAGAATGGTAGGATTGCGGTAGAAATTGCTGCAATGCAAGAATGGCAGGAATGTGTTGAGGTTCTTTTCCGTGTCACGGCCCCTGTGGCTAGAGTTGCAGATTGGAGCATTGGTGGAGTAATTCAACATGCAAAACTTATGGGTTCCGAGCCACGAGTATGAGAAAAACTTGCAGATTTCTAAAATTATGTCATATCATTTGACTTTGTAACTTCTTATAGTTTCAATCATTATACATTTTTGTATTCTATTTGACTTTAAGTTGCATGTTATTTAGGATCCTGTGCTCTATGAAGATAATGAATCTGATTATGAAGCAGAAGGGGATGCCACATTCTATAGAAGGGATTATTCTCATGCATTGACTCTCTACACTGTGGTAAATTTTTGTATCATGCATATGTTTTGAGGTTCTTTTCCCTGACTTATGCCTAGTATGTAAGTAAGTATTGTGCCACACAGGCCCTATCAATCAATAAGTAGAGTTAGATTATCTTAACATGTAGAGTGATTGTATTTTTTTATTTTAATGAACACTCATGTAATAAGTTTCAAGAAAGCAAATCTAGTCATATATCCTCCAGAACTAGGTGATCTAATTTTAATGTTTTCATCTACTGCCTTATTAGTCCCTTCTTTGATAAGGATTAACATGATATTTTGTTTAGTAAAAATTAAATCATCAAATGGTTGCAGGCAATGGAAATTGATCCTGATAATTCAATCTAGTACGCAAAGAGGAGCCTTTGTTTTCTGCATACAAGATACGAAGTAAAGGCTTTGGAGGATTGTCACACCCAGTTTTAAAGGCAAAACTGAATGCATAAATCACATGTGCACTAGAATCAAATTACACACATGCGACGATTTCAATGAATATCAAAGTCAATGCCATAGCATAAAGAGAGTATAACTTTATTACATGACCGATAGTCTTTAAACTGAATAACACAAAAGTTTATTATTATCGCAGCGGATCTTCAATAAGCACGGCGACTCCATAGGCAGCTAACCGAAGAAACGTACGCCTAGTACTCTTCCTAATCTTGTAGAACCTCCACGGCATTGACTTGTTCTAAGCAGCGGTTTAGCAAGGGTGAGTACACTTATGGTTGGTACTCAGCAAGTGTACTAGGGAAAGTGTAGTGTAAGATCAATCAAGGATAACCTAAGGTTTTAATAGCATGTCAGCATTTTATTTGGTTGGTCAAATTTTATTAGCATTTACTACATGTAAGTTCATACCACCCATATTAAACATGATCATAAACAAAGATAACATAAATAAATAACAACAATTTAATTTTGTCTTTCAATAATTTAATCACGTGAGGGTCCAGGCCACTCTTGACCATGAGCACGGCTGATCGATCAGTTTTACACTCTATAGAGGTTGCACATCTTTACCCACTGTGGCGGATCCACCTCGGATTACCTTGATTAAAGCATAGTTAAGTCGCCTGACACGCGACACTCATGCCTTAGTCAAGTTAACTCGAAGTGCCGTCGGATTTCATCCGATTAAACCACTCAATAGGACCGAGTTTAGCGAACTCACACGAAGGTGAGTGGTTCCAGAGAATACAACAGATCCACTGGGTTAACCAAATTTGATCATTTAGTTCAACATCCAAACGAAAATCAGAGTTTTTACAGGGTTCAAGCAGCGGAAAGGGTAAAATAACGGAAGCTAGCGCCGGGGGTCGGATGTCCCTGATGAGGCGGATCAGGACATCAGTGATCCCTTTCCTCGCCGTCCGAGGAGGGATCCCACTCAACCGTCCAACCCGGAGGGAGCTGGGGCAGCCAAGTGCCAACAGAAGCGAACTCGGGAGCTGCGACTTCACCTGAAAAAGAAAGCCACGAACAAGGCTTAGCTGCTAAGCTCAACAAGACTTAACCGACCGGTGGTAAAATTATTCCACCACGTCTAGACATGCAGGGCTCTTTGACTGAGGGTTTGTTTGCCAAAAGCGACTAATTTAGGTCCTTACTTTCAAGTTTTTAGCTCCAATTCTAAGTTCGTTAACTAGTCTACATTCGCATCTTACTCTAAGCAAACATGGATCCAGCTTTATGTATATAAACTCATCATCAAAACCATGTCATCATCAGACTCTTTCATTACTCAGTGTAGCATAGCGATCAAGCAGTCTCAAACTGTGAGAGGCAGACGAATCGATTCGGGTTTCTTAACCATGCATGGTGAACCTAACCTCACGACATTCGCGCACCACAAGGGTTGCTTCCTATGTCGGTCGTCCCCATCAATTCCCAGGCATGTGTCAGGTCCAAACTTCCCTTGGCATGCAATGCTCCACAGTCCCGGCCTCTGCCATACTATGACCGCACTTGCACCCACAAGATGCACCATGGGAACCTCATTCCAGGGACAGCAGGGGTATAAGCCACGCCCTAGTTCAATCAGGTACTAGGCTTCCCCATCCCATAATAGGTATGAGATTAGTACTTTCAAACACTTGATCACGAACACCACCACTGTCGGGCCTTAACAAGTTCCATAGACAGACGGGACGATCAGCTGACCACCAAAGAGTTAACCAAAACCCTACCCCGTCCATCGTCCTTATAGTTGTAACAGAAGTAAAACAAACAACTCCTATAACTCGCGAGTGATAGGAAATCACTCGGCTTTTACCGATACCTATTTAAGCAGTGCAACTACTCGACCCAACAAACTAGTGTTCAGATCAAAGGAACTATATCATGCATCTAAGGTTGCAAACAACTCCTATATGTAAATGCACAAACATGAGAAAGAAGGCATGCGCAAGTTTGGGAAAAAGATTGGGGTTCATGCTCCGGGGCTTGCCTTCAAGCGGAGGGGAGGGAAGCTGGTCTTCAGCTGGGGCGACTTCAGCTTCTGGAACTGGTAGCTTAGCTACGGCTTCGTCTTCTGGCACCGGGTGTAGCTCGTAGACGCCGTCAGCAAGACGAAACTATACACGCATGCAATGCAGGAGTTAGTGTTTAGACGGTTATTTCAACAGCAACAGTCGCAAGTCTTAGCCCAGAAACTTGTAGCAAATCTACGTAAAAGAGTGGGGGGGTTCAAGCTTCAGTGGATACAGAACAAGACCAAGGGTCGGATTGGAAGAAACTTATGATCTAACTCTTAGACCTTAAGGGATAACTGTGGTTGGGGTCCTCAGATCTATTACAAAGAAGTCCCCGAAATCTTACATAGATACCCTCGGGTCAAGGAAAAAAAGACACAGCCGAGTCCTCGGGCAGAGTAGATAAAGGTCGGCTAACAGGCAGGGTCAGGCGAGACGGAAAAGGGGTCGGGCGAACAGATAAGGTCGGGCGAACCGGTGAGGGGTCGGCAGCTTACCTTCGGTTTATAGGTGAAGCTTTGGGGTCGGGAAGGAGTAGACTTGCGCGGAAGGGCTTAAGCACTTAAGCACTAAGGCTTTGGTGGAGGCGATGTCCGACGGTGCTCCGGTGGCGGCGGAGCTTCTTGTGAGCAACAAGGAAGCTCTAGCACAGCGCGAAGGAGCAAGCGGCTGGGTGGATTGGGGAGGTGCGAGTGTTGAGCAAGAATGAGAGTTTCTCAAGAACTTAGGTGGCGGCGCTCAAGCACAAAACAGGGGAACAAGTCTGCGAGGCAACGATGGCAAAGGAAACTCCAGTAGGATTCTGGCATTCCCTTTTATAGCTGCACGGAGAGAGAGGGAGTTGGAGTAGCACGAAGATCGGAGGAAAAAGAATGGAGTGCGCTACCATGGCGGTGATTGAGCAGTGATGGGCGGCGGAATAGGACTTCGAAGATAGCGTCCTCAGCTATTGGGAACTGGAGACAAGACGGCGTAGGTGCGGTTTTGCTGGTGGTTGAGGTTTGGCGGAGGTGGGCGTCGTCGTGCAGCGGATCTGATGGGTGTGACAGGGGGAACGGCGCTAACCTTATTTGGTTGCACAAGTGACAAGATAGGCGGGCTGCGGCTGCACGGGCGAGCGTGAAGCGGCGGTCTGTTGGGCACAGTTCTGGCAAGGCGGAAAAGAACTGTCACGGCCGGAGTCGGGGTTGGCGATGGAGGAATCGTCACGTAGCGAGTTCGGGGCGGCGCGACTGTGGAGAGGCAGCAGAAAAGCCGGAAGGCATCGGGCCTTGCAGCAGAGGATCCGATGAGGTGATGATGGGCGCGAGCAGCGAGGCAGTTTGGACGCAGCAGGCGGCAAAGCTCTGCCATAGCGGCGTCAGAGCACCAAGGCGCGGCTAGCGAGGGCGCGAGCGAGACGAGGCGCTGCAGAAAGGGGTGCAGAGGGGCTTTCACGGCGATTGGGGAGAAGGACGCGAGAATCCATTTGGTCACGGCCGGCGACTGGGCAAAGCGGCGGGCGTCGGAGAAGTTGAGCCACGCGGCGGGAGAGCTCTGAAGCGATGCAGGCCGCTCGAGTGTGTCTGCTTCGGGAGATCTGGGAAAAGATTTGCAGGTCCACCCGTCAATCCACCGGTCATTCTCGGTTTCTCCTCTGCTTAAGATCGAAGGGACACAGCCTTGGGGAACTCAGAAGGAACCGACGGGGTGGGTCGGGGTCTCAGGGGTCGGGACCCTGACCGGAGGCGGAGCGCTTAAGCTTAGGGGAGGGCCGAGACAGAGGAATTTGGGACTTGGATTAAGGTTAACTTGAAGGATTAACCGGGGGCGTTACACCCACAAGTCGTGTAAAAGTTGAACTTTAGACCCAACCATGTTGTGCGGGCTAGGCACAATACCACACTTCCAAGGTGTGATTGTATAGTGACGCTACGAGACCTTTACAAAGTTTTCCTAGTAAAGATAGCTCACTAAGGTTTCATGATCAGCGCAATGCATAAACCTCCCTAGTTGGCATAGGGTCTTAGCAAAGCTCCCTTCCCAAGAGGACCAGGTTATACACCAACTCATATCTCTTCCTCTTGCCCCTTTCAGGTAAAGCTACCACGAACCAGCGTCCCTAATTATTTAGCCAAGACCAAAGCCATATAGTTCTTGTGGTTGTATTGTTTTCCCAGGTGGTTCTCCATGTTCCAATTAAGCATAATGATCTTGTATTAAAGAAAGGTATGACATAAGTAAATCAAGATTAATAATTGGGTTCATTAATACCACCAAGTTGAGAAACTAAGCAAGTACTACCCAACATTAAGTAAGCCCGGGGTGATCAAGGTGTAGGGATTAAAACTAGTCAATCCTTAATTTGGTCCCATCATGTTTATGACTTAAAGTGCATGGTATAAATGTTCTCGAACATGAAAGTAAAAGTTCTTACGATCAAGCTGTGGTCAAGGACACGACTTGCCTTCTTGCACCTGCTCTGGCTGCTCATAGTCTTCAAAGTCTTGAGCTTCAAATCCCTCGACTGGAGATCCTTCTAACGCAATCACACGAGCACATACAAGCAAATAAAGGAATAAAATAAGAAAACAGTACATCAAATAGTATAAATAGACAAAACAAGCTCAAAAAGCTAATCTATGCGTTAACATGAACTCATAGACGCAAAAAAACACTTAAAACGGGTCTAGGATGCTAAAGATATGCACTAAACAAGATGCAGGGGCTTGCTGGCAAAGAATTAAAAACTTCCCGGGGCTAAACTTGAAGAAACCGAGGGCTAGAACATAATTACACGTATAAACCAAAGATTTAACGTGCAAATGAGCCAGGATAGGACGACGGGTGCTATTAAGCAGAAGCTTAGGGGCTAAAGCGAAAGAAACAGGACCTAAATCTAAAGATCTTTGAACTTTGCTGGACCGCGACGCAAAATGCAGAAAACACAAGGACTCTTTAGCAAAAGTGGCGCACCTAATCGACTGTTGACCGTTACGCTAACCGGGTCAGATCTGGTCCACCGTCGGATTTAGATTCGACGGCTGGGGTCGTCTATGACTCAAGCGGTGATGCACGGCGGTGAGCTCAGATGGGGACTTGACCACGAGATAGCGGAAGACTCGGCGGATACGGCTAGGGTGTCGCCGGTGTGGTTTTCGCGGTGGCGGTGCGAAGCCCGGCGGCGAGGGCGCGGCTCCAGCGAGAGCGGGCACGCGAAAAGTGCATGGGGTGCACGGGAAACTACACCAGTAGCTTCATCACCTCTTAGCGGTGCTCCGAGTGAAGTTCTTGGCGACAGAGAGGCGATGGCAGCAGGAAACGGCGGCGGTGAGCTCGGGCGCGGCAGCGGTTAGAGTTGCGGCGGCACTGGGAGCTCGAGAGCTAGGGTTTTGGATGAAGGAGCTGGAGAGCATGTGGCGGTGGGGTATTTATAGCCCTAGGGGAGATAGAGCTCAAGCGCATGCTCGTAGAGGAGTCAGGGGCAATGGTTGCCGAGGCAAGCTCAGGGCCGAGTCCGGCGCGGAGAAGGCGGAGGTGAGGGATGGTGGAAGGCGCCCAGTTGCCAGCAGGAGAGAGAGGCGGAGGCATGGGAGTGGGCCGATGCAAGGAAGTTGGGCCAAAGCGAAGCAGGGCCAGTGCACGGGAGTTGGCCCGGCGCGGTAGCAGGCCAAGGCGGGAGCTGTGCTGCGGCGGGCTGGAAGAGAAAAAGAAAACGAGCCAAAAGAAGAACAGGCCGGAAAGAGAAAAAGAAAAGGAAAACGGTTTGAAAAGGAGAACAAACACAAATTCAAAACTGAATTCAAACACAAATTTGAATTCAAACAATCAAAAACAATGCACCAGCATGAATGCAACAATGAACTCCTATGATTCATTAATTTATTTTGAAATCAAAAATTTAATTGCCTAAGAAATTTAAATGCAACCTTAGAATCCTTAAACACATGCACTTCGTTTCTAGCAAATTTTATTAAATTGTAAAAAATTGAAATTTAGGGTGTTACAAAACCTACCCCTTAAGAAGAATCCCGTCCTCGAGATTCGGATGGATTATCAAAAAGGTGGGGAAATTCCTTCTTTAGTTCATCCTATCTTTCCCATGTTGCCTCATCTTCTACATGGTGACTCCAATATACCTTACACATTTTGATCACTCTATTCCTTGTAATGCATGCCAAAGTATCCAAGATCTTGATGGGATATTCAGTGTAGGTGAGATCATCCTTTACATTTAAATTCTCCATGGGTAATTGTTCTTCTGGAACTCTGAGACACTTCTTTAGCTGAGAAATATGAAACACGTCATGCACATCTGAAAGTTGATTGGTAACTCCAATTGATAAGCTACCTCTCCCATTCTCTCTAGAACTTTGAAGGGTCCAATAAAGCGAGGCGACAACTTCCTTTAACCTTAAATCTGCGCAAGCCTCTGATAGGTGACACTTTAAGATACACATAATCACCTTCCTTAAAGGTCAACTCTCTCCTTCTAGTACCAGCATAACTCTTCTGCCTGGATTGAGCTGTCCTCAGATTCTCTCTGATTATCTGCACTTGCCTTTCAGCTTCTTGATAATTTCTAGCCCAAATAATTGGCTCTCTCCTGTCTCACTCCAATACAGAGGAGTTCTACACTTCCTTCCATATAGAGCCTCAAAGGGTGACATCTTGAGACTGGCTTGGTAGCTGTTGTTATAAGAGAATTCAGCATAGGGCAGACTCTTATCCCAACTACCTCCATGTTTTAGAGCACATGCTCTCAACATATCCTCCAGAATCTGATTTGTCCTCTCAGTCTGTCCATCTGTCTAAGGATGATAAGCTGAGTTGAAATTCAACTTTGTACCCATGGATTCATGCAGCTTCTACCAGAAACGGGATGTGAACTGAGTACCTCTATCAGACACTATCTTCTTGGGTACACCATGCAAACACACAATTCTTGACATATACAACTCTACCAACTTGGACCCAGTATAGGTGGTCCTCATCGGAATAAAGTGAGCTACCTTAGTCAATCAATCCACTATGACCCATATTGAATCATATCCATCTCGGGTGTGCAGGGCAAACCAACAATAAAATCCATACTGATTTCTTCCCACTTCCATTCATGAACCTTTAATGGTTGAAACAATCCAGCTAGTCTTTGGTGTTCAACCTTGACTCTCTGACATATATCACACAAGGCTACATGTGCGGCCACATCCCACTTCATTCCATACCACCAATATTTCTCCTTGAGATCTTTGTATATCTTGGTGCTGCCAGGATGGATAGAATAGGCTGAGTCATGAGCTTCCCTCGAGATGGTGTCTCTGATTTTTTCCACATCACGTACACAAATCCTCTTTCTGAACCATATAGTTCCCTGATCATCTCCTGTAAAATCTGAAGCTTTTCTTTCTTCCATGAGTTCCTTAATCTCCTTGATCTTGACATCCTCAAGTTGTCTTTTCCGTATCTCTTACTCTAGAGTTGATTCTACTTCCATAGTCACTCCATCAGTATGAGAAACTATCCCCAAGTTGAGTTTCTTAAACTCCTTCATCAACCCTTCAGGCATCTGGAATGCTAGAGCCATTTTGGCATGACCCTTCCAACTCAAGGCATCTGCAACCAAGTTTACTTTACCAAGGTGGTAATGAATTTGCAGATCATAGTCTTTGGAGGATGCTACTACCTACAAAGATATGCAGCTGGGTTTGTCAACATCCTGCGATGCACACAGAGCAGCTCTATTTCTGCTGAAGGTAGGCTGTGCTACCATGTAGCAAATGGCATTTGATTTTCCACACTCTGCATCATACTCCATATGGTTACGTATTGCTCATCTTTTAGGAGCATGGCAAGGCCTATGAAGCACTCTTGTCTGGTTTGAGCTTGGATTCTTGAAGCAAACCAATTGAAGCATTCGGGTAACCTCTGCTCTATTTGCTTCTGTTCTTTGGCTGATTATGTTTGCTAGCAGATTGGGGTTGTTGTCAATTATACTTATAAGATCAATGAATCACAATGGTTATACCACCCTCCATATCGAAAGAAACAAAGTTCATTCTGTGACATATCAGTACAACTAATCTCTAGTACTTTGCCCCCGAACCCGTGACAGTCTTAATT
The DNA here is from genome assembly GCF_000263155.2 of Setaria italica. Classification (NCBI taxonomy): domain Eukaryota; kingdom Viridiplantae; phylum Streptophyta; class Magnoliopsida; order Poales; family Poaceae; genus Setaria; species Setaria italica. The sequence goes on along the minus strand of NC_028451.1, from coordinate 23,598,218 downwards.
GAGTGATGTTTCCTATGCTTGTTTTTTGATTTGACTCCGATAATTATCTAAGCAGGAAGTTGGCGTAGAGTCTATCTGCTTATTTACCTTCATTGTGATGTGCTAATGGAACTTGTAACCATATTTGCAGGGAAGAGGACCATCTGTGAAGAAGGTTGTTAGTGTAAAGGCTAAAGGAAGAAAGTGGTTACTACACAGGCAAGAAGATTATAGGTTGATAGCTGTTACACATGGTCGTATAGTACTAGTGCACAGGCAAGAACAAAGGTTGTTAGTTGTTACTTGAAAGTCGAAACTTGTAACGGCCTCAGTTGATAATCCTTCGCGTCAATCTTAATCCGAGTCCCTGATCACCTGTCTCCGTTTTTCCAGGCCTAAGTGTTCCACCTCCAGAATCTTCCGACCCTTCGATCCGACCCCTCGCCGTGGTCTCCCCAGTTCCGACCCCACCGACCCCCAACCCACCGTCGGATCTTCCTAAGCCATCCCACAGCGTCACCCTTCAGTTCGAGCCGTGGACCATCGCGACTGACCGGTGGGCCCACGAGATCTTTTCCCCCAGATCTCCCGCGACAGGCGCACTCGAGTTGCATGCCCGCTTCAGAGTTTCCCAGCCGCGTGGCTCAACTCCTCCGACGTCCACCGCTCCGCCTCATCACCGGCCCACGACCGGATGGATTCTCGCGCCCCCTTTCCCAATCGCGACGGAAGCTCCTCTGCTACCCTTTCTGCAGCACCTTGCCGCCCGCGCCCATCATCACATCGCCAGATCCCGGCCGCAGAGCCCGATGCCGCCCGTCTTTTCCATCACCTCGCCACAGTCGCGCCGCCCCGGTCTTCGCTACGCGACGATTCCTCCTCCGCCAACCCAGACCGCGACAGCGACAGCTCCCTTTCCCACCCTGTCAGAAGCCGCCCCGACAATCTGTTTCTCCGCGCTCGCCCGCGCGACCGCAGCCGCCTGTCTTCTCACCTGTGCGCCCTCGTTTCTAGCGCCGTTTTCCCGGTCACTTCCATCAGATCCACCACATGACGACGCCCACCTCCGCCAAATCTCAACCACCGGCAAACCCGCGCCTGCGCCACCCTGACGTCAGTGCCCAATGACCGCCGGTGTCATCCCCGAAGTCCTGCTCCACCGCCCTCGTCGCTCAATCGCCACCCCGGCAGAGCACTCCATCGTTTCTTCCCCAGTCTTCGCGCCGCTCCCCCCTTATCACTTCCGCACCGCTATAAAATGGGATGCCGGAGTCCCGTCGGAGTTCCCCTTTGCCCTAGCTGCCCTCTCTCTTACTCCCTGTTCGAGCTCACAGCGCCACCACCTAAGTCTGAAGAACTCTCCTCTCTGCTCAAGCACTACCTTTTCCCAATCCGCCAGCCACTGCTTTCAGTGCCGCCCAAGAGCTTGCTGTGATCCACAAGGAGCACCGCCGCCGCCGCAACACCGCCGGACAGCCTCGCCGCTATCCCAAGCCCCTTAGTCCTTCCGCCCAAGCCTCCTCTGTAAGACGAAGGTAGGCTGCCGACCCTTGTTCGCCTCGTCCGACCCCTCCTATCCGCCCGACCCCGGTTCCGTCTCGCCCGACCCTGTCTGTTCCGCCGACCCTTCTCCGCCTCGCCCGAGGGCTCGGCTGTACCTTTTTCTTTGAACCGAGGGTGTATGTGTAAAACTTGGGGACCTTTCAGCGTTAAGTCTGAGGACCCCTAGCACATCTATTCCTCTAGATTTAGGGCCAGATCATAAGTTCCTCCCCATCCGACCCTTACATCTTGATCTCCATCAACTCCATCGAACCTCCCCACCCTCCTGTAACTTGCCGCAAGTTTCTGGGCTCAAACTTGCAAGTGTTGCTGTTGAAATAACCGTCTATGCTAACCAATGCATTGCATTCGTGTAGAGTTGCGTCTCGCTGACGGCTACTACAAGCTGCACCCGGCGCCAGAAGATGACGGTGTAGCTGAGCTCCTGCTTCCAGAAGCCGAAGCTGCCCAAGAAGGCGAGCAGTTCCCTTCCTCCTTGCTCAAAGGCAAGCCCCGGATGCATGAATCCCCTATGTTTTACCAGACTTGCGCATGCCTTCTTTAACACGCTTGTGCATTTACGTATAGGAGTTGGTTGGAACCATAGATGCATAACTTAGCTCCCTTGATCTGAACACTAGCTGTTGGACCAGGTAGATGCTTTGCTTAAATAGGAAACGGTAAAAGCCGAGTGATTCCCTGTCACTCGCGAGTTGTAGGAGTTAGATGTCTACCCTTCTGTTACAACTATAAGGACGATGGACGTGGCAGGGTTATGGGTAACTCTTTGGTGGTTGGCTGATCGCCCCGTCTGTCTATGAAACTTGCTAAGGCCCGACAGTGGTGGTGTTCGTGATCAAGTATTTGAAAGTACTAATCTCATACCTAGTATGGGATGGGGAATCCTAGTACTTGATTGAACTAGGGCGTGGCTTATACCCCTGCTGTCCCTGGAACGAGGTTCCCATGGTGCATCATGTGGGTGCAAGCACGGTCACAATACGGCAGAGGCCGGGACTGTGGAGCATTGCATGCCAAGGAAAGTTTGGACCTGACACGCGCCTAGGAATTTATGGGGACGGCCGACACAGGAAGCAGCCCTTGTGGTGCGCGGATGTCGTGAGATTAGGTTCTCCATGCATGGTTAAGAAACTCGAATTGATTCGTCTGCCTCTCACAGTTTGAGACTGCTTGATCGCTATGTCACCCTGAGTAAATAAGGAATCTGATGATGACATGGTTTTGTTGATGCTGTACATACCCTTTGGTTGGTTCTATGCTTGCTTAGAATAGGTTGCAAACTTAGACCGGATAATGAACTTAGAACTGGAGCTAAAACTTGCAAGTAGGGATACACCTAGCGCTTTTGGCAAACAAACCCCTCAGCCAAAAAGCCTTGCATGTCTAGAAGAGGTAGTTTGGCGTGCTCCCTGTCGGTTAAGTCTTGCTGAGCTTAGTAGCTCAGCCTTGTTGTGGCTCTTCTTTTTCAGGTGAAGTTGCTGCCTCTGAGCCTACTTCTGCTGGCACTTGGCCGCCCCAACTCCCTCCGGGTTGGACGGTTGAGTGGGATCCCTCCTCGGATGGCGAGGAGCGGGATCACTGATGTCCCGGTTGGCCTCACCAGGGATGTCCGACCCCAACGAAGTAGCTTCCGCTTGTTGTTTTATCTTCTGTGGTTTTCTTTCAAACCTTGTAAACTCTGATGATGTTTTATAACCAAACTGAATGGTTAAATTGCTTAACTTAGTAGACTTGTTGTATTCTCTGGAACCGCTCACCTTCGTGTGAGTTTGCTATTCGGTCCTGTTCAAGTGGTTAAATCGGATGAAATCCGACGGCACTTCGTGTTTGCTTGGATAAGACATGAGTGTCGCATATTAGGCGACTTAATCATGTTTAATCAAGCAAATCCGAAGCAGATCCGCCACAAAACTGTGGTGCCACTAACGGATGAAGCGTCGTCGGAAAACCTGGGGAGCTGTGTTTCTATAGGATCCTACATTTTTTTAAAGGATGGAAGGAGCATCGTCTACGTGCTGTGCGTATACTAAAGCTGTGAAACTGGTCCAACATTGGACCTGGCACTTATGATAGATCAAAAAACTAGCGCATGAAGGTTGAAATCCTCAATCTAGATGCACAAATGAAGAAACGACCTTCTGTACCGATTGGGAACCCCTTTAGTACCGGTTATAGTTCGGTACTAAATAGGGGCCCTTTAGTACCAGGTCAAGTAACCAGTACTAAAGGGTATTAAAAAACAAAAAAAGAAATCTGGCCTCCCGCCAGCCTGACCCCCACCCCGCCGCTGCCACCCTCCCTCCCACCGCCCGCCCACCCGCCATCACCCGCCTCACCTGGCCCTGCCCGCTGTCGCCTGCCTCACCTCACCCCACCCGCCACCGCTCCCGCTCCCACCGTCGTCGCCGCCGCCTCACCTTGCCCCGCCGCTGCTGCCCATTGCTGGTGAGGGGCGAGTGGAGGGGGGAGGGGAGGGGAGGCAAAGGAGGAGAGGAAGGGTGAGGGTGAGGGTGAGGGCAAGCAGAGGCAGAGGAGGTGAGAAGAGAGAGAGGAGGGGGGATGGATGGATGTATGGATAAGAAGCGGCGACAGACTGTGGATGGGAGCTCTTTAGTACCAGGTGGGAGCTCCACCGGGTACTCAAGGGTGACCTGTCACCCAGTACTAAAGGGGGTCATGGGGGGCATATCGGGAACTATCCATTAGGTCCGGTACGAATGCTCACATTAGTACCGGATTCAATTGCAACCGGCACGAAGGTGCTGGACGAAAGGCCATTTCTCTAGTAGTGATGCTTAGTGATATTTTAGAACATTTGTTCTGGTACGGTAACGGGTAACACTGGTGAGATCAATAAATTCGGTGCATTTCTAGACCATGGTTTTTTATGGAGCGACTTTGAGTGTCCTTATGTCCTTAATTAGTTATGTAATATGTGGCGTAATATTAGAGTGTGTTTGGATGATAGAATCAGTTCCGTTTCTGGGTAGAAACGGTAGAATCTGTACCAAACACAATATAATTAGAAACGTTTCCATGAGAATCGGAGAGAAATCGTTTCTTCTTTTTGACCTACAAGAGAGAAACGGCATTTTAGGTGTTTCGTCTGATTCTAGTTCTATCCAGCCATCTAGCCAAACGGTTACACAAAGTGATTCTAATTCACATGAGAAACATTTCTAGAGAAAATCCAGATCCAAAACATTTCTACGAGAATATGGAACCTACCAAACACACCCTTAGTAAGATTAAATCAAATTCGGTGTATTTTTAGGTCACTAAGGTTATGTTGCTAAGTTGCCTTTAATATAGTTATGCAATGCGAGCACAATTTGAGGAAATCGCCAGCAAGGTGGACGTGGAGGAGGGGATTGGGGTTAAGGGTTTGAAGATTGGAGTATGCTTCAATAGCTTGATAATATTAACAAAATAGTCACTAGCGATGGTAGGCCTAACTATGGATTGGTGGTGGATTGAATGCAACAAAAGTGAGATAGGGCGGTGCCATCGGCTGGGTGGTGGAGGCTATATGATGGGTGGGTGCGAGCAAGCACAATTAGGGATGCGGTGAGGGTGGTTGAAACGACCTGATCGCAAGCAAGTGTGTAATAAAACTATTGTATGTAAGCAAAATTTACTCTGGACTATGATTAGGTAAAGCGTGGCTCGTCATAAAAATGTGGTTAACAAATTATTAGCTACAAGTGTGGCAAAATTAGTCGTGAAAAAAAAGTATGCCAAATATATCAGGAGGCTAAGGAAGTGTGGCATGTTATAATTATATTGATCGGTCAAATAGTAGTCCAACAACATAAGGTTTAACTAAGGGGGTGTTTGGGAGCACTCCACTCCAAAAAAATTGCTCCACTCCACCAACTCCGAAAATTTCGCAGCCAAACGCGTCTAGCTCCAGCAACTCCGGCTCCAGGAAAAAGGTGGAGCAGGGGGGTAGATCCACATTTTTTGTGGAGTACCTCAAGAGGTGCACAGACCTCCTCGTGGCGTTGGTGAGTATTTACCCACCATTGCCACTTGTTACATATTACCGGTTCACGAAACATAAAACTCCCGTCGCCCATTCTACCCGCGCGTCGACCGCCGCCCCGTCCCACCCGCGCGCCGGCCGCCGCGCCGCCCAGGGCGAGCTCCCCCGCGGCGGCGCGATCGGGGCGTAGGCTGGGCCATGTCCATCTTCTGGCAGGTGCCGCAGTACGTAGAAGAGAAGAGGAGAGGAGAGAGAGGAAGAAGAGAGGAGAAAATAGAAGAGTATGATATGTGGGTCCGTTAATAAAGGGTAAAATAGACCATTCACAACAAGTGCTCACGTTTTTGGAGCTGGAGCACTGCCATCAGCCAAACACGTGCAGGAGCTCCATGCTTTTGCTTTTTTGGAGTTGGTGGAGTGGAGCTAGGAAAGTGTGGAGCTGGTGGAGTGGAGCTGGTTTTTCTGGAGTGGAGTGCTCCCAAACAGGAAAAAGGGAGAAGAAAGAATACGATAAATAGGCCTAAGGATTTTTGGCTCTATTTCTCTAGCCAATTCAAATGAAATGAATATTACTAGCGGCAGCGTCTACCAAATCAATTAACATGCTTTGTCCTTTTTCCCTCACATCAACTATTTAAATGTCTAAGAGATAAAATCACAAAATTGCGAGGTGCAGAAATAAAATTGGAAGCAAGATGACAATAGCCTACATTCTACAGTGATCACAATTCACAGTTTCAAGTGGATGTTACTGTCAAAAAAAAATTAGGCCACTACTAGCGCCCGGACATCCAATGTTAATTTTTCCATCGGACGCTCTATTGCAACATCAAAATAAAATATCTGCAATATCGAAAATATATAGCTGCAACATTGAAAAATATGCGAAAAAATAACTATATTGTTTAACTTTGGAATAGAAAATTCCCGCCGCACATGAACACTATGTTTCATACAACATTCACTATGAAATATGCGAAAATAATAGTTGCAACATCCACAATTAAATTGAAATATATTTCAAACCGTCTGATTTTTTTTTACATTCCGTCAGAGTCTTAGCATTAAAAAAATTATTATGATCTGCACCGAAACGGCCAAACTCGCGGAACAGGGGTAAAACGGTATGCGCGGTGATCCGGTAAGCTTACCGACTGCCGCTCCG
>NC_028451.1:23558386-23591426 GCF_000263155.2 Setaria italica | reverse complement strand
CCCCCCCCCCCCCCCCCCCCCCCCCCCTGCCTCCGCCGCCTCCTCCTCCTCCTAACCCTAGAATCTTCGAGAAGCACCCGGCGAGGAGCCCGCTGCCGCGGCGCTTCCGGAAGCTTCTGGAGGGAGGAGAGAGATAGGGGGAGTGGGGACGGCCCCGCAGCGGTGGCAGCGGAGGCGGAGATGGGGGCGTCGGATCTGGACCGGCAGATCGAGCAGCTGAAGCGGTGCGAGCCGCTCACGGAGGCGGAGGTCAAGGCGCTCTGCCTCAAGGCCATGGAGATCCTCGTCGAGGAGAGCAACGTCCAGCGCGTTGACGCCCCCGTCACCGTACGTGCCGCGCCCTCCTTCCCCTGCCCCTTCCTCCCTCCCCGCCTCGATTCGGTCTCCGCATCGATTTGGTGCGGGAGGTTTGTGCCACCGATGTGATTCGCAAGGGTGATGTGAGACCGAGCGTGCAGATTTGGTAGGTAGTTGGGCTCCTGCTTGCGATTGTAATAGGCACCTCGCTGGATTGCGACTCAAGGTTTGTTTTGGCGACAGGATGATATCAGATAGATATGTTGCTTGGTGCAGCTGATATTGGCGAAATGGTTGTTATGCTTTCTCTGGTTGCTCGAGAAAGATGCCGTGATGTGAACGCTTGTAGTAGTCATGCAGCTTACACTTATCCTCACTTCACATGGAGGTTGTTGCCGCATCGTTCTTTTAAGCTGATGTGTTGTGTGGGGTTTCATTAGTGATTGTGTGCGTCTTCATAAAAGAAAAAGATTGCGTGTAACTTCATATAAGAAAAGGATTCTGTTTATCTTCATAAAAGAAAAGGATTGCGTGTATTGTGCTGCAGGCGACAACATGATTTTGGGTAGGTACTGTCGACGTGCATAGAAAATCATGTGTTTAATTTGTGGCTATGCTTCAGAAAGTAATGCTAGTTGAAGGGTGTAAATCTCTGTTTTGCCGATTTGCCGATATATTAATGTGCTTATTCTATTGGGTGTATAAGTGAAATCCCCCAGGTTTTGCTATTCATTTGGGTTTAACTTCAATGCTAGTTCGTTCCTAGCATGTATTTATGTCAGTTATGTTCTAATGATGCAAACATCAATGATCAGCTTAGTTTCATGGATTATATTGGCACTTGGCAAACAACAATTTTTTGATTTAGTTCATTTTGTTCCAAAGCAGCCTTCACTTTCCTAGAATAAAATAGCAGGAGTGACGCTCTTTTCATCTAGGTAAAAAGCACCCCAAGAAACAGTTTTCACATTTTTTTGTTCTTCCTTCCACTATTAAGTTGTAAATTCTCCTGATAAATATTTGTTACAACCACTTTTTGATACTTATCCCCATTTTATGTTAAGCCATTCTACCTTGATGCATTTGTTAGATGTATGCCAAATAGTTAGATCATACTGTATTTAGGATGCATGATGAGGTTCCACACATGGTACCATCAATTATGGACCTATGGCAGTTAAATGAGTTTTACTGTATGAAGAAAAAAACTAGGTTGTGGAATGGTAAAATGGTTCGCTATGTTTGACAAACTTAAAAAACTGGAACAGCTTGATATTGTGTCCTTCTGGCTATAAATTGTTGATTTCACTCCATATATTTGATTCATTGTGTATTTTCATTAATTTCTAATGAACAACACTAGGTCAAATATGTGTTGTAAAAATGTCTGCTTTTATTTTTGGGTTGGTATTCCTACATGTATTCGGTCTGATTGCTATAAGTTATATTTACATTTGCAACCAGATTTGTGGAGACATCCATGGACAATTCTATGACATGAAAGAGCTGTTCAAGGTTGGAGGTGATTGCCCAAAGACAAACTATCTGTTCCTTGGGGATTTTGTTGACCGAGGATTTTATTCTGTTGAAACATTTTTGCTTCTTTTGGCTTTAAAGGTAAATTATTTTGCTATCTCTAGAACTTGTGTCATAAATATTATTTGTTTGTGTTTTATTGCTAGGCTTCATTTTGACACTGGGATGGCTTTTGGAAAGAGCTTTTTTGTTAAAACTTTTGTACAGGCAGCTTCTGGCTTGCAGCCCAGACAATCCAAATTAGCCTTCTGGACAAGCTCTTATTGATGGTTAGCTTCCAGTCATGGTGTGTGCATGTATCAATTTCATGAAACTAACAATGGACCAGACAACAGACCATGAACTAATTTCTCTGAGTGATACGTATAAAATTGAAACATAGGAGTGATAAAGCGTGTGTATGTGAGATTATGGCCTATTGCAATTATTTCTAGCTAGGTTTGGGGTGGCTGGGATTGGCTCATTGGGAAAATGCTATGGTAATGATGTGCAATCCAAATAATAGATGGCAGCAATTTGAAAAGCCTGTGAATTTTTGTTGTCTCAAGTTATCTTGACCGACCTCTATATTCTGGATATAAATTTTAACATCCTCATAAGTTCCTCCTGTCTGAAGATAATTGTTTATCAATTATCAACCCTTGAAATGGTCTCTCATAGGATTTGGACATGTGTTCAAAATGTCAAGCTTGATTGCTTTGTTAGGATGTGGTTCAGCTGGTCCATAGCTATATATCAAACACTGGCACCAGAACAATTTGGTTCTTTCAACAGATTGTGGGTGATAAGACTTGAATTATATCACATTGATCTTGTTATGCTGTTTTCAACTTTAAGCCAACAATTTTCAGAATGATCTTAAGAAAGGATTGTAAAAGCCTGAGATGATTATAATAAAGTTATTAGCTCAAGCTTATTTTCATACTGAAACAAATCAAATATTTTTAAAATGGCAAGTACCACTAAGCTTGAAGTAAAACATATTCTTATGGTGTCAAAATACTAGGAAAAATCCTAAATAGAAGGATATCATGGGCAGGTGTGCAGCCCTGTGTCAGCTATATATATGTGAGAAAACGATGAGAACTAGTGTGGCCACATCGACCAAAAACTACTTGTGTTGCCTTGTGCTTGTATGTGAGTCCACCATAGGGAAAAACTAATGTGTGAACACTAAATAGAGGGAGTTATTTCCAACAATGAGCCTTGTTAGAATGGCCGTTTTGGTCTGATGCCATTCCTCTCATGGCACTCCTTGTTCATGACCACACCGAGTAATACCGGAAAAGACTGTCGTGCAGTTGGTCTGTATTTACTATCCTCATTATGGAGGGTAGATATTGATAATCTTCAAGGTACCTAGCATGCTTAGCAATTATGTTCTGCTTCCAACTGTACTTGTTCTTTATGGTTTATCAGAACAACTGTGCCATATTACCTTGAAAAAGGCTGCATTTGTCAGCTTAACATGACATCTTACTGGATGAGAGAAATGATTATCAAATGGATGCACTATAAGTATAAAAAGAGAGAGGTCAAGATACACTTGTTATTTTGCTTTGAGGAGTTATGCCTCCATCAAGCGTTTTTCATTCATTTATATCTGTTGCATGCATCCAGATTTCTGAATTTTATATCAAGCAGTATCTAATTTTTTTTTCCTGTAGCATAGCAAGACCAAATCTTTACCCCTATTTAATTTGTGCTCCTAATTGGTTTGATTAAAATATCTTCAGGTTAGGTATCCCGACCGTATAACTTTAATACGAGGAAACCATGAGAGCAGGCAGATCACACAGGTGTGGGTTACTTTTAGCAGGGTATTTTATTGTCCTGTCATGAAAGAGCATCTCCTTTTTTCTTTCCCTCTGAGCTCATTCATTTGCTGCAGGTTTATGGATTTTATGATGAGTGCCTTCGCAAATATGGCTCAGTCAATGTCTGGAGATATTGCACAGATATATTCGACTATTTAAGGCAATCTTCTTTGGATACTTATTTTAATCCAAGTAATACCATCATGCACTGAATTACCTATGAGATCTGATGGCAGGTCTATCTGTTCTTTCCAGTTTGTCTGCACTTATCGAAAACAAAATCTTTAGTGTCCATGGAGGCCTTTCTCCTGCTATCACAACACTGGATCAGGTAAGTTATTATCTTGGTGTTGTTTCTGTCTGTATGTGTCATTTTTCAAAATGTTTTAACCTGTGCTCTATCAGATAAGAGTAATAGATCGCAAGCAAGAAGTACCTCATGATGGGGCCATGTGTGACCTTCTATGGTCTGATCCAGAGGATGCTGTAGATGGTTGGGGATTGAGTCCTCGAGGTGCAGGATTCCTCTTTGGTGGAAATGTAGTTTCATCATTTAACCACTCAAACAATATAGATTATATTTGCCGTGCGCATCAGCTTGTCATGGAAGGGTATAAATGGATGTTCAACAACAAGATTGTAACTGTATGGTCTGCTCCTAATTACTGCTACAGGTACTTCAAATTCAAGGTTTAAAAATTTTCTTTTGAAGTTGTCAATGAATCTTTAAATTGTGCTGTTGATAAAAATCTAATGTCCTGATGGTTTACATAAACTATAGGTTATTGGTTATTACCAAAAATCTGTTTGAATATAGACTATCTCTGGACTCTGAGGGATGGGAAGGATCTGTGACTTACTGTATATGTTTTGGTGACATAAGCTGTTAAACATTCACCCACCAATTAAATCTGCCAACTCATTTGAGGCTGAGCTGTTTGTTGTTTCTGCTGCCTCCATGGTTTTGTTTTATATTAAAAAATAGCTGAAAATTGTATGTCGTCAAGTTTTGGAAGATGATATACATATACCTATAGTGCCTGCTGAGTTTTAATATTTCTACTGCGCAGTTCTTCTAGTTGCCCATATGCTCACCATATTAGGATTTTGGAGGCCACTTGAACCTAGGGAACTGTTTGAATGGGAGGACTTGAATCTTGATCCTTAAGATTTAGTTTGAATTTGAACTTAGCCTGAAAATATCCTAGAGCAACCCTACTTGTATGTTACCTTGGGTGTTGTTTGCTACTGAACTTCATCTTTTTTTCTGTTTCTCATCTTCTTTGTCAGCTTGTAATGATGCGTAAATATATACTACCTCTGTTCTCTAATATACGACGTTTAGGACAAGCTAGCTACCTCATTTTTAACCTAATTAGCTTGTCCTAAATGTCATATATTCAAGAATGGAGGGAGTTTTCTTTTTTTGTTATTGACATCGCAGATTCCTTACCTTACAAAAAATTACCTTCTTGTAGGTGTGGCAATGTTGCTGCAATCCTAGAGCTGGATGAGAACCTTAATAAACAGTTCCGTGTATTTGAAGCTGCACCACATGTTTGTATTCTCCACCTTTGATATGTCATACCTCTATTGAATAACTTATCCTTTAGCATCTAATTTTCCCATACTTGTCCTTTAGGAATCAAGAGGCGTTCCTTCTAAGAGGCCTGCACCAGATTACTTTCTGTGATGCTGCACATTGAACGCCCGAACTTGCTGCCTAATTTGTGCTTACTGGCACTGGCAGGCAAGCTCAGCGGAAGATGTCCCATGTTGTAAGAGCTCAGGCCTCACGGGAGTCCTGCCAGGAGGTGCTTTTTCAGGATGTGTAAATCTAGTGTCGCGTTCTCCTTTCAGGCCTATGATTTGTAAGAGAGCTGATGTTGGCATTCAGTTTTTCACAGAATAGCTCCCATTTGAGCTCGAGAAACATGTGTCAATGAAGGGGTTTCGTGGGGTGTTGTGCACTGGTACATGATGTAAAATTTTTGTCGCGGTGCCTTCGTCCTAAGAAAACCAAGGTAGAGAGTGATTTGCAGATGGTGTGCCTGAATATCCTGCTTTGTTGCGCTGGAACATGTAGGAAATTTTGTAGCTGACATTCGTAAACTTTTAGTAGGAAAGCATGTGGTCCAGTACCGTTTGCGTCTAGCACTAACTTGCCTGAAATATTCGCATGTAATGATTGTAATGTAAGTTGCTCAAGCAGCTTTTCTAATATGGCTAGCTGTAAATTTACTAACCGCATTTGATACTGTGTTGTGCCTTCTTTTTTCTTTCTGCTGTACTTGTGCGATTATGCAGTTTGCCTCACTTCCCCTGCCTTCTTTCTTCTGCTGTTCTTGTGCGATTATGCAGTTTGCCTCACTTGTTGACAGAAATTGGTCGTGTGACGTTGATGCTGGTAGGAATAATGTATCGTGATGATTTTATTTGGAATTCGAGGACAGATCTGGCAGATTTATTTACAGTGCACTGAATGATTTCATGTGACTCAGCTGGTTGGTCCACTTTCAGACTGTTCACGCAAATCTCGTCTGAATAAGTAAATTAGTGGTGGTACTAGACGTGAGTTGAAGCCAGTAGTATTCTGATTATCTGATATATAGGGTCCATTCTGCCCTACTTCATCGTCAATGTAAAGATGATACTAGATTTATTGTGAAACTATCATAACATATATTTTTTATTTAAAATAAAATTAATTTTAAAGATATTGTCGATCAAAGATAAAAGATGGTTTGCTTGATCATCTGTCACTTTTGGGACTATGGGGTCTGCATGAAACCATTCATATAAACTTTCAGAACATTTTTTTATTTTAACCTAGGTTATTTTTTCCGGGCACAATATTTTTTTCATTTTTATTACAGTTGAATATTTTTTCTCCAAGCAACATTTTTTGCAAATATGACGGATGAGCCGTTTTGACTTTTCTATTATGCATCTAGATATAGATATAAGGTATATCTAGATGCATAACAAAGTTTATGAATCTAAAAATTCCAAAACGACCTATAATTTAGGATGGAGGGAGCGGTAACTTCCCCATAGCAGATTAGCAGTTCAGTTCAGTTAGTAGTTTCATTCCTGATAAAAAATACTAAAAAATTGATAATAACATAAACAAGTTTAGGCCCACCTGTCAATGTCATATAAGTACTCCGTATGTTCCATTAAAATATCTTATATTCGCTTGTTGTTCCCCCGTGTCGACGGCTCGCCACCTCTCCCCACCCCCGCTCCACTCCCACTCCCACTCCCACCCCGCCTCGCCGGAGGCCGGAGCACGCCGCCGCGCGCGAGCCTGCGCCTGCGCTTGCCGCACACGGGCGGAAGATGGACACCGTGGCTCCCCGCCTGAGCCGCTCGTCGACACGGTACGGGCCCGTCAGCAGCAGCGCCGCCTCCTTCAGCGGGCCCGTCCGGAAGTGGCGCAAGGCCTGGGTGCCCCTCGCCGGCGCCGGCGCCGCCGGGCCCGGGGGAGGGGCTTCACGGGGTGACAACAAGGTGGTGCTGTTTAGGTGGACGCCGGTGAACGGCGGCGCGGGAGGAGGGGGAGTCGCCGACCGCGGCATGGAGCCGGCGGCCGGCGGCAGGCGGCGCTACGTCCCGGTGAGGCTTACTGGCTTCAGAGATTGGGTTCGTTTGGGTTGTATGCTTGCTTGTTGTGCTCGAGTGGATTCGATTTGATGCGGAGATTTGAGAACTTGGATGCTTATGGTTGGATTGGGGAGTACAGATTGTGCGAGCAAACGTAGGATTAACGGGTAATGTGGATTCGTATGGATGGATTTGAGTCTTAATCCATCCAGTAGCATTTCGTGGATGGGGATTGTACCTATTGCTTGGGACCAGTTAGGATTTAGCGCACTTTTAGTCAAGGTTGGGTTGGGTTAAGGGGTTAGGGTTTAACTAGTTCATTTGTGGAATTGTGGTGTGTGCTAGCTTTACCTTCCGGTTAGAAGCTGTGCAGTTCTGTGGTACACGAATTGTGGGATTGTAAATGTTTGGGAGAAATTTAGTCAAATGTGTTCAGATCAGGTTGGTATTGTTCATGGCTTTGTTCGTTCTACCACATATTCAAATTGCAGTGAGACTGAGAATGAGGATTTATCCACATATGGTAAGTGATGGCCTTCCTCGTGGATTCTATTTGCTTTGTACCGTAATCAGTCGTCTGTAATCTTAGCTCAGGATTGTTCCAGATACTGGTCAGTGTGAGTGATGATCGGAATAAGTCAACTGAGTTGCTCGTGTTCATCTTTCTTTGGATTCTACACAATGTGTGCATTGAGAAGAGATCAGATTCTAGTCTCAAATGTGAATTAGAAAAGAAGGCAAGTCTTGTTTGAGAATATGGTTAATGATGCAGATTTATAGTCTTCTGATTCTTAGCCATCTAACGGCAAGCAAAAATAAAATTAATGATGTTCCTGTTGATGAAACATTCTCCTTTACTTGATTATGCCATTGATTTGCAATAGGCAGGCTCCAAATGTCTGCATATCCCTCCCACTTCCCTTTAAATTTCATCCAGAGCCAAGCAATTGATCTTCTCTCCATGTGTGTGAACACTCGACAATCGTAGTGTTTAGTGATATTTGTTGGTTGGCTGAGCAGGGGCGGAGCTATGCTCTACTAAATTATTGGCAAAGACTACTAGTGAACATTTGCTTGCTGAAAGTCTTGAATTGAATATTTGCTTGCTGAAAGTCTTGAATTGGCATCATCCAGAAAACTCCTGTGTATCCCATACTTTTTGGATCTCTCATAAGAATTTCTCTTTGTTAAAGCCAGTAAGGGTAAAAGGATGTAGCTGTCTCTCATTCTGATAAGTTGTACAGTCTGTTAAGGCTCGTCATGTAAACAGCTTTTCTCTAAGAAACCTGCAAAACTTATATATGCATCTTTGTATTTCAGGCTGCAGGGGAGGCGCAAAACACTAGCAAAAAGGGCACCAGCAGCGAGCTCAACTTGAACCTTGACCTGGAAGACCCCGATGATGACACCGATGCTGATATGAGCACGGATGAGCCACGCGACGTAGAAGATAGCAACCCGCGTCCAGAAAGCCGGTTGAAGCGGAAAGCATTTTAGCCCCGTGGCCACCTATAGAGATGTGGATTGGAGCACCAGCTTTGTCTTCCACCGGAACCTTCCGCCCACGAAGCGGATTTCGTGTACCATAATCTAAGCATGTAACTTGTACCAGTCAGCCCGTCCCCTTATGCCTATTCAAGTATTCAGTGTAGAGTGTTGTGTATCTTCGATGATCTGCCCATGTTCACATGCTATAATTGGTCTGTTCGGTTATCACTTGTCAGTTGCCACTCCTGTAAGAAGATAGCCGTGAACTTTTCATGTTGGTGTGTACTGCTAGACGTAGCAACATCTTAATGTGCAGAATCCCAGATGTTTGAACGGTGTGTCTGAAGATGAGCGATGAGAGTTTTTTCATTCTTTGCCGTGCATTCAATTATTTTGCTTTTCGAGGGATGCGGCCGATATTATGCCGGTATACAGCAGAGCCCGACTGCCCGAGCATGATCAGCTCGTGGTGGTAAACTTGTAGGAAGCGTAGGAGAGGCTCCCGGTCCAGCTGTGGTGGATCAGCTCCGCCCTCACGGCGCCGCCGTTGGCGTTGGCGGCGCCCAGCGCGACGTGCAGCTGGTAGAGGTGCTCCGTCGCCATGTCAGCGCCGTCTCCTCGCACCGCCTCACGTCGTCGTACCTGCCGCCCAGCAGCGCGCCATGGAGCCAGGCGTCGAACTCCGCCGCCGCGAGCGGGGGGTGCCCCTCTGGCGCAGGTTGTGCGTGGCGCTGCCGGAGCCGAGGACGAGGACGCCCTCCTCCCGCAGGGGCGCCAGCGCGCGGCCCACGACGTGGTGGTGCGCTTCGTCGCGGCCGGGCTGCACGTAGAGCTGGCACACCGGGATGTCCGCCGCCGGGTACATGAGCATCAGCGGCACCCACGCGCCGTGGTCCTCCTCCACGGGACCCAACCCGGCTTGCTCCAGGAGAACCTTGGTCCTCTTGGCTAACTCCGGGGCGCCGGGGGCAGGGTACTTGAGCTGGATACACAAGGGTTAATTGTTCTTTTTTCTTTGGGATGCGATGGCGATGCCAATGGAATCGCGATGAGTGAAGAGATGCATTGGATGGGAGCCGCCTGGGTGGTGGAGGAGAGGCGCGCGGGCCTATCTGAGCGTAGCGTACCTGGTACATGGGCGCCGGGAAGCCGTAGAAGTCGTGGATGGTGCCGTTGCTGCCGCGGACGACGCTCACCGCCGGCGCGGCCGTCTCCCAGTGCGCCGACACCACCAGGATGGGGATGGCGCGCGGTCGGGCCTCTTCGTCGCCGCGGCCGGCGGCCACGATCCGAAGAAGGCCCTCGCCGGGATGGTGTCGTCGACGGCGAGCATGGGCGAGCCGCGGTGCGACAGGAAGTAAGTGTCCATGGTTGGTTGGTTGATTTGGGACTTTGGGTCTTGCCGTAGCCTCTCGCCGTTGGCGTGACAAATAGTATGATTTTTAAATCATGCATGCATGATTGATGGCCCGTAACAGGAACGAGCTCAGAAGCTTTTAAAACTGCTTATAGCCTAGCCGCCCATCGGCGTGATCGCTCCGGCCGGAGTACAGTAACAAATCAAAGTTTTCTTGTCACCTCAGTACTACGGGTAGGTAGATCAAAAGGAAACAACAAATGTCTCCACCAAAACGCAAAATGGATTCCACTCCAAACAAGAGGCCGCAGCAGCCTGCCTGTCGTACTGTCTCCGGTGACTAGTGCAAACTACCGTACGGTCAAAACTGTCCTGTGTTGATGCGTCTTGAACTCTAAACACAAACTGAGGAAAGAGAGTTTCAAGTTGGTGATTGGGTGTATATGAAGTTGCAGCCATATGCTCAGATTGTGTAAATAGAAGAACAAACAAAAAACTCAGCTACAAGTTCTTTGAGCCATTCTTAATCCTCCAAAGAATAGGCCAGGTGGCATACAAATTCCAACTTCCAGATACTAGCAGGATCCATCCAGTGGTACACGTATCTCAGCTCAAAAAAGCAATACCCCCTGACACAGTGGTAAGCTCATATGAGGATCTAAACTGTGTTACTGCTGTTACTACTCTTGTTCCTGCACAGGTACTGGACATACGTCTGCACAAGGTGGGCAACAAGGCGGTGCCATATGGACCGGTTAAGTGGGACTCGCTGCCTACGAAAAAGGTGACCTGGGAGAACTTACATCTACTGCACGGTGAGTTTCCTGCGATGTCTGCAACTGTGTGAAGATCTTCAGCAAAATGGAGGTGGCGAAATTCTGGAAGCACTCCAGGATGAGCGCTTGCTTAAGGGGAGGGGGATTTCATAACCCCGTACTGGGCCTGAGGCCATGTAATTGTGTGGGTGGGTCGGTGTGCGTATGGGCCGAGCCTGTGTAAGCAAATATGCACCGTGTGCCAGTGAGCAAGGAGACATGAAAGAATAATGAAACGGATCCGAATCCCTATACCGGCAGGTAACTTAATCCCCGGCTGTTTTCTGCTCAGGCTGGTCTGCCTCTTCGGTTTCAGCTGCGGTTGCGCCTCCCTCTGCGACACCGACTTCTGCAGGACGCAGGACGCGATCATGTAACATGTAGCCCACCTGAAATGAACAATGTGTCACTGATGTCGCTTGTTGTGAGGACAATGTTGGCAATTCACAAGATATAGCCAATTTTAAAATGAAATTTTAGTGTAAGCAATATAGGATAGTAATATGTATCAGAATGCAGCGGTGGAACCACTTGCTGAGACTCTACATGGTAAGAACACCGTACAAGTTAACTTCAGACTCATTTGCCTCGCTGAGATACAAATATGTTGTTACTAAGAGACAGATTCAGTTACTAGGATAGTATTCATTCATTGTGATCAAAGGAGCACAATCAACTGCTCAGTTTCAACAAACCACTCTAGCCTAAAGGCAAAAGCTGTGGAATCTATTGTAACAGAATTACTTAAGTCCTGCCAACTCCACAATATTATGCTCCAACTCTAAACTCCAGCTGGAGCTAGCTCTGAGTGGACTTGGAGCTATCAAGATGGGGGTGTTTGGCTAGGAGTGTACCTCCAGCTCCAAAAAAGAGAACTTTTAGGATGATTTGTCATTGTTACCCCTAACTCATGGCCCCACATGTCATCCTCTCATGAAATAATGGGCTTGGCTCATTGCAATTTCAGAAATTCCAAATAAATCTCAAAGGCCCATGTGGGCATTAGCAAGTGGTTGGAGTGGTGCAAACCTTTAGTCCCACATTACTAGTGGAGGAGAAGGATGGCATACATAAATATGGTGGTTGTCTCCACTCCTCTGAGCTATGTGTGTGGGAGAGAAGGAAAGCTCCACACGCGCGCTCGCTCGCCAAGCCTCGCCGGGCATGCGACACCTACGTGAATGGTCTACCGAAATCCGGCCTTCAGCCTTGCGGTGGTGCGGTTTCCTTTTATCGTTTTATTTTTTGGTTACTTGGCCTTCAAGTCAGCAAGATATATGGAAGCCTAATCGGTTTAGATCACGATCGCGACGTGAGATCGTGGGTTCTCCTATATATACGACCCATCAGCCTCTACCGAATAGACATCTAATCGATCTCGGGTTTTTGCCTCTTCTCGCTGCTACGCCACCACCATAGTCAACTCTATCTCGAGCGCTAGCGTGCACCGACGAACGGGAGAGTAGGTCTCCGGAACCTCTCGCTCTTGTGATCCTGCACCGGGAGAGGGCAAATAAGGTTTTTGGAAAGCGCTCCGCGTGACTGCTCAGAGTCTTCGCCATGGCTCGTCTTTCGTCCAAGTCCGGCATTGCGGCGTGCCATCATCTTCGACGTCGTTTGCTGCGCTCCCCCCGCAACACCATTGTCGTTCCATCAGCACCTCTTGTCATTACAGCTGAGTACATACACCGTGATTTGATCTGCTATTTCAGCATGCTTTCTGAGATTATGTTGGTGTGCTTGATATTGCCTAGTATGTTAGAGATTTACACGCTAGGTTTTGTTCTTGTCATGATAAATCTAGTTCGGAATTTACTATTATGGTTGTCTAATTTTCCAACATCCTCTCCCACCTTACCTTCCTCCATAGAATGACTCACGCGGGGTGGGGAAGTGAAGCTCCGGTGGCGAACCGGTCTGCCGGGGTGCTAGGCGGTGGCCAGCAGCGGTGCCCTTGCGCCCTTCCTGGCGAGTCGCGACAGGGGGAGGAGTCTGCGTCCACGCCATCCCTTTCCCACGAGGATTCGGGAACATATCCAGTGTTGCCTTTACTTGAGGCCCGCGTCGCTCCCCCCGGGCGACACGGGCCGCCACTTCCAACTCTCCCCTGCCTCTCGAGCTCTCCTCACCCCCATCGGAGGGGGTCACCGGAAGCCCGCGCAGCCCCAGAGAATGGCGGCGATGGGGCAAACTGGCCCGCGCGGGGCCTGTACGCAGGGCGGGATGGCGCAGGGTGGCGGTTGCCGGGTGGCGCGCCGGGGTGGCAGCGGCCTGGATCCGGCCCCATCCTGGGCGGATCTGGCTCCCCCGCCCTCGGATCCACCACCCTAGCCCTATTCTGGCAAGTGCCCGGTGGTGTGGAGGAAACCGGCCGCAAGCGCCCGCGCTGTGGAAGCTCTTGGCTGCCCTGGTGCCAGATGCACGGAGAAGGGGCTACGGGCGAGCGGCGCGGCATGCGGCGGCAAGACGGCGTGAGCGGGCAGTGGCGGAAGGGGAACAAGTGGTGGCGGCGGTTGGCGATGGCAATGGCGATGGCGAGGAGCTGCAGGCCGGGTGCCCCCCTCCCCCTGAGCAGGTGGCGGCGGTGGTTGCGGCCATGGAGGCCTTCCTAGCGTCGGCAGGAGGAGGCCGCAGCCGGCGGGAGCCGAATGTGTTGCTGCTCGGCAGAGGTGAGGAACGAGGGCGGCGATGGCGGGGAGCTGCAAGCCGGGTGCCCCCTCCCTCCCCCCCCCCCTCCCGAGCAGGTGGCGGCGGCGGTTGCGGCCATGGTGGCCTTCCTAGCACCAGCGAGGAGGAGGTCGCGGCCGGCGGGAGCCGAGGAGCCGAATGTGCTGCTGCTCGGTAGAGGCGAGCAACAGGGGTGGCAATGGCGGGGAGCTGTAGGCCGACTGCCCCTCCCAACCCCTCTCTGTTGGCTGCGCCAGCTTCTGCCGGCGGGAGGATCAGACAACTGGCTACGTGGCGGCATTCTTCGGCTCCTTAGCACCCGGCGGTCCCCGTGCTCCTGGTGGCGGCGCTGTTTTCTAGGGAGGGAACGGGGTGTAGGCGAAAGCCTTGTGCCTGCTTGCGGGTCAATAACAGCGACGCCCTCGGGCACCGCTTCCCTTCTTCAAGGCGTCATTCATTCCCCCCTTTTCCCTCCCTTACAGTGAGCTTCCGGGTGAAAGCCTTGACCATGTTGGTCGGACGACGACGGCGCCAGTGGCGTCGCCCCCTCCCTTGAGGCGTCATCTTGGAAGCTCAACGGGTTCTTGCTTAGGTCGTCCACCTCATCCGGGTTGCTTAGGTCGTCGTCGTCTGGCGAATGCTTTGCCGCCCCCTCTTCTTTGGCAGATGCTTTGCCGCCGTCGTTGGTTGGCTGCTTCGGGCGGATGCTTTGCTGCCGTCGTTGGTTGTGTCGGGCGGATGTTTTGCCGCCGTTGTTGGTTGCTTTGGGCGGATGCTTTGCCTCTATAGTTGTACTGGTTGGGTGGATGTGTTGCTACCATTGTTCAAACTGTGTGTGTGCCCGATTGGCCCGCGTTGTAACGTTTCTAAACATTATTCCTTCTTAATATAAAGATACGCAGCTCTCCTGCGTATTCACAAAAAAGACAGGGGGAGGAGTCGGGGACGGGAGGAGAAGCGAACTGGAGACAGGGAGGATGCATCAGGAGGAGAAGAAAAGAATACAACAACCGGTATGTTTGTGTAACCGATGGTAGAGGTGGGTAATTATCTCCGAACTCCACGAGTAGGTTCATATCTGAGAGTTTTGGAGTTGCAAATGAGGTGCTCCACCAAAATAAACTGGGGCTCCAAAAACTCCATGGAGCTGGGCTGCTCCAAAAAATGGTAGAGTTGGCCTGTTTGGCTAGCTCCACTCAATTCTGCCTGGAGTTTGGAGTTGGAACCATGCCAAACAGGACCTTAGTAGCACAAAACAAATTGCCAAGCTACAACATAACGCAAAAACCAAGCAGGGCTGTATACAAGTTGGCGGCAGATATATTCCAGTTTCCACTTTCCAGCTATGGTTGCAGTACAATTTGTAGGACCATATGTTCATATCAAAACAAACCACAAGGATATGAATGAATGAATCCACACAAGTCAACAGTTGGTACGCAAACAAGCATAGATCAAGACAACATGCTTGGATTTCCTAGAATATGTTGACAAATAGATAGTAAATTTATGACGGCATACCTTTACAACAGAAGCAACAGTTCCTGGTGGCTTCGAAGGATCAGGGATTTGGAAAATTGCACAATGCCGGCTAGGATCAAACTTCTCATTTATTGGATCGAACTTTTCAACTCCAAACTTCTTGAGAACCTGTTCAGATTTGAGGGCAGATTTTCACACTAGGGAATCTTGTTACACAATCCAAATTAAGGAAAACATTGGAAGGAAAAAGTGTCCCTGTAAAGGATAAAGTCTTTTTTTGGCAGTCAAAGGGAAGCCACAAGATTACCTCTGCTAGTTGCTTGTCAGTCATGTCTACACCCTCCAGAAGTGTTTTCAGTAGTGGCACAGCTCCAGCAAAATCTTTAGAGGTATCTATTTTCGAGAAGCTTTCCTTGACAACAGATGACGCTCTAGCCAAATTGTCAGCAACATCTAACAAGCTCTTAGAGAAGTTCTGCATGCACAATTGTGACAGATGCTATAAGCAATAGCTAATTCAGAACATTTCATGGAAATACATGTCAAAACATGATGGAAACAGACCTGTACTGCATATTTTTTGGAGTTTTCAGATTCACGCTTTGTCCGAGCCATGATATTTTCCATTTCTTCATAGCTGTGCAAAACCTTATCCTTCATATCTTTGATTTCATCATCCTTGGACTTCAACAATCCTTCCTTCTCATGAACTAGCTTCACAAGATCATCTTTTGACAGATCAAGATCTTTGATACCTGTATCAGAAAATGCAGTTCATTTAGTACCCCCCACTTCCTAATATAGATTGGGACTTCAGTCTTACAGACCTTGTTCTGATGCCATCTCACTTCCAGATGAAATACTGTCTTCATTGGATCCATCTGAGGTGCTTTCATGGTCCCTTTGGTTCCTTAACTTCCTTGTCACTTTGTTGGGGCGAAACAGATGAGAACCCAAACCTTTGAAAAATGCTGGTCGAGTATCTTGAATGATGATTCAAGATATACGGAACCTGGTAGTAAAGAAAGCAAGAAACATCTATAATAAGAGAACACATAGCATGAGCACATAGCACTACTTTTTGGTTATCCATGTTTCCCTAAACAGTTCCTCAACAAAGTGTACTAAATGAATTTAAAATAATAGTAAGACTGGTCTTTGAATGATAGTTTTTACAACATCAGATTACTACTAGAATTCCAGTACCAGTAGTTCAACTGGTTTCCAGGAAGATTGTGGGTAAGAACACATGCATCATCAGTACTCCATAATTTCCAAGAAAATAAAGAAAAGCGAATGAGCATCCATTTCCTGGTTGCCAATTACTGGTTTGAACAGTCAACATACAATCCTTATGATTCAGCTCAACACTCGATGTATTTTCCCACTTGTATGCATGGTGGAAGTAGAGTTTGTAAATGATAGGAAAAATAATACATGTACCATAATCAGCCCTGTTGAAGCTTTATGCCATCTTAACTAAGTGTCAGGGGAAAGTAAAATGGCAGTTTACTGCAGAACTCCACTATGTTGTTATTAAAAAGACACCCTCCTTTCTTTTACATGAACATCCTAGGGAGCAATTTTATATTTTATAAACAAATTATGCAATTTCTCTATGATAAGAGGAAGCTAGGTGGAGCACAACCATATGTTCCTAAATTTCCTACACCATATTTCAAGTATGCTCAATGGTCAGTTCCTTTTTTGCTCATTTGACATTAAGACTAAATAGTGAGGTAGTTCAAGGGAGAACAATTCAGGTAGTAGAACTTAAAAGAGCATGTGGTGATCACGGGGTTTTGGTTTTGTAACGTGTTTTTCAAGTCTAAATTTCCATTTGCAGAGGAATATAGGGAGTATTCTATCGTTCCTTTTGAGGTTTCCTTCTTCGACAATGATGTGACAGAAATAGAATAACATAGAGAAATGATTTTAAAATTACATTTACAGAATACCCAAACTTCAAGAGACAAATGCTATATGACAATTGATTTTTAAACTGTTGATCACGGCATGGCTACCTATCCTCTATGTCACAGATAGGAGCAACACTACACAAATTCTGAGGTACAACTACAAAAGAATCAACATTAATGAAACATTTACATAGACATTCAACAGATATGATCACCTATTCACTTTATTATTCTTAAACAAAAATGTCATCAAAATTAACATGTGAAGTTACCGAAGGATGCTGCCAAGCTCAAGTGTACATTACTAGCTGGCTAAATCCTAAGAAGCTGCTATGGAGCAATCCCAGTTAGCTCATAGAATGTCACTCTACCAATAGTTTGCTTCCCTTCCATGTTTTAACAGTATAAATTGGACACCTACCATAAAACAAGAAATTTAAATAAATAGGTTTTGTGCACTTAAATCCTCGATTACAAATGTGAGGAACATAGAACAATCCAACCAACACATCCTCAGTTAGTATACATAATACACTTATTGCGCATGAATGGCAATCTCACCATCACCAACAACAAAGCCTTTTATTCACAAGCTTGTAGCACCCATGGCCACCGGCGGACCACCATCGACGTGAGCAGAGACACGGTGGATATCGGTGGGGAGGGCAAAGTACCCTGAACCCCTTGAACAAGTGTTCTATTTCTTTTTCCAGATGATAACCAGCAGTTTAGGATCGGGTACAGCATAAGCCCGTCTCCTTCCGGTTACAGACACTGACCGATCAGTCCCACACGACAGCGTTACATAAAATGTAAATATCAAAGCAAAAGCGTATTCCTAACTCCCGTCTTCTGTTCGTCGACAGACTCCTTCGTCAGTTCATGACATCTCCCTCCCCCCTTTTGAGCTTGCTGGTCCTCCAGCAAGTTGCTCAGGAAAGCGCTTCTGCACGACGTACCAGTCCTCCCATGTCGCCGCGTCCGCCAGCAGATGAGTCCATTTGATGAGAGCTTGAGGGAATGCTCTGATACCACTGTAGCACCCGTGGCCGCCGGCGGACCGCCGTCGACGTGAGTAGAGACACGGTGGATATCGGTGGGGAGGGCAGAGTACACTGAACCCCTTGAACGAGTGTTCTATTTCTTTTTCTAGATGATAAACATCAGTTTAGGATCGGGTACAGTATAAGCCCGTCTCCTTCCGGTTACAGACACCGACTGACCGGTCCCACACGACAACGTTACATAAAATGTAAACATCAAAGCAAAAGCGTATTCCTAACTCCCGTCTTCTGTTCGTTGACAGACTCCTTCATCAGTTCATGACATCGCTAATTGGGGTAAACTAGAGATCAAACCCAATGAGAGCCAGCAAGAAAATAAGTACACTGTGATTACAAATTAGTGCCTGAAATGCTACCAGCAACAAGAACACTAAAACAAAGGAGTGGAGGAGTTCTCCACAGGTACATTGGCAGCATCACCCAGATCAATTGTTTTTATGCCACGCCACATTCCAATACCATCCTAATCTACCAAATAACACATAAAAATAGAACCTTTAGATCGACTGGCTAACCCTGGATGCAAAATCCTCACAGTAGAAGCAAGGAATAGCATCAACACCCCAGAACTACTCGCCACGCCAGTCGGCAGTAGCCCCCTGATTCACCAAACAAACAACCGAAGAGGCGGTGTAGAAATGACAAATCTCACCCTGAGCGAAGAGAAGGAAGCAGTGAACGGCTCTGCGGCGGCCGCCGCCGCCACACCGAAGCGCGCCACCCCCGTGCGCCGCGCCGCGGTGGACGCCGCCACCGCGACGACGCACTGCCTGGACACGCGCGCGAGGAGGCGCGAGGCCAGCATCCCTGCGCCGCCCGGGATCAAATCGAGGAGCGCGGCGAACCTTCCGCCGGAACCAGGAGATGAGAGCAGCAGAGGGAGGGAGGGAGGGAGAGCGGAAGCGAGAGAGCAGTCGGGGAAAAGAATGGAGGATTTACGCGAAAATTACCGGAATACCCATGGTACATAGGAGTAGGGTGCTGCAGTTGCAAGGGGGTGCTTATGTCTTTTGGCGCCGGAGGTTTAGTGCGTCGGCTTGTCGCGCAAGAAGGGTTTAAGGCCTCGATGAAACCGGCTGATCTAGCTTACTAGTTTTTTAGGACATCCCGCTGCTCCCTCCGTTCCAAAATATTGTTTGTTTTGATTTTTTGAAATATATAACTTTAGATATATGCATCTAGATATATATTTATATTTAGAAAAAATAAAACGAATAGTAATTTGGAATGGAAGAAGCACAGCTAGTCATCGAACAACGGGTTGTAGCTTTTTCTTTTTTCCACCACACTTGTTGAAATATCATGCTCGGGCAACTGTCGCCGTCAGAGATTGTTCTTGTTGTTGTTGTTGTAAAATTGAAGTGGACAACAACAAAGTAACTTAGCTACTTAGATTTCTTGTGTTGGCAAGTTAAGAGTAGTGTCGACTCAAATACCATTCTTATGCATTCAGTTGAGTACTCATCTACTGATAAAAAAGGTGCGTTTGTTTATGTCATTATGTGAGAGTTTTGTGTCTGTATTGTATTTCGACTAAAAGAAATTAAACAACTAGAGGTGTGTTCACGAGAGTACTTAAAAATGAGCCAAAATAAGATTAACAAGTCATCCTAAAAAATTTAGAATAGATTAATAAAAATGTGGAATGATCTTGATTGCTTCTATTTATTAATCATATTTTGTGCTAATCGACTTCTACATGCAGGTACACATACTAAAGGGTTAACAATGACAAGGATTATAGAACAAATTTTGAATTGTAGAATAACTTGCTTTTTGAGATGGAGGGAGCTAGTATCTCGGAGTTGTTCCAGCACCAAAACATAATCAAATACATAAGAACCCCAGGAGTATATCACACATCGAATGGGATAACATATTACCCTACAGTTTGTTCCATCTATTTCAGAATCATGATTTTGAACATCAACGGGCTTCATGTCTTCTTAGCGACTTAGCGTGCCCCCCGAATCAGAAGGGGTTCCCTAAGGGGCCACCGTACCTTAGTGTTTTAATGTTAATTTGAACGGGAATTGCCCTTATATGAGGTTACATGCATAAAATGCTCCACTATAAAACTGTAGTATTTTGGATTGGAAGCTCCATATGCTAGAGATGTTTCTTCCGCCAGGTACAAGTTGGTAGTAAACGATGAGCTCCTTTGAGGAATCCTTTTTAGTAAAAAGGAGATGCTTCAAAACAAAGGAAACATATAACTCACTGATCACGAGATACATATGACTATATGGGCCATTCCGTTTTTCTCTTCCCTTGTCTCTTCAAGGCATGACCATGATTCCAGTATGTAAAACGCGGCCTTTTCAGACAACTCACGCTTATTTGCACTCTGCTTGCCCATCTTATCTTTCGCATGATCAACTCATAAACTTCTGACCTGCAGTGACATGGATATATACGCACTAGGATTCTGGCTCTTCTAGATCGAGATGCTGTGCTCTGAATGCAAGGAGAAAGCACCGTCGGCAATGGGGAAACAACGTTCATCACCATCAGGAAGGAAGAACCCCATGCGAAAGCGCAGTATGGAGCTGTTGTGCGCCATTGCTCAGCCTCCCAAAGAATGCTGGAGCATCAGGGAACGGATCAACTTCAGGATTGCCCTGGCGAGGTATATAGTTCTGCTGAAACATGAACCAGATATACCGCAGTACAATCCCAACATCTTGAGCCTTCCGACTGGAACGACAAATCTATACCACCATTCATTCCATGTACAACAATTCTAAACCTAGCTCCTTTCGTAGATTTGGTCAGGACTGGCCACGAGTTGCACAATTCATCGCCACAAAGACAACTGATCAGGTAAGAATGCCCCCAGCCAGGCTCACAGCTTGTCTCCTGCTGCTTCGGTGAAACCTAAAGATCTTTGAAACCACGCTGTGGAATGTAACAGTTTGCTGCTTTTCAGATCTCTATCTATGCCCATGAATATTTCCAGAAGCAACGCCTCACAGCCAAACCGATGACGAAATTACCATCTCAGCTCGTCTTGTCCACGACATAAGCACTGCACCAGCAAGACTGACACTGAAACTGGATCAACTTGTGGAAACTGGATCAACTAACTTGTAACATGTCTATTCCGCTCTGAATGGTCATAACTGAAACGCCAACTGATGAATTCTTGCTACATCCTGCAAGGCAATTCTCATATAAAATAAAAGTGTTGTCAGAGAGAATCACAAGATCTTGCAATCCTGACAGAGTGACCAGCTCTTTGTTGACTTTGAGTTACACAACAAAAACCTGAATCTGTACATGGTTACAAGAGTAAGTTGACCACCAACATTTCAACAACAGTAAACAACATTGTTGCCCCCCTTCCATTACCATTTTCCACCTAACCTACTGACTAACGACATTTGCCACGACATGCCAATGCACGTTGGGTTACAGTATATACACGTGTGCGCATTAGTCAAATACATGCAACAAGGTGTTGGGACATTATACAGAAAAGCTTGGCTTAGCAATGAGAAGGATTTCCTCTCCTCCAAATGAATAATCAAATGAGAGAGCATGATATTAAATACTGACCCTAAAAACACTCTACTCTTTCACCTACACTGCAATAATTTTACAACAGCAGCGAAAAGATGACAGCCACATCTGACGAGAAATGTTAGGCCCACGATAGCCCATACCTTCTCAACTTCCATTGTGGCTGCTGCTCATCCAGCAGCTTTCTTGCCTTTCCATCAGATCCATTGAGCTCAAGAGTTGAGACTCAGGTGATCGCAAATGGAGTCCACGGACAAACTTTGTGCACCTATGGAAACACAATTGCTCAGGGGGGCTTCACAATTCACTAGCTGTGCCAGCGGCATACGCACCAAGTGCAGAAGAATAATATCTTCAACCTTCAGGTGAGGGAGGCCTGTGACCGTATGGCACATAATAAGAGGTCTCCTGGCCAATTGGTGTCCGGAGAAGAGGGTTCCATCGGTCAAAGATGATGCGACCACCTCGTCCAATCCTACCTCGACACCGAAATGGTGGTGTTGTGGCACCATTCTCAATGGGAGGATCTGGTGGCGGCTTGATACCTGCTGCGACCAATTTCTCTGGATCAAGTGGTCTTGTGAATAAGAATACTGGCTCCTCGGGGTCCTGTATTTGAAGATGGTAAATAGACTTGACAGAGGGAACTGCTCAACTACAACAACTGTTGTATTTTGTATAAATCTACACTTTGTGATTGACCGAGTTCCCATCAAGAAAATGGTGCCCTCATGCTCATTGTCCTACAGGGTAACAAAAGATGAATTTTCAAAGAAAAAATTGGGTGTCCACTAGGAACCCTCTATCTGGCCAGTTTCTCACTGGATTCCAGTCAGATGTTTTCAAGCTGTCATTCTGGAACAAGATAATAACATTATCTTCTAAACATCATTCAAGTGGCAGCTAATGGCTTTCCTAAATTTGGCTGGTTAAAACAGCTGGGGCTAGCATGAAACAAATGTTTAACACCAGTTTCTTTGTAGTGATTAGGGATGCAAGTTTACTCTTGGCTGGGTCACTGGGTTGACCGAAAACTCATCAAAATGAACTCATCCAGATTCCAGAGCAAGAAAAAATGGAACAAAAATGGATTAAAGGGGGGTGGAGCCAGAACTACCCATTGGGTACCCACTTGTATCCCTTGAAGTGAACAATAAGAAAAAAAGAGGGAGAGATTGAGAGACATCATACCCTTTTAAATACCCAGCCATTCTGCTGAGGTCTCCTTTTAAGTTCCCGTTCACGCTTTATCCGGAGTGGAGGGATCACAGATAGCTTGTTAGAACGGAACCGAGGATGGAAAACAGCCGGTCGTATATATTGCTGTTCAGTTGTGGTGTCATCTGAATCAGCATAATCATCGTCACTTGAGTCAAATCTGCTAGAAGTTTGCTGGAAGGCAGACAAAGTGGTCCCATCATCAACAAGCTGGGCCTCATGCTGAAACAGGAAAAATGGAAATGGTAGTGAGGCAATAAGAATCAAATATATCAAGAATTAGAAAGCTAATAGGACATGAAAAAAGAAGCGGACTGTAACTAGAATCTTAAAATGGGATGGACCATAATATCACTCAGTGATAAATCTGTAATTATGAATTGGCCATAATACAAGGTAAAAGTACTTAATAGATTTACTTGAACATTTTCTGCTCCCATATGTGCAAAACTAAACCATGAAAACATAGAACCAAGTGAAGGTAGTCTTACGTTCTTTCATCAAACCCAAGTACCAGTAGTCCTTCAGCTGACTGTCACTAAAGTGCAATTACTATGTGTTGAAGTTTTTAAACTATGACATATTACCTGTGTTGTTTTGGTTTATGTGCGACATTTCCTATCAAATAACAAAGATTAACTTCTCTCTCTTTGTATGAAAATGGCTGTCTTTGCCTCTTGGGTCCTCAAGAAGCACAAACATGTCACGAAGAACAAGAATCAACTAGGGATGAACCAACCTCCTGAAATCTAAGAATAAGTAATGGCAAAGGTGTATCTGCAGTATGCATAGAAGGCCTAATTGAAATACTACTTTGGCATGTGAAGCCAT
Source organism: Setaria italica (assembly GCF_000263155.2). Taxonomy (NCBI): domain Eukaryota; kingdom Viridiplantae; phylum Streptophyta; class Magnoliopsida; order Poales; family Poaceae; genus Setaria; species Setaria italica. The sequence continues at coordinate 23,567,807 of NC_028451.1, read as the reverse complement.
AATACTGTTTCATGCAATAACATGGTACTCATAAATGTCAAGCTCCTGCCATTGCGAAGATAGCAGGGAGGTAGTTGTGGCTTGTGGGAGGGTGACATCCTGGGACAGCAAACATAACAGGTAACTGAATGCAACTAAATAATGAGTATTTGATGTGCCTAATGCTGCTGGTGCTTTCCCCCATCTCATCCCCCACCGCATGTCACATGGTGGTCCAGGAGATGAAGAAAAGCATCAAGTGATTTCATTTTCACAGACAACAATGACATAAGTAGCATAGAGTAATTATATCCTAATTCACCAGTAATTGTTGGAAAAATAAATTGTATTTTGCTGTTGGTTATATCAGAATTCATATAACGTAGACTTTTAGAATATGGTAAATGTAAAATGTGTAACAGTTTATACCTTATATTTCATCTGAATGCGCTGAAGGTTGACATGGCATTCCATGGCCTCCCTCTTTGTCTCCTCCCTCTGTAAACAGTATGTTAGTAATTAAATAATTACAGAAGTTAGTTATTAGGACCGGACCGGTCATCGAACCGGTGAGTCCGTCGGTTCATTGGTCCATCCATTTAGAACCGGTTGAACTGCCGGTTCAATAGCTTCGAACCGTTGAATCGAACCGGCCACAAAATATTTAGAATCGGGGAACATATCATTGATGATTAACATTGATCTCAAGTAACCGGGAAGCACATGACATAGCCATTGAATCGAACCGGCCACAAAATATTTAGAATCGGGGAACATATCATTGATGATTAACATTGATCTCAAGTAACCGGGAAGCACATGACATAGCCATTAAGATGTTTGACTAGGCTGCAAGTTTATGCTTAGAATTGAGATGCATTTGAGGATTTACAGCTCCATTATCTCAAGTCTGAATCTTAATTTTAGTGGCAAATGATCGACTCCCATGCAAATTTGTTACAGCCATCATTCAATTTATATCGCAATAATTTCAATCACAAATATAAGAAAGAAGGAAAAGGCATTTCAATCACATTCGAGCGGTAGCAACTTCACAAGTAGCAGTGCCATCAGTAACTCGCCGCCAGGACCTTGCTGCGTCCTCTGTCAGGTCACCGAGGTTTGCTCTGCCGCGGCACACTCGCCCCTTGGCTGCACCTAATGCTGTGCTGCCCCGCCGCCATGCTCGCCGTGGTGCTGTGCCACCGCCTCGGTCGCCGCTCCCCGCGGTGCTGCCCCACCACCCCGTTCGCTGCTCACAGCAGCCGGAGCCCCGCTCACTGCTCATGGCAGCCCTACAGCGCCGGTGGCCTGCTCACTGCTGTGCCCCTAGTCCTCACAGCAGCAGCTACCGTCCCTGCTCACCGGCGCTTGCTTCTGCGTGTGGAATGAAACGGTGCTGCTGTAGTGCTGTGCGTGGTGACAAGAACCCAAAGAGATAAGGTTCGGCGTAGGGCCCAGCAGGTCAAAATAGGAACGCACAGAGATGCCAGCAAAAGCTGTCCGATTCCTATGAAACGTCCAGTTCGCTGGTTTTTTAGAAAACCGGCCGGTTTGTCGGTTTTTTGGGTCCGATTGCATGGACGTCTTTTAAGTGAACCAAACTGTTGGAGGCCCTGGTTTGGTCTTTTTACCGATCGAACCGCCGGTCCGGTCTGGTCCTAATAACTATGACAGAAGTGCTGTTTATATTTTCCAAAGAACTGCAAGATCAGATTATGCATAAACTAACCTTAATCAAAGCATCCATTAGTGCTTTTGCTTGCTCCAAGTTGCGTCGCACCTGACACAAAATTTTCAAGCTCATATCATAAGCAGCAAAAAAGCACAAAATCACGTAGCACCATTCAAGATCTTGTAATTTACAGTCCATATCACAACACATGCAAAAGGCAAGGATTTCAAAACACATGCAAAAAAGCAACAGTTTTAAAGCTTTTAAAAGAATGTGTAGACATGCACTGCTGAACTTTGCCACTGCATCACATAAGATAAAGGTACCACAAAAAGTAGTTCAGCTATACAAAAGGGAATTCCATGCAGTGGAACAGCAACGAAACTAGACGGTATTAACCAGTAACAAATAAGTAACATTATGGACATTGACACTACAGATCATGACTTTTGACTAGAAATTTTTTTTACAAAATCTTTATAACATAGTAAAAGTGTACTTTATGAAAGTACATGAGACAAATTTACTCGTGTTATTTTCAAACATTGAAACATGCAAATTCAACAAATAAATGGTAATTTGCAACTAAAGTTTGGATTGAATGACTTAGGGCTTTGGTAGAGCTCCACCTGCTAATCTGATCTGAGAGAAGTGATTTTGTGACTGAAGGTGATTCTCTATGTACGAGAAGAGAATCAAAAGAAGCTAGTTTTAACAGCTCCCAACCCCTTAGTTGATTCCAGATAATTACTTCACAGAATCAGCATGGAATTACTTCTCTCTGAAAAACTGTTTGGCAGAACTCCTCCTAGATTCAGCCTAGAACTTGCTCTGGGAGCTCTGCCAAACAGGCCCTTAAGACAACCCCAAAACATCGCTTATTTGTGACTGGAGGGAGTACTTCAAGCATGAGAATACAAGCTCTCACAAATCAGATAGCACGATCAAACTATTGTTAGCAATAATTGCACATTATAAAGAAAACATGGACTTTGTTTTCCTCTTTTAACATATTTTGTGCAGTTCTGTTTAAAAAATGAACAGGAAAACCTCCATGTGGTAGCAACATAAAAAATGACAGCTAAAGAACTTAGATCACAACTAATTAATGAGCATCTAGAAACAAAAAGTATAAATAAATAAAGGATTTAATGAGATTCATGGATAAGTAATATGATTCAGCAATGAGTTGTAATAGGATAAGCAGACATCAGAATGGTTCCTTAGTGTCAAAACATTCAACTGACATTTTCTACCAGTTAAAAAAGTAAAGAGTACCACTTTCTTTAACATGTACATGCTAAACCTCATTGCAAAAAATAATCAGTGAATCGTTTATGTTTCCAATTTAAAAGAAACAAAATTATCCTAGATTAGAAATTTGTACAGAGATATACAGTAAGATGGGCAGGATGAAGGAAACAGCAATAAGTAAAAGAAAACGAGATGCCAGAAAAGCCTTAATAAAAATATATTTACCAGTGCAACATTAAGATGTTTAACTAGGATAATAACCACAAGAAAAATAACTGTTTCTTACCAGGCGAAGTTTTTCAAATGACTGGATATTGTTTTCTCGTCTTTGCATCTGGAAAACGCAGTAAACTGTTATACAACTCAAAATAAAAAGCACAATCACGTTTTAAAGAAAAGAAAAACATGATAGCAGAAGGTAAATTTCAAAAAGGAAAATTTAACTTCTTTATTAATAGCTGCAGCCATAAGTTATGTATTAAATGATAATCACTGATCTCAAGGATCTCAAAACACCTACCCTTCTTGTATGAAGACGATGAGCCTTTTCTCTTGGCCTGAAGACATTGTATGGGTTTGTATCATTCACTGGCGGAGGAGGCTGCAAAACAACAGCCAAGTCAGCCACCAATGATAAAGAAATGCAGCTAAGAAGCCCGAACATATTATAACATCCTAATCCTAAGCTTGTAGGCCAAAACAAAGTTTACAAGAACATATCATAGGTGAAGAAATTTCACAGGAAAATAATGGCCAAATCCTTTGAGGAAATGTGCGCTACAATTTGAAACTCATTTGGGATGCCAAAAGTATGACCAAGTTGCCACTTGCCAGCATGACTCATTAGGGCAGGATAGATGACCATGACCAAACTACAGGAGTGGGCACTTTGCAAGCCAGACATAAGGCATCCATAGGACAATTGACACTGAAGCAAAGATTCGATCCAATATCTGCCCTGCTATCATGCAATTACGATATGTGATATCATTAAGCAAACTATAAGTTTGCTGGGCAGATTTATCATGGACAACATTTATAGCACTTCAGGAAAAGATTAAAACGAGGACCAGTTGTCTTAGGAGTTCCAGCCAGTTTCTCATCGAGTGTAACTCCAGTTAACCCTCCAATGGTCATGCAAACTGACATTAATTTATACTTCACCCGATCGGAAATACAAGTCCATTTGACATGGTCTCCAATATGAAACTTTGACTAGCAATATCTATAAAAATATATTATCTTAGATGGAAAGAGTTATATTTATAGAAGTATTTTTTTTCATAATGAATCTAACAGTGACAATCTTGTTTTGTCAGTGTATATGAAATTTTAGAATTTTATAGTTAAAACTATAAAAGGTTTGACTTAAGACAAATCTAGATGGACTTATATTTCCAATTGGAGGAAATATAATTTAACAAAGCAATTGCCACATCTGGTGACAAATTGCAACATCATGTGGTACACTATTTCACAAAGAAATAGCATGTTTCACACTGGAATCTGGAATAATTTGCACAAGACTAATGTATATAGGACACTAGAAACATTCGTAAACAAAAAAATGCCTAAAGGCAGAAGGAACTTCATGAAAAGTTAAGATAAATCACTAAGATACCAAAGAAATATGCTAACCTGCAATCGCCGAAGAATAGGCTTTTGCCATCGTTCCCTCTGATAAAAGAACAAAAGGTATAAGATCATGAAATATAAGCCAAGTTTCTGATTTAAAGACTAAGTCAGGATTTAAAGGTTTTCAGGCAAATTAGATCGTGAAAACAAGATATTAAAGTCAATGACAGTGAGGCATAGCTACAAAACCAAAAGAGAAATACCATTTGTACTCGAAAAAACTATATACTACATTTGAAAGTAAAAACATACCTTTTCTTTCCAGTAGTTATATACAGCTTGGAAAACTGCATACCGAACAGACAAGTACTGCAAAGCCTACAAAGAAAGCACTTTGGTTAGTAATTGTTCCGAGTGAAAGAGAAAAGCAGGTAAAAAAAGTAAACCTTCCCCAAGAATCTAGGGGGAAAAGAGCTGAAGAATAATCAGATCATCGGCAGATTTACTACAGGAAAATGTTAAGTTACTTTTTTACTCGCTCCCACTTGAAAATCTTACTGACAATCAATATCTATGCCTTGAAATCCTTCCCAACCAATATCTAAAAAGTAATCAATAGCAGAATCCACCTAACTATGAGTCAGTTTTGACAATAACACATGGACAAGCACAATAATGTGCAAACCAAGAGTGTATGGAAGGTCTTGTCAGTGATTATTCAGAAGCTCCACAAGGTCGCGTTTCTTGCAACCTTATGTATTCTAAACATTCACATATCCTTTCCGAGGACACATTGATGTTGGCATGGAACCGAACAAACAAACAAAATGCCCCCCTGTGGACACAAAACACCTCCAAACTCCCCAAGTTTAGTTCCATTTGACTTAGAAGACCACAGTTCTATGACATAAACACTATGCCACAAACATAGTAAGCAAATCCGTGATGACGTACATACTGAAAGTTAATACTTAATAGTGTGTTGAAAACATGTAATTCTATTCATTGCAAAATTTCCATTGAGAATCCATAATGAATGCACAAAGTGGCAGCATTGTCAGCACTTAGACACCATACAATAAACAGAAAGACAAGAACACATTGAAAAGTCACTTCTGTTATAAATATGTTGTATTCTGCCATTAGAGAGTACATCATAGAAATGACAAGGGAGTTTTGTATCTGGTGCATAAGTGTTTTGACATATATTGGAAGCTGGGTGTCATACATCAATGCATAGTACATCTTAACACATCAAGCAAAAACGTCGAGTATGTGCTATATCTAGCATGAGGAGTCCTAAGACATTCAACATACAAAATCCAGTAGCCAGCATTCTATGCATGAGCTGTTAAAAGGGCCAAAAAAATGAATATCAGGGATGATTATGGACCAGATACAGTAGGTTTATATGAATATGTTATATCAAATACAGTATCTATTGGAAAATAAGATTCATAGTCTGCATGCCAACTCTGTAATCCCCTTAAGTATGGTTTTCATTTAGTGTGTGGTTTTACCTCCATAGCAGTATCAAGCTGCAAGAGGACTGGTACTGGCCCTATGAAAGTTGGTGTTATGGCTCCTGCTCTTTCACGAGCCTTGTGGTCCAAAATTTCCAACTTGAATAGTAGGACTTCCAACCTGTATTAGGATTTGAATTAAAATGTAACAAATATTATTCAAACGAAAATAAGCAAGAAGCTATTCTTTTGTCTGTACGGAACTAATTTAATTGAGAAAAACGAAGTTGAAGTTGGGATATTGCGCGGTCTAGGAAAGGAAAAACTTCACTTCCTAAAAGTATATAGTTCTTAACTCTTGAGTTACATTCTATACAAATGGCGTATATTCTAACTGCAGCTAAATTCCAACCATAGTTCCTTTAACTAGTCCACCAATTTATCTAGGTCAAAGCCCATTTTCACTTATAAATCAGCAGCATTTCTTAATTTATCCAGATCAGTAGCATTTTCTTACTTTTCAGGGTTTATATTCTTCCGCTCATTATTAAAGTCCTCAAGCCAGTCCTCATCTTCGTTGTCCAGGTCATACTCGACAAATTCACCGATCTCAGCTCTGGCTGCAGATATCGATCACTCTTAGTAATAGAACTCATAAACACAACACTTTAGGTGCAAAAAAAGGCCGACTACAGGGAAGCGATAAGAAAGAAACCTCCTCTTCCACGTATATAAGATGTCGGTTGTGCAAAGGTACGAGTATAGTCCCTTTCATAGGTGTCCACAATATCAAACTGTGGGGTTGGTATTTCTTGGATATTCTTCTTACTGGGTGCTTGATTTCCCTGCAAAGTAGTGTGATATAATTCCTTTGTCTAGCATCCTTTGAACCATATATGATATAGTAGCAGTTCAATAGATATACCAAGCTTGAGCATATATTGGTTGGACTAAGTGATCTAACCACATCAGACTATGTTTTGTTATAGCCAATACAATTATTTCAAAATAATCAGAAATAGATACTTCTCAGATCAACCTAGCAAAGCATCAATCTTTTGAATCTCTGGACAAGATATTTCAGAAAAAAGACAGAATATGTAAAAATAATTATGGTTTCAATTAGGTGGACAGAAAATTTTCACTATCGCTGGAACAAACCTATGCACCTGGCAAATAGTCCAATATCTGAAATATGGTCCAAGAAACCAAGCAGCGTATATCCCAAATCCACTTCATAGAAAGATGGCCATGTGTTTAAAATATATTTATTGCTAAAAGTTTTGGTTTCTTAGAAATGAAGCTGTACACAAATGAAAGTATAGCAGCAATAACTTCTCTAAGAAATTCTTGATACCTATAACGTGAGCCGTATCAAATGAAAGTAAAACAGGTTCATCGAGAAATGCATGAAAGCTATTACAGGCCACAGATTGCATCATTCCACTGGAAAAGCCTTGTTTCTTAGATAATCTTATCATCACAGATATTTCGTTACAGTGTCAATGTAAATTTAGCCACAGTACATGGCAGCAATATGAGATAAGTTAGAATAGTAGTCTTCATTTGGCATGTCTAAACACTAGAAACCAGACAGTATACTGGAAATGGAGTTATTCCATGATATTACAATCTGTAATCCAACCCAAAGTCCTCTTCATTTCTCATTTTTGCAATGGCCACCATGATAAAAGCTACACCAAACAGTAGTTTTACCCATGCATAATATGCATATCACGAAGCTAAGCTGGTGAAATGGGAATTCAAGCACAGAAGCCAGCTCAATTCAGCTCACTACAATCTAGAATCAAACTCTACGAGCCTCCGAGCACCAACATTTAACATTGCCGCAGCTCAAGCAGCAGCTTCAAATTACCTCGCCCTCTGTGGCATTGTTTGCCGCAGATGCAGTAAGCTCCGCCCCTGAGTGGCGCAGCAGCACCCCCGCCCTCGCGGAGGCAAGAGGCGCGACCCCCGGCTCCTCATCCTCGAACTCCCGCACGGACTTGAGGATGGGGAGCTTCTTGTGGATGTCGAGCGGCCGCGGCCTGAACGAGAGCCTACTCATAGCTCCCACCACCCAACTGCCGCTGCAACCTCATCTCATCTCCACCCACCACCTCCTCGCCGACCCGCCCGCCCGCCCAACCCAGAGAACGAACGAGCAGCTCGAGACCGAGCGAAACCCTAGGTCCGCGAGGGCCGACGGGGAGGACCGGGCGAGGCGGGCCGCGGGCGCGGGAGCCGCGAGGAGCACCGCGGAGCGGAGGGGTACACGGAGGAGAAGAGGCGGGGGGGGGGGGGGCTAGGGTTAGGGTTTTGGGTGGGGAATCGAGTTCTAGGGTTTGAAAGGAGGTGGAAGCGAGGGAAGGAGACGAGGAGGAAGAAGGACGAGGCGTCGCGGGGCGGGAGGGGGAGGTCGGCCTCGATGAAGCAGGTGATTGGTGTACGTATTCGTACGGCGTACATGTCTGCGTATTCGTATTTCCGATCGTATGCGTATAGTTTGAAATATAATTTTTTTGGGCGCAATATTTGAGGTCTTTTGTGGCGTTCTGATTATTTTTTTAATACTGTAATAATGACGAAATCATAAAAAGTAATATATTAATTGGTCTATAAAAGAGTAGGAACATTAATCACTGCAAATAGAAAATTGCAGTTACAGTAGAGACACTACGTGGAACCTATAAAAAAACGAAAGAGAACTGTAGTTGTTCCCTCGTTGTAATTTGCAAGTTTTGTATAACTTGGTCCACGCTTCCTCCACTGGTTGACCGTTGTTTATTTTAATATAATTGACATCGCAAGCTGCCAGCCAATGAGCCAAGTTCATAATTCCTACTGCCAAAAAAACAATCCTTTGCATATAAAACTGCAAACTAGGAAAGTATTAATTCGTTCTAAGATTTCAAAGAGTACCATATAAAAGATGTATGAATTTCAATAATTAATAAACTTGATAGTAGACTTACATAATCCATTTTCAAACATTAATGTTTCAAACAATATTAGTACCAAAATTTGAAATATTCATTCCCACTAGTTGAAGAAGCTATGACTGTTATAAAAAAGTAGTGCTATTTTAATTTTGGAATAAGTTTTTTTTACAATTGTCGAGGCCAGCTTGATATATACCAGAGTGGTCACGCAATTTGTAAAAAATTGTACATTTGTTTTTGCCCCTTCACTTGATTTAAGTGTGCTTTGAAGCTAAGGGTGCGTTTGGTTGCGAGGACGAAGTGGGACGGGACGGGACGATCCCACTTCGTCCCGCGTTTGGTTGGAGGACAGGTGGGACGGGGACATCCCTACGAGGGAATATACCCTCCAGATGCGGGATGCCCCCGTCCCACCAAAACGAGCGGACGGGGGCATCCCACTTCGCCCCCGTCACGCGCCGTCTGTCCACGCGGGCGGGCGCGGGCGAGCGCCGGCGGCCGGCGGGCGCGGGCGGGCGCAGGCGAGCGCCGGC
>NC_028451.1:23504307-23558286 GCF_000263155.2 Setaria italica | reverse complement strand
GCCGGGCGCGAGCTCCGCCACGGCCGGCCGGTGGAGGAAGAAAATACCTGTTAGTATGACAGGTGGGTCCCACGAACGGTGTTAACAGGAGAAGAAAACGGTGCTTGTCCCGTCTATAGCGATCTCTCCAACCAAACAAAAAATAGGATCATCCCATCCCATTCAACCAAACAAGAAATGGGATCATCCCATCCCGAAAAACTGGAACGGGACCGTCCCGTTCTACATTGTCTCCCAACCAAACGCACCCTAAGGTGATGGAATTTTTGCCACGTAGCATGCTAGGCCCCATCATCCTATATGGCAAAATAGTAGCCACTTCAGCTCCCAACCATCTTAAAATCAACTGAAGGATAAAAAATATTAATTTTAATAGTTGGATGGTCACTGGTATTAGGTATTCGGATTGAATCCCCAAAATTGGACTTATATAATAGTCCAATGGTGAAAAGTTTCGTTTCAAAGTGACTTAAGAAAAACTAGCAAATAGTTAACCTTCCTCCACCATCAAATCCAAACCATGTGTGATGTCTCCTGATGGGAATTAGGATATCCGATCTTCCATCAGGTGAGAATAACTCTCGATTTGGTGGAGACTTGACACAAACGATCCGATTTCCGATCAACAAGATCGCAAACTCACAAATTATAGCACCACTTATCCTCTGGTTATCAAACATGTGTTGCCTGATTGACCTCACCACAAAAGCTAATCCCTGCTTGCAAATCTAAGAACATGATCAAAAATAAGGTAGAACACAATTTAAATATTGCAAATGTTATGAAGCACATAAGTTGGGTCTTACCAACCGATAAACGGTGGAACTGTTCAAAAATGATTAATCTAAGCAAAATCTAAACGTTATGGCTACGTAATATAAAGGGTTTAGGGGCGTACAAGGATCCCAAGATGCGTCCTTTATGGACTCCAATATGATACACGGCCTAACGGTCCAAAATATGGTGACGCAGATTCTGTATGTCCTCTTGATTCGACATTCCTGTTGACTCAGAAGGAATTTTGACATGAGACTAGTGCCATTGAAAAGTGTGTCATCTCAGTTTTCCGCGTATATGTAAAATGTCAAAATCGCACTCCATACTCTGAGGTAATTACTCATATACTTTGAGATGACTCGGACTTGATATAACTTTGGGCCTCCACCTTGGGATGCGAACTTGATAAGGTTTAGATCTCCAACTTGATTTGGATGCTCTTGCTAGTCCTCCACCTCCACGCCATTCTTCAACTGTGGTCGTATGCATAGGTATCATGTCCTCATCATCTCCTACGACCATTTTAGTGCCTCGCAAAACTACTACGTATCCATTTCACACCCGTGCCCACTTAGTGTAAAAAATGACTACATGCTTAAATCACGCCACTCAACCACTGAATTTCAACCCAATAGTTTTAAATTGTCAATCTTTGATACAGTTCTATGTGCCTCTCCTTCCCTCCTTCAAATTGTCACCATACACCATATTTTGGCTCTTGTCACTCCCCAAAGCCTTAACATGGCATCACAATGCTCTCTTTGGCATGGAATTGCCCTTTCTCACATTTAAGGGCTCGTTTGCATGCAATGAAATGATTTAGACTTCTAAGCAATTCTCCAAAATACGAAAAACGTAAAACATTGGCATTGGCCAATACAAAGACAATAAAGAACTGTTCTTCATCATTTTTTCTGAAAACATTTTGACAAGATTCTGGATTTGAATTTTTGAAGACAAACGAGAACTAAGTGGATTGAAACAGGTGAAATGGCATTTTGGGTGATTCTCCCTTGTAATTTTAAAGATGAGAATATTTTTAGGTGATTGGCCAGCACCGTATAACCACCCCTTGAATCTCCCTATGGTCTTGAAGAAAGGGGAGTCATTAAACCTCCAAAAATCCATGGAAATTCAATGACTTAATTTGCAAGATTTACGTGAAACAGCGTCTAGATCCCTATTTGATTTTTGAGATTAAAAACAACATGATTGTGGAGACTAATATGTGTTTTGCAACGGCAATCTTAAAGTTAGTGCAAGGATGGGTGTAACAACATGATTGTTGGGATTAATATGTGTTTTGTAACATCAATCTTAAAGTTAGTGCGAGGGTAGGTGTTGACGCTCGTTAAAAATACTTTTTTTATCCCTAGCTTGGCTTCAATATTGGTATGCAAATAACACATCTATCTAATCATATCTAACAATCACTTCATATTTTGCATACATCTTGTGTTTTGGAGAATGTTTTATTTATGCTGGAATTTGACCTATTTTGGAGTACAAATGGGCAAGACCTTGAACCAACGACAAGCTCGCAAAAATGATGGCCAAAAGACCCAAAAAAGACCTAAGCTGATAGGACTAGCCTCATAGATATTAAAAGGAAACCTCTCACCCGCTGGTGTCTGAAAGGACCGAGATATCGCCTAGAGGGGGATGAATAGGCAAGATGATCAATTTATAAAACTTCAACTCACTCAGTAGCACTGCTCAAACCAAACCGGTCAGACCGGTTCACCAGACTGATCAGACCGGTCCAGGCAGGGTGGTACACAAGTGCTGCTTGAGTCCCTCCTTGACTTCTAGCATCAACCAAATTTGGAAAGTGGCTTGTGTAAATGATTTTCAATAGGGAAAATGCACATAAGAAAAGTACACCCAAGTAGATCAAAGCAGAAGCACAAGTAAATTGCTAGAAATCAACAAGTGAAGCAAACTAAAATGAAGACATGAGGATTTGTTTATCCGAAGTTTAGATTCACCGCAATGAATCCTACGTTTCCGTTGAGGAGCCTATTGGAATACGAGTCTATTTCAACTCCCTTCCAACAAGCCGGGTCTCTTTCAACCACTTTTCTCGTCTCCACTAGATGATCTTTTTCTTTGTGGAGGCAAGATCGCAGCCCTTGCAAACTTGTCGCTACTCACCACACCTTGGAAGCTAGCCGGCGACGTCTAGCCGTCTAGGAGGCACACCTCCAAGAGTAACAAATGCTTCAAGGACTTTCTTAACGCAAACCATAAGTGCTCAAGCTATGGATTGCTATTTTCAGCACACTAATGCTCACACAAGATCACTCTCCCAACCCAACTCAAAGATTTCTCAAGAATCACTTAAGTCTCACAAAGAGAGGTTGGGGAGAGTTGTTCTGGTCACTAGATGGTGTCCAAGTCGTGTATCACTAGCAGCCCACCAAGGAGGGGGCCAAGGGGTATATATAACCCCACAAACCAAAATTTAGCCGTTGGAGCTGATCAAACCGCTCAACCCGGTCTAGTTTGAAAAACTACCCGTTGCCCTCAGATCGGTCAGACCGGTCTGCCAAACCAGTCAAACTAGTTTGACTAAGTTATCCATTAGCTCAGTGAACCCCAGACTGGTCTAACCTGTTTGGTTGAACCCCAAAACTCTCAAACACTCACTTACGGTTCATCTGCTGGTTGAAACAACCATTGTTAGTTGAGCTAGGACACTCAAGGTTTTTCTCAAGGCCAATCTCACATAGGTCAACTAAGAGCACTTTTGGTGTTGTCAATTAGCTAATGCTGCATCCCTCTTAATAGTACGACATACTTATACTCAAGAATAAATATAAACACTATATCATCCACTTGAGCTTGTAAATCTTCATCCATGCCATACTTCGATCAATAGTCATTTGAGGACTCTCAACATAGCTATCATCTTGAGCACATCCATCTTGAGCTAGTGACTTAAGATTTTCTCTTGTTCATGATAAGATATACTTGAATCCCTAAGTCACTCCATTTTACCAATCACACTAGATTAGATGCATTGCATTGCTCCCCTCGGTAAGGCTTGGATATGATACTTCGAAACCCCCCCGGATACTAGCCACTTCACCTTAGCAAAACGCACATAGTCCAAGACATCGCTTGTCCAAAGCTTGCTTAGTCCCTCGCTCTAGTATCTCGTTTGATTTTTTCGCCTATTCTTGCCACTTTGAGTTTAGCTTTGTTTTGACATCAACAATGAAATCCCATTTGAAATCCTCTTCAAATGCTTGTTCTTGATTGATAAAGAATATCTTATTAATTTGCAAGCTTCCAATAACAAGACCAATATGTAACACATAAGCTCATATCTTTTTATTCATGTGAAGTCTTGCAATATCCATTTGTGAATATCACTATTCTTTTCTTAATGATCCCTTTACTTGTCAATCAAGCTATCATATGATTTGGAGACTTATAGATCAACCATCAAGCATATCCCCAAGTTTTACTTCATCCTTGCTTGTCATTGATCATACAATTTCATCACAAGATCACACACTTGCTTGCTTTTCTTTATTGTGGGCCATATAATACACATTTAACTTATGAAACAATATCATATCATAAATATGAGAATAAAACCCTGCTCACAATCTTAAGAAAACAAGTTAGTCCTTTAATCGTTTTGTCATTCAATTCACCAAAACCCACTTAGGAGCCTTGATGCACTTTCAGATGTCCAGATTTGATTTACATCCATTCCAAAAGATTTTGGAGGCTAAGCATCCAAGAGATTTGGTAAGAGTATCTTGGGATCATAATTAAGTAATCAGAACTTGGTAAGGTTTTCAAGATTCATTCTTATCTCGAGAATATTGACATCCTAAACCCACATGCAAGTTTTAAAAGGACTTAGAAAGATCAGAGAAGACTTGGCGATGAAGCAAAACGGGAATAACCAATGGAAAGGGCAAGGCTAACCGGCCTGGACCCCCCTAGCCTAGGGCTTTCCTTTGCCTATTCACCTACATCGAGCATTCATCCATTCGTAAAAAAAGCCGAGAAACTTGAGGGACAACCATCTATAGAGAACTAAGAGCTATCCAAGTTGTCCAGAGGCTCTAGCCACGAGGAAGATCCACGCAGAGTTAGGAGTCACAAGTCGTATATATGGCCTTGGCGGAGATCTTGTGATGAACATATTGTATATGCTCCGATTCAATAGCAATCCACGTCTCCTTTTATGATTTATACTATTACGAGTATGCTTATTCCAATCTATGAACTTAGCATATTGTATTTGGTGTTTTTAGTCATGGTGACTAGAATTGCATGTTTGATCTATCATAACATCTAGACATTTATCTTGTGTTCGTGACATCTTGTGCAGAGCGGTAGGATCGTGACAAGATCTGTTAGGGTGGTCAGTATTCGAGAGTAGGACTAGATGTGGAGATTTAAAAATGCTTTGATGGAAGCATGTTTTACTTGCTATCTAGCTATAATATAGCTACAACATATGTATAGCTTAGACTTTGCTCTACATTCGTTACCTCTTGTTCTTGTTCATATTTGCTGTTTATAATGATCTTGCAACTCGAATCATATCGTTTTTCTTTTATGTTTAGTTACTCTAGATCTTAAACCTTGTTTTGACAGATTGATAAATCTCGAGGACATTATAAGGAAAAAGCAACAACTGATACGTGCGTTTGAGGTTTATGATTATTGTCCATTGGCGGCATCAACAAGCTTTTTCTACGCCGTAATTAGTGATCAAGTTTTGGATTAACTTTTACATTTATAAATGTATTTTCTTGTTCATAATTTTTTTGAATATATTTTCAAGACAGAGGTAAGAGAATGACCATATTCGGTTTAGTCTGCTACATAGTCATTCCTAAATAGAAGATCATCTCCATATTTCTTTCAGCGGCAAATGAATTCAGCCGTGAGCAATGAATACACTGCAAAGAATCAACGAATTTTGATTTGTAGAATGATGCTTTTATCTGTTCTTTCCATCACCAGACAACAAAAACGCCTCCACGACAAATGACAAACAATGACATATATACTGGAAAAGAATCAGCTATTCTTGATCCAAAGAAGGATACTTCTGCCTTTTATGGTGAATGATCAGAGCCACCTCCTCAAACTTGGATACCAATGGTGGAGCAAAGTTAGCTCCCCTTCAGTTGGAGGAAAGACTTGGCAGCATGTTTTTTTTTTCACCTTTTCCTTGTATTTTTTTTCATGTTTCTTCAGTTTGTTTTAGCTGCATCAATTGACACCTCAAACTGTACTCCCGCATCTATGCCATTGGAAATTGTTAATGCATTAGCTAGGGGGTTAACATGCCAGACAAGAACAGTAAGTATATGTTGATTGAAAGTGAGATGACTATCAATTTCAACCCATACCTGAAGGTTATGTGCTTGGTATAATAGATTACCACACTCTTCTATCAATGTTCTTTCAGTAGCAATAATTTGCGCAACATTCTTGGCCACGTCATCAATTTCTACGACCTGCATGACAAGATCAAAACTTTAGTACACAGGTACAACAAAAAAGGACGCAAAACACAGTAGTTTATTCTGTTAGTGAAGGTTCTGAATATCACAATACCATTTTGGTGATCAAGGTTATAAAGTCAGGTTATGAGATCAAAACTCTGTAGCATAAGTATGACAAAAAGAATGATCCAAATCACAGTAGCTTGTTCTATTAGTGAAATTTTCAGACATCACTTAGTAAGCATGGTTAAATCTAGTTCAAGAAGAAGCCTAAGTTAGGAGTCTTTTTGGGAACTACACTTTCTCAGATCCCAAATCTATCAGATATTGAGAACGATTCAAAAGCATCGTTAGATAGCAAGGAAATACATTGCTTTTGCAGACACACTTTTCAAGATATGGTCTAACCTTTGGCAAGAAATTTCCGACATAAGGAGACAGTGGTTCCAGCAGTTGCACAGCTGAGGTAAGCACTTCTGTGATTTCCCCACAGTTTGCCTGCAAGCATCTTAGTAAGTACTTTTACAACAAGATATACAAAAATAATTGATGCAATTTATGCCTAGAACTGAATCTCAATGGAAATCTTACCTTGACATTACCAATGACTGGTAACCGCAGTGAGGCATTATGCAGAGCTGTTGATACCCCTCCGAGACAACTCAAATGCTCCCCCTCGACATCACTCCATTGATCCAGATATGGGATCTGATAGTTTTTGCAAAACATATTTTCTAAAAAAATTAATTCAATCTTCAATTGAAGGTTGAAATTTGAAGGGAGACAACGATAGAGGAGTGTGCCCAAGTGAACAATGCTAGTGCATACGCAACTAACACAATTAAAATGCAGGAGAGTGCATAAATGGACTATATCCTTTCCTTTGTACCATACATCTCAACAGACAAATGCAATCTAGGTAAATCCACTTTTCACTTTGATACAAATAACAATACACTATCCTTTACTTTCAAAAGCCTTTTCTGCACATTCGATACAAAGTATAGATACCAGTCAAACATATCCATCAAGTATCTGAAACAGCACCAAAGAAATGCCAACTGAATGTTGGAAATTTGATGCAATTCTAGATATTTAACCTGGCAAATCATTTAAGCAGATGCATTTTCACCTCAAAGTTCAGTTGTCCTCTACAACCTATGTGTCAAAACTCCCCTTAACTTGAATGGACATACCTCCCTCCTCACGTGAGCCATGAAATAAATTCATTCATGTGATATACCCAATTCAGACAACTATGGTGCTCGGATTCAATAGTCACACATTATTCTTAGCACTAGTTATGAAGCCATCCAACACCTATGTCATGACAAATCAAAATTTTCAGAACGCAGAAGTAGCCCAAATTCGCCTTACCTGAACATTCACCACGGAGCAGAGTCTCTGCTCCCGCCTCATTGTGTCCACCTCTGTCCGCTTCTTTGTTACGGATTCACGTAGACCCATGAGCCTCTCCGTGAGCCCACAGAGGGATTTCTTCACCCCAACAAAACAAAAAAAATAACGTCAGCACCTAAATTCACAATTCATTCATCGATCGGAACAAGACAATCACCCCTGATACACTAGAAACACTCTTACCTCTGCAGCAGAAGCCTTGGCCTTGGCTACCGCTTCAGCCCGGGCGTTGATGAACCTGTGCTGGAGGTACCGATTGTCCAGCAGCCGCAGCTGGTGCACGTCCTCCTGCTTCCCCGCGACCTTCCTGCCCCCCACGATTGCTGCCTTCTTCAGCTCGGCTGCCTTTGGCCCCTGCGGGTGTGGTGGCCTCGCTGCCGTCGCAAGCTTCCCCGTCGCCGCCGTTGAGATCGACAATGCCGAGTTGAGCGAGCGGTAGCATAGCGGGTTGGACGCCCGCGCGGATCCGCCCGACTCCGGCACCGAGGACCGGAGCTCTGACGAGAGGCGGCCGCCGCGGCAGGACGCCGGGCCGAGCAGCGGCGGGCTCTCGCACGGCGCGGCTGGGGCCACCCCGAGCCCGCCGTCGGCCTCGGAGAAGTCGGTGGCCGTGGACGACGTGTCGGACGACGAGCAGCACGACGCGGCGTCAGAGTCCGCAGCGGCGGAGGCGGCGGAAGGGTACGAGCCGGCTCGCGCGGGCGTCGGAAGGCGCGGGTACCCCCTCCTCGCGGTGGGAACGGCCGGCCCGCTGGTGGAGCGCGGGAGCGGCCGCGGAGTGGCCGCGGCGACGCCGGAGGAGACGGAGCTCACCGAGGCGCGTGGGTTGCAGGCGCCCGTTTCCTCGAACAGCTTCTGCACGGCCCGCCTGCGCGCGACGGTGCCCGTGGGGGGCGGCGGCGGCGGCGGGTGGTTCTCGTTGGCGAAGGGCGTGGCCACCCGCTGCCGGCCGCGCGGGGACGGGGTCGGGGAGCGCGACCGCGTGGAGGAGGCGGCGGAGGCATTGGAGAGGCGCGGGGTGGAGGGGACGGGCGTGGAGAGGTACCGGGAGCTGACCTCCCGCGCGCGGCGGCGCGGGCGGCGCTCGGTCGTCGGCGGGACGGGGGGAGGGGGCGGCGGCGGCGGCATCAGGTCCGCGCGCGGAGACGGAGGGACTGTAGCGGCGGCCATGGGGATCGGATCGGAGCGGAGGAAGGGGATCTAGCCGTTGAGGTGGAAGGGAATGGATTTTCGGGGGGAAGACGGGCGCAACGGCTAGTTCCGAGGAAGGGGCGATGGGCTGTTTAATGCGGCCGGCGAGCGAGGAGGACGGTAACGGTTCGCACGGAAAGCGGTGAGTGCCCACTGATGAGTGGGCCCGTCTGCTTTTGCCTGTTGTGTTGTGGCCCGCCCAACCCTACTCTTAGGGGGGTTTGGATGGTGTTTGGATACGAGATGTTTGCATATGAGGTGTTAAACTTTAACAGTGCACATCGGATGTTTGGATGCTAATTAGAAGAACTAAACATGAGCTAATTATAAAACTAATTGCAGAACCCTATGCTAATTCACGAGATGAATCTATTAAGCCTAATTAATCCATCATTAGCAAATGGTTACTGTAGCACCACATTGTCAAATCATGAGCTAATTAGGCTTAATAGATTCGTCTCGCGAATTACACTCCATCTGTGTAATTAGTTTTGTAATTAGCCTATATTTAATACTCCTAATTAGCATCCAAACATTCGATGTGACGGGTGTTAAACTTTAACACGATGGAGCCAAATAGGCCCTATTTTAGCCCAGAAAGCCATTATGAGCTCATTGGACAATTACTTACTGGGCCGTATTGCCAGACGGGCCCAAGGATCTTCATCAGCCCATAAATTCATCGCTTGATCCCGAAATTTTTTAATTTTTTTACGATTTTGCAGAAATAAATAGTGGAGGAAAAAATTAGCAAATATAGACGTATGCTACCGGATGAAACGGCTACTGCCATTTGAACTGGCGGTAAGAGAAGTTATCGCTGTTTCAGCCGGCGGTATGTGTGCAGGGGCGCCACGTCAGCGCCACATCACGAGGGAAATCGCTTACCGCCGTCTGAAACGACGGGCGCCACGCGGAACCCTGGCGACCATGGGTCAACACAAGCTTCATTCAGTGATAACAGCTTGCCGCAGATTCAAACGATGGGAGTGGGAAGATAATGCCAAATCAGGCGGCGGTAGGCGCCCTACCCTTTAAAACTCGAAGAACGGCCGAGGCCAGGGTGCACTGCTTCATTTGGGAGGAGAGAAAGAAAGTGAGGGAGGAGAGGAACTGGGAGAAGAGAAAGAAAGGGAGGGAGGGGAGGAGAGGAGAGGAGAGGAGAGGAGAGGAGAGGAGAGGAGGGTGGAGATTGAAGCGAAGCTTTGCGGATCTTCGCTTCGCTTGACATATTATTTGAAATCTCGCAGTTTATCTTAACTCGTAGTTAGTAGATGTAGTAGTCAATAGTTATTCAGAATGTAGGTGTTTTTGGGGTTAGTTCAAATTAATAGCATTTAGTAATAATGTCTGTTTATGTCGTGTATATTGACAGACATGTTGGAAAGTTTATTTTTCCAAGTGTTCTATGATCCGGGGGAGGTTAGATATGGTTCAAAGGGGTAGATTTGTCTGAATTTAAGTCGTTTTGCAAACAAGTACCAAGAGCAAGAGAGAGGACTTAGACATCAATATGCAACTGGCTATTTAAGGCTTTCAATCTTGATAGAGATCAAGTTGAGCTATCTGTTAGGGCTGTAGTGAGGTTTCCAACTGACATAATATTTTGGGAGTTGATGCCGCTTGAAGGAACCTAGAACTGGAGGGCCTATGTAAATGCTACTACTGAGCACGGTTTACCGCTGATATTGTTTGTTGAAGTGTTCCTAAAGATTGGGTCTAACAGTCAGTTGCAAGAAGAAGCTGGTGGTGGGGAAGTTAGAGGCGAGGAAGGTCTGTAGATTACCGTTGGGCAAACTGAAGAAGATATTGAAGATGTGATACAAGAAGGAGATGCAGAGGATGAAAAGGCACCCCGTGAGTCAAATGGTGAGGCTGATGAGAGGGAACACATCCCTGGGTTAGTTGAGCAGGTAGAGAGGGAAGGAAAACAACACCTTCGTGCCATGGATGATGACTCGTCGGATGAGGATGATGCTAATCATGTCCCGCAGAACTGGTCAAGTTATGACCATTTGAACCTAACAGTCAATGAAGGGGAAAATGTCCATTTGGAGTACAGGAAGAATGTTTGTGTCGGTGCTTTGTACCCTAGTGGGGATGAGGTGAAGGCAGCTATAAAGCGATGGTCGACTTTATCTTTGCAACGGTAGTTCAGGGTGGTGAAGAGTAACCCGACATTATATGATGTGTGTTGTGTCGAAAGCAATTGCTCGTTTAGGGTGCACACATACAAGGGCAAGTGGAAGGATTACTGGGAGGTGACTAGAGTGGTGGAGCATGAATGCATGGTGGATGAATTGGAAGCACAACACCGCAACCTCACTTCTGATTTTGTTGCTCAATACATGTATCTTCAAATAGTCGAGAATCCTGGCTATGAGCCCAAGTTGATTATTTGTGCCATAAAGGAGAAGTTCAAGTGCAAAATTAGCTACTACAAGGCTTACCGAGCCAAGCAGAAGGTGTTAGAGATGAAGTGGGGTACATACGAAGCATCGTATGATAACTCCCTACTCTGTTGCACACCATATGCCTGAGGAATCCAGAAAGATACTACGACTTGGAAGCCTATCCCTGTGCTCAGAATCCAGGCAAATAGGTTCTGTAGAGCCTTCGGTCTTTGCATTGAGGCTTTTCAGCGATGTCGCTCAGTCATTTGTATTGATGGCGCTATCAGCCATACATCTATGGGCCCACCAGGAGGCTTGGACATCCTAGATATGGGCTATACACCAAGACGTGTCAGACATGGAGACTATGGTGCAGGACGGCGTTGTCTACGTAGAGGACAAGGACTAGTCGAGAGCTAGGAAACTACTCGTAGCAATTAGAGTAGAACTCTTGTACTCTAGTACAACAACCGACCTCTAACCCTACCTCTGGTAATATAAGGCAAGGTAAGGACCCCCTTCAAACGATCATCAATCAATACAATCCCACCAACACA
Organism: Setaria italica; assembly: GCF_000263155.2. Lineage (NCBI taxonomy): Eukaryota > Viridiplantae > Streptophyta > Magnoliopsida > Poales > Poaceae > Setaria > Setaria italica. Next base: position 23,546,466 of record NC_028451.1, on the reverse strand, counting down.
GGACGTAGGGTATTACATGACATAAGCGGTCCGAACCTGTCTAAATCGTGTGTTCGAATTCACCTTCGAGTTCCTGGTTTTAAGCAAGCCCCACGCATAAAACACTACCTCAGGTACCCCCTCGGTAGGTTGCCGAATCTAAACACCGACAGGCACATTTTTGATTAGTAGATGAGGGATACGGGTACCCCATGGGTCCCCACCGACTAGGATACTGGCAGGTCCTAACAAGTGGGTCCACCCGACCAGAGCGTGCGGGCTAAGAATATGAAGATACTTGAAGTACAAGTCAAGGAGGTCGGGCGATTCAAATCAGCCCGGATATTGCGGGATACGTATTATAATCCAACTCAGATTACCTTTCATGTAACAACTGATTAGATTAGATTCAAACATACTTGTAACCCTAGGTCGTCAGTCTATATAAGGCGGCCAAGGGCGCCTCCTGAGGGAAATCCAATTTAATCTGTAAAACCACGCACCAGCGCAAAGCAACACAAACCACCAACATACAGGACATAGGGTATTACTCTCCGGAGGCCCGATCCTATCTAAACCCTCGTGTTCTCATGATCACCTTCAAGTTCTTGGTCTTGCGATCCTCTCTGACTACAAATCAACCACTTGGGTAACCCCCTGATGGACTGCCAGACTACTAAATTTGACAATTGCACACCAGGTAAGGCAGTGAGCTTGATGGCATCCTGCCCCGGCATCGTCTTCCCCGAGAGTATGAAGGCCTTCCTTGCCAACCCAATCCAGCTCTGCTTTGGGAGCATGCCGGTGGACTCTGACTCTACCACGTCTTCCGTCGACTCGACGTCCATCACCAGCTCAGTATCCGTCGGATCTACTCCGATGGAACAAGGTCTTCACCTAAGGATCATCACATCGCTTGCCCAATAGGTTGGCGATCTCTCTCTCTCCAAGAGGGTTCCAAACATTCTAGTTGCGACCTGCCCACCCACACTCTCTGACCTGATCGCGGGGCTAGATCGCATCAGCAACACCATCGCTGAGTGTATCGATATCTCCGAGGCGGTGCTACGCTCAACAAGGTTGGCGCAGGGTCCTTCCCTCGCCCTCTTTGGTCTAAGGAACTCGGCTGCCATGTTTTCTACGAAACTAGCACAGTTCCTTCAGATCCAATATGGAGACCCACCCGCACCCACCCAGTTTTCGGATTGTGGTGAGTTCCAGGTCCCCCGCATCATCCTGACTCTGAATCCCTATGGATGCAACGACGAGAGCAAGTCCTCCACGCCATATCATGAAGCCTTCATGATCTCTACTGACGATCCACCTAGGGATGGCGAAACCTCTTCTCAGGAAGCAGGACACAATGCCAAGAACTAGAAATGAGTAGTACGGCGTCAATAGGAGCAAGCCGCGCCCAGCACCGCCAACAACCTGCTACTAATGCGGGAGCTGAGGCAGTAGGTGATCAGCGCCGACCACCGCTCGCCAATGATGGTGACAACGCCGACCAGGACAGTGCCCGGGCAGACGCAGGCACCCTGCACGCACCCGCAATCTACAAGCCAACCTCGAGGAGGCCGACCGCAACGTCTTCACTACACCCCAAGCCAACCTGGGGGCTGCTTTCGCCGACCTGGAAAACCTTTCAGACTCGGAACCACTACGATGGATTCGGGTACGTATCCACGTCACCAACACCTAGATCAAAGAGCGGGCCCATAGTCGGTCCGCATACTCCCGGTCTACAGCTACCCGGCACTCTTGGAGCCGATCCGGGCATAACAGATCTGGCCACCACAGAGGCAACCATGGTAACCGTGCGGGAGGTCGTCTAGAGCCCATCCGTGAAGAAGAGGTGGAGCAACCCGCCAACCCACCCGCCAACGATGACCGTCAACTTGACAACCACGACAACCGCCGTCGTGGTAGAAGAGGCGATGGCGAGGACCGTGGCATATAAGGTCGGCAACGTGACCTTCGTGAAGACTTGGGAGACCACCGCGACCTCCATGTTGACCTCAAGAACTGTCACCAAGAGCGAGAAGAGGCCGAGCTCTGCCGCCACGCCGAGTACGACTGCGACTATGGCGCTCCTGGACAAAATCGCGATGTGGAACGGGAGGACCGCCAATGACAAGAAGATGAGATGCGCCACCACGCTGACTACGACCGCATGTACGACGTCCCTGAAGACGCCTACATCCCGCCTAGACGCAACAACGGAGGATGCTCCAGGGCTCCACCCGTCATGTACAACCTCAAGGACAACGATGACATAGCGATCGAGGTTTCACCACCTTCACTCCCCGCCTTTGGGCCGTTGAGTGGCTGGCCTCGTTCAAGCTGGCTATCAATGAAAAGTACGATGGCCGCTCCAACTCCACTATATGGGTCAAGACGTACAACATCGTGGTGAAAGCCGCCAACGACACCTACGATCAGATGTCCACCTACTTCCTGGTGGTGATGGGTCCTATCCCTGCTTGAAAACCTCCCACCGAGCAGCATCGACAGCTGGGGTTAGCTCGCTAGAGCTTTCACCCAGAACTACCAGGCCACCTACAACTGACCTGGTAACACGGAGAACATTGGGCAAGTCCGTCAGTGGAAGAACGAATCTCTTCGAGAGTACGTCAACCGCTTCTTCGAGAACCGCAACAGGCTAGCCGGTGTCGAGGACCGCGATATCATTTGGTACTTCCGCTCTGGCCTAATGAACCATAATATGTTTTGCAAACTGGATGCTGCTGCCCCCAAGATGGTCGGGCAGATGATGTAGGTTGTCATCACTCAGGCCGACATAGAGGAGGCAGCGCAAGTACAATTCTAGGACGGCAAGCATCGCCAGAATGATGACCACGATCTGCCAACCCATGATGGACACCAAGGACGGTCGGAGTCCTCACGACTTCGAAAAAGGGCCCCCGAGGTCCTCATCACTGAAGCTGACCCCGCAGTGCAAACTACATCATCATTGGGAAGGAACTCTACAGAAAGGCCGCATCTAAAGCCTCAAGGAGCACCAAGTGGCGGCTCTCATCCAGCATGCACACCATGAGTAGCAAATACGACACTACCACGATTGGAATGTCAGAGAACGCTCCTTCAACATTGGCGATTTGGTGCTTCACCAGATTCAGTCCACCAAGGACATGCACAAGCTGGCCGTCCCCTAGGAGGGCCCCTTCATCGTCAAAGAATTCATGCAGCTAGGCACCTATCGACTCCAATGGGCGAACGGCTTAGGTGTCCCCAACCCGTGGAACAACGAGCACCTACTACGCTTATACCCTTATGTTTAAAAGGTATGTATTCTATCGTTCCCTTTTTACTGAATGAATAAAACCTCCAAGGTTCTTTGCGTACCTACTACCTTACTGTTCCTTTGCTCGAGCTCTTCCTGACGCTCGGGGGCTGTCCGACCTCTTCGACAGACCACTCGCTTTCAAGCTCTGGGGCTTCCACCAGGCGCCGACCTCCGGGTCTTGCATCCTTCTCCTCCCCCTCTCAAGGAAATATGACTAACTCGTGTGGTCGGTGTTCTAGCTTGCGAAACCTAGACAACCTTGTGTGCACCCCTCCTACAAGCTCGAGATCCGCTCTCAGCAAGACACTGGTCAGGCAAGGCTAGGAGCTTAGCAGCTACATGCCTCAGCTACACACTGTCCTATCGTATACACCAAGAGAGGGATGGAGCCTCTTTTTCTCCGCATACAATTAAGTCAATTACATCACATGTCCTATCATACAATTTAATACACCACATGTTTAATCTCACAGGTCCAGATCATTAACAATATTTTCTGCTACATCGGTAAACTGGTCGGCCAGTTCTAGAAGATTTTCCGCATTGAAGTCGGCCATGACCTAGCTCCAGCACGCTCCAAGGGGATCCGCGGGAAGTGTGTCTTCAACACTGTCAAGATGTTCTTGATGTACTCTACCGTGGTGTCCTTCAGTAGATCCTTTAGCTGACTAGGCGCAGCCTTGAGATGATCGAGCAGTGGCGTTGGTGCCATCGGATCGGTCTCTAGCTGGACCATGTCCATCACATAGCCGACCGCCTTACGAAGATCCTCCAGCTCCACCTCTAAAACTGCAATCACCGATTGGTCATGCTGGAGACTTTGCATCGCGGCTTCTAAGCAGTGTTCAGTTTCTTTGCACAAGCCAGCTTCGCAAGCCAGCTCTTGCGACACAGCATACTCACGATGAACCGCCACATCATGCTCTTGCTGGAGGCGAGCATTTGAATCCTCACATTCTTTGAGGTGCCGCTTGAGCCTTTGCTCCCTGACCTCGGCATCTGCTCATTCGGATAAGTATACATCAGCACCAAGATTACAAGGACAATACCGAGTCAACAGGTCGGCACAACATACCTCTCAAGTGCGAAGTAAGAATCTGATGCTACAAGGCATGATCCAGGTCTAAATAGCCACTCTGAAATCTCTAAGGATGACTGCCGCAGCATGGCAAGATCTTTCTTGTCCTGCGCGGCGTCCCTAGCAAGGTCGGACCTGGATAGGTTCAAGGTATCAGGATCATCTTCAGCATCCCTGGTGGACTTCTTGGGTGGCAGATCATCCCTGGGCAACTCTTCTAGGTGAGGCTCGGCTCTGGATCCCTCACCAGGCACCTGCTCGACCCTAGAGTCGACCACAGTAGTGCCCGTAGCCCCAGAGCCGACTATGCCTTGTTGTGGCACCGGATTTAGTACAACTTCTCCGGCACGACCATCTTGATCAGCCCCGGCCTCCGGAGGCTGCTACTGCTCAATGGTGCGCCCGCTCGCCCCCTCGGTCTAGGTTGAGCAACCAGTCAGTTGCGCACCAGATTCATCATCTAGCACGACGTTCCTGTATTGTCAGTATGAGAAGCAATTTAAGCAAGATAGGTGGCAACAACACTTGCAAGACAGACAGTATAACTAGATTGCGCTTACATGGTTCTCTTCTTCACTCAGAATTTGGGGCGGAATGGCGGCGGTGGCGCTGACACATCCCCGCTAGACCCCCTGTGGATCTTTGCCTTCAACATATCTTTGATGCGCTCCGCGTCGGCCGCGGTCGTCTTAAGGAGCTGAAACTTTTTCTTCTTGGTGGCTGGGCTCGGCGTGTCAGACTCCTCGTCTACTTTGCTGGTCGACCTGGCAGCGGAGGCTGCACTCGGTGCAGTCTTCTCCTTATTGCCGGCCATCTTATTTCTCTTGCTGCTCAACTTTTGAGTTTGGGAGGCCGGAAGCTTCTTCACAACCTGCCGTGTCCGACATCCCACTAGTTCAGAGCCCTCGGCCCGGTCGACCTCTTCCGGCACGCTCTCATCTGACCTAATGGAGGAGTTTGATTCCCAATCAAGGTAGGCAGGTGACTGATCGGACTTGTCGGTTGGGCGGACCTTGGGCTGCTGTTGCTCGACCCCTCCAGGAAGTGGCATCGGGCAAAAGAATTCAAATTCACTATTCTGGTCAATCAACAAGCATAAGTCAGAGACAACACAAAAGCACACTAGGAAAGCCAAATCAACACAGTTAAGATCATACCGGGTCGGCCGACCTATTGAGGAAATATGCTTTCGAGCAGCTCTTGTTCTTGATGAGTCCACCAAAAAACTAGCTAACCCGATTGGCAACTTCCTCCTTGGTCACCTTTCGCTGGATCTCTCTGGTCGAGTCCAGTGGTCTTGTATACTCATACGCTGGGCGGACCCTATTCTTGATCGGCTGAGTCAATCTTCGACAGAAATTGATGTTGACAGCTACGGCACTGAGTCCACGCGCCTTCAAGTCGGCGATCTTGTCCAGCAGTTGCTTCACTTGCACCTGCTCCTCCAAGGTCGGCTAGTTCGACCACTCGAGCATGGTAACTGGCCCGTATCCGGTACGCAGCGGGAGCTTGGGCTGCTGATTGGCGACCGTGAACCACTCCTTTTACCAGCCCTTGTTGGATTCCTTCAACTAGAGGTCAAAGTACTCCTGGACTCTCTTTGACCGTAGGGAAAACCCACTTCTCCCAATTACTCTCAAATTCCCCTTGGTCGACACAACTTTCAACTGGTACAAGTACTTCCAGAGATCGAAATGTGGGGGGATGCCCAAGTATGCTTCACACAGATGAATGAAGACAGTGATATCCAAAATCGAGTTGGAATTCAGATGTACCAAGTCAATCTTGTAGTAGTGGAGAAGACCTCGGAAGAAGTCCTCGCAAGAGATCCAAAATCCATGCTCAAAGAACAATGCGAAGACCACCGTCTCCATCTTGTCCTTAGTCGAGAACTCTTGCCTGGGGGTCACTTTCCAATCGAGCATCATGGATTTCATCCAGACTGAGGATAGAGTTGGTATTTGTGCCTGGGCTATTTCTTCAATTTCCACTCCTTGCGATTTGGATCTAATAGCCGCAAGGGTCTTGATGCGCATACGGCGGCGTGGCGGCTCGGGCGGTAGCGATGAAGTACGCGTGAGCAGATTGGAAATTGCGGCGGCGTGGCCTAGGGTTCACGGGTACGGCGGCGATGTGCTCTGTGGACTGTGGCAATGGCGACACGAGTGTGGCGGATGGAAATGAAAAAGGATCTGTGCCCCTTGGGCTTTTGAAGGACGTGATGGCATAACCCTAGCGATGGAATCTGCGGTTTTCCATTATTGTAGTGCACGCGCGGGACGGAGTCCGTGGGTTTTCTGTTATGCTTTCAACGGCGTGCCTCCGTGGCTCCGCCAGCCCTCATCCTCGGGTGCTGGGTGCCTATTTCTCGTCATCATGCCTCCGTGGCTCCGCTAGTCCTCGTCCTCGGGGCTGGGCGCCTATTTCTGGCTGGCGTGCCTCCGTGGCTCCGCTAGTCCTTGTCCTCGGGGCCTCCGTGGCTTGGATAGTCCTCATCCTCGGGGGCTGGACACCTATTTCAGGTTAGCGTGCCTCCACGGCTCTACCAGTCCTCGTCCTTGGGGGTTGGGTGTCTATTTCCGATCGGTGTGCCTTCGTGGCTCCGTCAGTCCTTGTTCTTGGAGGCTGGGCGCCTATTTCAGGTCGGCGTGCCTCTGCAGCTCCACCAGTCCTCGTCTTCGGGGGCTGGGCACCTATTTTCAATTGGCGTGCCTCGCGGCTCCGCAGTCCTCGTCCTCAGGGGCTGGGCGCTTATTTCAGTTCGGCATGCCTCCAGGCCTTCTCCTATCCTTGTGTTTAGGCACTAGGGTCTACTTTTGGGACCAACTTTTTCTTCTTTTTTGAACATTGGACCGATTATATTAATTGGTTCAATGCTTGAGGGCTACTACTAAGGAGTGCGTCTTGCGATGCCCTCCATATCCTTCGCTTCAACCTGCTGGATGCTCGACATCTATTAACTCGGCACTCAACTTCGCTCTATGCATATGGCTATGCGTTTTGCTTGGATTTTCTTCTTTTTTGAGCACTGCGTAGCCTCTCCGTCACTATGACGCCATCGCAGCTTCAGCCGACTACATTCCATGCTTTGCTGCGATGACCTCAGGTTCCTATTCGACTACATATCACTCGGGGGCTTGAGGGATACGGGTACCTCATGGGTCCCCACTGACTAGGATACTAGCCAGTCCTAACAAGTGGGCCTGCCCGACCAGGGCGTGCGGGCCAAGGATATGAAGATACTTGGAGTACAAGCCAAGGAGGTCGGAAGATTCAAATTAGCCCGGATATTGCGGGATACGTATTATAATCCGACTCAGATAACCTTCCATTTAACAACCAAGTAGATTAGATTCAATCGACTTGTAACCCTAGGTTGTCAGCCTATATAAGGTAGCCAAGGGCGCCTCTCGAGGGAAATCCAATCCAATCTGTAAAACCAGGCACCAGTGCAAAGCAATATAAAGCACTAGCATATAGGACGTAGGGTATTACTCTCGGAAGGCCTGAACCTATCTAAACCCTCGTGTTCTCGTGATCACCTTCGAGTTCTTGGTCTCGCGATCCTCTCTACCTACAAATCAACCACTTGGGTAACCCTTTGGTGGACTGCTTGTAACGATCCCGGTTAAATCATTCAAGTTAACCTTAATCCGAGTCCCAAATTCCTCTGTCTCAGCCCTCCTCTGAGCTTAAGCGCTCCGCCTCCGGTCATGGTCCAGACCCCTGAGAGTCCAACTCACCCCGTCGGTTCCTTCTAAGTCTCCATAACAGTGTCCCTTTCAATCTTGAACAGAGGAGAAACCGAGACTGATGGGTGGACCCGCAAATCTTTTCCCCTAGATCTCCCGAGGCAGACGCACTCAAGCGGCCTGCTTCGCTTCAGAGCTCTCCCACCGCGTGGCTCAACTTCTCCGACGCCCGCCGCCTCGCCCAATCGCCGGTCGCGACCGAATGGATTCTCGTGCCCTCCTCCCCAATCGCAGCAGAAACCTCTTACTTCATGTACCTCATGAATTCGGTGTTCATGCCCGAGTTGGATAAGTTTGTGGTGGTGTTCATTGATGATATCCTAGTGTACTCGAAGAACGAAGAAGAACATGCCGATCATCTTCATGTGGTTCTTCAACGGTTGAAGGATCATCAGCTTTATGCCAAGTTCTCAAAGTGTGAGCTTTGGCTAGATAGTGTCAAGTTCTTGGGACACACTATATCTCGGAATGGCATAGCCGTTGACCCCAGCAAGGTACAGGAAGTCATGGACTGGAAGCCTCTCGCTTCAGTTCACCAGATCCGAAGTTTTCTTGGATTGGCAGGCTACTATCGGCGCTTCATTCCGGATTTCTCCAAAATAGCCAAGCCAATGACTGAGCTGCTGAAGAAAGAGGTCAAATTTGTATGGAACGACAAGTGTAAAGAAGCCTTCAACACCCTGAAACACTTGCTGACCTCAGCCCCAGTTTTGGCTCAACCTAACCCTTCTAGGCCGTTTGACGTGTACTGTGACGCCTTTGGCACTGGACTTGGGTGTGTTCTTATGCAAGACAACTGAGTCATTGCCTATGACTCACGGGCGTTACGACCTCATGAGCTGAACTATCCGACCCATGATCTTGAGTTGGCAGCAGTGATACATGCCTTAAAAATATGGAGACACTATTTGATGGGCAACCACTGCAACATCTACACTGATCACAAGAGCCTCAAATACATCTTCACTCAAGCCGACCTCAACATGCGACAAAGAAGATGGTTAGAGCTGATTAAGGATTACGACTTGGAAGTACATTATCACCCCGGCAAGGCCAACGTAGTGGCAGATGCTCTTAGCCGCAAGACCCATTGCCATTGCTTGTCGGCAACCAACTTCCAAGAGACTCTGTGCCATGAGATGGGAAAACTTAGTCTGGAAATTGTTTCCCATGGAACCCTCGGACACATCTCTTTTAAGTCTGCTTTGGAGGACCAAATTGGGACGGCACAGTTAAAAGATGAGGAAGTAAGGCGAATCAAAAAGAAGATTTCATGGGAGGACGAGGGGTATAAGCAATTCCGACAGGATGAGAATGAGAGAGTGTACTTTGAGAACCGACTTGTTGTTCCATCCGACCCTACCCTTAGGAAGCACATCCTAGATGAAGCTCATCTTTCCAAGTTCTCGATCCATCCTGGCAGCAATAAAATGTATCAGGATCTCCGTCAAATCTTCTGGTGGAGTGGAATGAAACCAGAAATTGCACGGTATGTTTCAGAATGCGACACCTGTCAACGTGTCAAAGCCAGCCATTTGAAAGTAGCAGGTACCCTGCAGCCCCTACCTATTCCCTCTTGGAAATAGGAAGACATCAGCATGGACTTCATTGTTGGACTACCCCTTACATCACAGCGGCATGATTCCATTTGGGTGATTGTGGATCATCTCACCAAGACTGCCCACTTTCTTCCGGTTCACACCACCTACACGGCCAAGAAATATGCGGAGTTGTACCTTGACTGTATTGTTTCCCTGCACGGTGTGCCTAGGACGATCATATCTGATCGAGGAGCTCAGTTTGTAGCGTGTTTTTGGGAACAGCTACAAGCATCACTAGACACCAAGCTCATTCGTAGCTCGACTTATCACCCTCAAACCGATGGTCAAACCGAAAGGGTAAATCAGATCCTTGAAGACATGTTGAGAGCTTGTGTCATTCATTATGACAAAAATTGGGATAAGTGCTTACCATTGGCCGAGTTCTCCTATAACAATAGCTACCAGACTAGCTTGAAAATGGCACCATTTGAAGCCCTATATGGTCGGAAATGTCGAACACCGTTAAATTGGTCACAAGTTGGCGAAAGACAGACCTATGGCCCTGACTTAGTAGTAGAAGCAGAAGAACAAGTAAAGATAATTCAAGCGAATCTCAAAGCCACCCAGTCTCGACAGAAGAGTTACTCCGACCGGAGAAGAAGACCCCTACAGTTTGATATTGGTGATCATGTGTATCTTCGAGTCTCCCCGACCAAAGGAGTGCAACGGTTTGGAGTAAAAGGGAAATTGGCTCCCCGTTACATTGGCCCTTATGAGATTGTGGAAATTTGTGGACCTGTTGCTTACCGGATCCAACTTCTCGAACAGCTTTCGGCCATACATGATGTTTTCCATGTCTCCCAACTGAAGAAATGTGTCCAAACCCCAACTGAGATCTTAGTGCAAGAGCAACTTCAGATTGAACCCGACCTGACCTATGCTGAGTACCCGGCCAAAGTTCTTGACCGTAAGGAGAGACGTACCCGATGTTAAGTAGTGAAAATGTACAAAATCCTATGGAATAACCACACAGAGGATGAAGCAACATGGGAAACAGAAGAGTATCTGAGCAAGCTTTTCCAAGGTTTTCTTTCTAGCCAAGGAGGTAAGGACTGTACACCCCCATTGGTCGCCCTTACACCCGAAGCTCGGGACGAGATTCTTTTTAAGGGGGGTACGCTATAACGACCCCGGTTAAATCATTCAAGTTAACCTTAATCCGAGTCCCAAATTTCTCTGTCTCATCCCTCCCCTAAGCTTAAGCGCTCCGCCTCCGGTCATGGTCCAGACCCCTGAGACTCCAACTCATCCCGCCGGTTCCTTCTAAGTCTCCATAACAGTGTCCCTTTCAATCTTGAACAGAGGAGAAACCGAGACTGACAGGTGGACCCGCAAATCTTTTCCCCCAGATCTCCCGGGGCAGACGCACTCGAGCGGCCTGCATCGCTTTCAGAGCTCTCCCACCGCGTGGCTCAACTTCTCCGATGCCTGCCGCCTCGCCCAGTTGCCGGCCGCGACCGAATGGATTCTCGCGCCCTCCTCCCCAATCGCAGCGGAAACCCCTCTGGACCCTTTTCTGCAGCGCCTCGTCTCGCTCGCGCCCTCGTCGGCCGCGCCTTGGTGCTCCGACGCCGCTATGGCAGAGCTTTGCCGCCTGCTGTATCCAAACTGCCTCGCAGCTCGCGCCCATCATCATCTCGCCGGATCCCCGGCTGCAAGGCCCGATGCCTTCCGGCTTTTCCGCCGCCTCTCCACAGTCGCGCTGCCCCGAACTCGCTACGCGACGATTCCTCCGTCGCTAACCCCATCTCTGGCCGCCACAGTCTTTTCCGCCTTGCCAAAACTGTACCCGGCAAGCCGCTGCTTCGCGCTCGCCTGCGCAGCCGCAGCCCGCCTGTCTTTTCACCTGTGCAACCTCGATTATAGCACCGTTCCCTCTATCACACCCATCAGATCCGCCGCACGATGACGCCCACCTCCGCCAAATCTCAACCACTGGCAAAATCGCGCCTGCGCCGCCTTGTCTCCAATGCCCAATAGCTGAGGACGCTATCTTCGAAGTCTTGTTCCGCCGCCCATCACCGCTCAATCGCCGCCATGGCCGCGCACTCCCTCCTTTGCTTCCGGTCTTCATGCTTCTCTAACTCCCTCTCTCTCCGCGCAGCTATAAAAGGGAATGCTAGAGTCCTACTGGAGTTCCCTTCACCATCATTGCCTCGCCGCCTTGTTCCTCTGTTTGTGCTTGAGCGCCGCCACCTAAGTTCTTGGGAAACTCTCATCTCCGCTCAACACCCGCACCTCCCCCAATCCACCCAGCCGCCTGCTCCTCCGCACTGTGCTAGAGCTTCCTTGTTGCTCACAAGAAGCTCCGCCGCCACCGGAGCACCGCCGGACATCGCCTCCACCCAAGCCTTAGTGCTTAAGTGCTTAAGACCTTCCGCACAAGTCTACTCTTTCCCGACCCCAAAGCTTCACCCATAAACCGAAGGTAAGCTGCCGACCCCGCACCGGTTCGCCCGACCTTATCTGTTTGCCCGACCCCTTTTCCGTCTCGCCCGACCCTGTCTGTTGGCCGACCTTTCTTTTACTTCGCCCAAGGACTCGGCTGTATCTTTTTCCTTGACCCGAGGGTATCTGTGTAAGATTTTGGGGACTTCTCTGTAATAGATCCGAGGACCCCAACCGCAGTTATCCCTTAAGGTTTAAGAGTCAGATCATAAGTTTCTTCCAATCCGACCCTTGGTCTGTTCTCTACCCACTGAAGCCTGAACCCCCACACTCTTTCCGTAGCTTTGCTACAAGTTTTTGGGCTAAAACTTGCAAGTGCTGCTGTTGAAATAACCGTCTAAACACTAACTCCCGCTTTGCATTTGTGTAGAGTTTCGTCTTGCTGACGGCGTCTATGAGCTACACCCGGTGCCAGAAGACGGAGCTGTAGCTGAGCTACCAGTTCCAGAAGCCGAAGTCGCCCCAGCGGAAGACCAGCTTCCCTCCCCTCCGCTTGAAGGCAAGCCTCGGAGCATGAATCCCAAAGTTTCTCAAACTTGCGCATGCCTTCTTTCTTGTGTTTGTGCATTTACGTATAGGAGTTGTTTTTAACCTTAGATGCATGACATAGTTCCCTTGATATGAACACTAGTTGTTGGATCGAGTAGTTGCTATGCTTAAATAAGAAAGCGGTAAAAGTCGAGTGATTTCCTATCACTCGCGAGTTATAGGAATTTGGTTGTTTCCCTTCTGTTACAACTATAAGGACGATGGACGGGGCAGGGTTTTGGTTAACTCTTTGGTGGTCGGCTGATCGCCCCGTCTGTCTATGGAACTTGTTAAGGCCCGACAGTGGTGGTGTTCGTGATCAAGTGTTTGAAAGTACTAATCTCATACCTATTATGGGATGGGGAAGCCTAGTACCTGATTGAACTAGGGCGTGGCTTATACCCCTGCTGTCCCTGGAATGAGGTTCCCATGGTGCATCATGTGGGTGTAAGTGCGATCACAGTACGGTAGAGGCCAGGACTGTGGAGCATTGCATGCCAAGGGAAGTTTGGACCTGACACGTGCCTGGGAATCAATGGGGACGGCCGACACAGGAAGCGACCCTTGTGGTGCGCAGATGTCGTGAGATTAGGTTCGCCATGCATGGTTAAGAAACTTGAATCGATTCGTCTGCCTCTCACAGTTTGAGACTGCTTGATCGCTATGCTACACTGAGTAATGAAGGAGTCTGATGATGACATAGTTTCGGATGATGAGCTTATACACATAAAGTGGGATCTATGTTTGCTTAGAGTAAGATGCCAACGTAGACTGGTTAATGAACTTAGAATTTGAGCTAAAACTTGAAAGTAAGGACCTAACATAGTCGCTTTTGGCAAACAAACCCCTCAGCCTAAGGGCCTTGCATGTCTAGATGTGGTGGAGTGGTTTTACCACCGGTTGGTTAAGTCTTGTTGAGCTTAGCAGCTCAGCCTTGTTTGTGGCTTTCTTTTCAGGTGAAGTCGCAGCTCCTGAGTTCGCTTCTGTTGGCACTTGGCCGCCCCAGCTCCCTCTGGGTTGGACGGTTGAGTGGGATCCCTACTCGGACGGCGAGGAAAGGGATCACTGATGTCCTGATCGGCCTCATCTGGAACATCCGACCTCGACGAATAGCTTCCGCTCGTTTTACCTTCTGTCTGTTTTCTTTAGGAATCTTGTAAAACTCTGAGTTTCGCTTTGATGTGAACTAAATTGTCAACCTGTTAATCTAATGGTGGATTTGTTGTATTCTCTGGAACCACTCATCTTTGCGTGAGTTTGCTAAACTCGGTCCTGTTAAGTGGTTAAATCGGATGGAATCCGACGGCACTTTGAGTTAACTTGACTAAGGCATGAGCATCGTGTGTCAGGCGATTAACCGTGCTTTAATCAAGATAATCCGAGGTGGATCCGCCACACTGCTGGGCAACTAAATCCGACAGTAGGTATAAAGGCACAATCTTGACAGCTATTGGGTCTAACGGTAACAACCAGGTGTTGCCGTTGGCGATCGCCTTTGTGGAGAAAGAGTCTGGAGATAGTTGGTATTGGTTCCTAGAGAGGGTTAAGCAGATGATTGTGAAGGACGTGGAGGACGTTTGTATAATTTATGATCAACACAAAGGCATTCCACAAGCAATCGAAGACCTACAGAATGGCAATGTGGAATGTCGCAGGACAGCGCAGTGGCCGAACTTGATGAGTAGGTGGAGCATGAGGCATATGGGGACAAACTTTCATAGCCAATTCAAAAACAAGACCCTTATGAAAATATTTAAACGGCTATGTACCCAAAATCAGGAGTCAAAATTCAATCTACTTCGAAAGAAACTTGATGAGCTTACAAAGAAACAATCTAAAGAGCTAGGTAAGAGACCGGTAAACAGCAAGGCGGACCACCCTATGTCTTTGGAGGACGTCAGATTGGATGGTCCAAATGTCAGGTGAAGACGGGGTAGATCCATTAATACATTCTCATAGTGGATTGAGCATGAGCCGAAGGAAAAGTGGGCATTACTGTATGACGAGGGAGGTGCTAGGTATGGTATAATGACTACAAACCTAGCTGAAGTGTATAATTGGGTCATGCATGATGTGAGAGGACTGCCCCTTGTTGGTATCCTGTAATTCTTCTTATACTGCATCATTAAGTATTTCAGGGATCGGTACGCGGTGGCCAATAAGTCAATGGACGATAATCATGAAATTTATGGATACAACATGACAGAGTACATGGACAAGGCTCGTAAGCATCGTATTTCTGAAGTGGGTGTCATTGAACACCACTATGAGGTAGTTTACAGGGACAAAGGTCAATTGGGAGGGAGGTGCGAGAAACACACACAGAAGTGCATCATTAGTAATGAAGGATATCTTTGCTCATACCAGAAGTCAAGACTGCTTCACAGGCCTTGCACCCATGTAATTGTTGCATGCCTTGAGGCAGGGAGACTTTAGCCTCATAGGTTTGTACCACATTACTTCCTCAAGGAAACTATATGGGCCAGTTGGGGGAACGAGGTTTATGGATTTCGTATACTAGGAAACTTCATAAATAATCCTGGGAATACCACGCGGTACATTCATAACCCTAATACTAAAATGTTTCAAGGGGTTAGCCGATGCAAGACCAAACACATTCGGAATAACATGGATTAATTTGAAACTGGTCCTGAAGTGCGCCTCTTCTCGAAATGCCATGAAATAGGTCAGACGTAAAAGTAGTGCCCTGCAATGACATATGGAGGTGGGAGTAACCAGGCTGGACCATCAGCAGGTGAGCCAAATGCTCCAGCATGTGGTCGAGGTCGTCATGCACGTAGGAACAATGACGGGCTTCTATGATTAATGTATGCACCACTAGTAATGTGTGTTGTATGTTTATGAACTCATACATTTCGTCAACTTAGTCATATGTAATGTAATTTGTCATGTTTGGACTATTTGGAGACTCCTGCAATTCTTAGATTGTGGACTGAAAGCTAAGTTGTAATATTAAGACATATTAATTATTCTGTATCCTGTAATATTTCAATTATGTTGTATTTCAAATAACTCAGATGTGTTCTAAATTGTTTTTCAAATATATGTAATTATATTATTTTGTCTCTATATCAGCCGTATATATTTCATTCGTCATGTAATAATATTATACGTATTGCAGGTATGGTGGAGGATCCTAGAGAGGGGTACAAGACCCCCGAGT
Organism: Setaria italica; assembly: GCF_000263155.2. Classification (NCBI taxonomy): domain Eukaryota; kingdom Viridiplantae; phylum Streptophyta; class Magnoliopsida; order Poales; family Poaceae; genus Setaria; species Setaria italica. The sequence continues at coordinate 23,530,589 of NC_028451.1, read as the reverse complement.
TGCTCGACCCTTGCGTGGACGCCGCTCACCGGTCATTCATGTCAACCGTACGGGGTGTCAACCTCAGCACGCTTCGCGCACGTGCGCCGCTTTCGACGATGCCGATCGATGCTCGGTGGAATCCAAGGTACATGTTACTTATTTTACTCAATTTCATTCCTAACATTGTGTTCTTTTAAATAATAAATGCTATCCATGCTACAGGTTACGCGCTGCAGGCCTCCTCCCGATAGTGAGGTTGGTTGAGAGAGACATGATGGACGAAGGAGTGAAGTGTGTGGACAAGGCGACATGTTTCCACTTTGACATGTCACTCCTAGCAGCTCTTCTTGACCGTTGGCAGCCTAAGAGTCACACGTTCCACCTCACAATGGGTGAGATGGCCCCTACACTTCAGGATGTGTCACTCCTGCTGGGAATGCCTTGTGCCATAGGGCTATTGGCACGCAGGATGTGCCAGTTAGTTGGTGTGAGGAGCTTTCAGACTAGTTTGCCCACGTTCCACGGAACGATCGGGCCTTGCCATACCGCAACTTCAGCTCGACACACGGCCCACGAAGAAGTGGCTCATGTAGTTCAGTGTGAGTACTTATTTACCTGTCTTTTTATTTCCTCATCGCTAAGGTTTGTGAATGTAGAAACTAGATTCTATGGTTGTGCAGGCCGACTACATGAGAGCCGACGCTGATGACGCCACTTTTGCGAGGCACTTGGAGGCGTACTTACTGTGGCTATTTTGGTGGATCATGTTCTGCACTTCACAGGGGAACTCAGCGCTGAAGCACCTCCTTCCTTTTGCGAGGGCTATAGCGGAGGCCCCGCTTAATGAGGTTCCACAATACAGCTGGGGTTCAGTTGTATTGGCGGCGACCTGTAGGTGGCTTTGCACGGGCTATTGTAAGGTAAACTCGATGGAGCCCATCTTTATTGGTTGTTCGTTGCTTCTTCAGCTTTGGTTGTACGAGCGATTCCCAATAGGTTAGCCACTAATTGACGTGGCACTCTACCCGGAGTTGACTGTCGACCACGACGACGTTGACAGACCCATGATGGGGCCCATGTGGTGCTTGAGAAAGGTACGATACTAAACCTACAATTACTTTGTGTACTCATTCATATGTTGAATGCATTGACATTCGAAGTACTAGTCCTAATTGTGAAATATTTTTTTTGTAGGAATCATGGGTTGGATTTCAGACCAAGAAGTCATACCCAGACTTTGTTGGGCAGTTTGACGCTCTTGTTGACACCGACATCAGGTGGACACTTTATACCGTAGTGGACATTCAGGCTCGTGCCCCGCATGGGTTGTCTTCGTTGTGCCTACGAGACCAGGAGTACTGCATGATGAAGAAGCCACTGGTGTACGACGTCCACGTTGAAGAGTACGCGGTACACCATGTGATGAGGCAGTTCCACCGGTATCAGGACTCCCCAGTTCCAGTGACTCACATCGTCCCAGCCCACGTGCACAGGTAAGCTGCATCTAATCATTTTTTGTCTAATAAAGATTTTGTGTTAGTGTAACCCGTTGCACGATGGATATGTTAGGTGGACACGTCAGGGTGGTGGGCCAGTGATGTAGTGGGGTCCAAAGCTGGTTTTGTACGTCGAGTTGTGGGCGGACGCTTTGGAGGACTCAGTGCAGGAGGACTATCTACACTCTGACGACAGTTTCATAGCGTACCTGCAATGGTACTTACTGAGGATACGGACACGTATCATGCACGTTCTCAGGCAGGCACCGATGGAGACCGCACCACTGACACAGATGTACCCGCGTTCTAGGGACTAGAACTTTGACATCACGGTATGCTTCTGCATCATTTGCTACTTATATTGCATTGGGTTATGTTGCACTTTATACAAAATATTTTGTGTCTAACTTGAACTATGTAATTTTCATCAGTACGACGTTATTGCAGCAGTTCAGGCGATGGCATGGACCGGCGTGGAGAACTACATGCACATGACCCCGCACGAGCATGAGTCGATGTACAAGAGGATCAGGGCCCTTTGTACTAGGTTTCTGCGGGCCGTTAGCTGTTGTGGTGGTGACCAGTGGCGGGCACAGGATTTGGACTATGGGTATTCAAAATTGCAGATGGCAAGGAAAAAAATTGGCAGACTAAAGAGAGACTGACTCAATATAATGTAAAAACATACGAAGCTAATTCAATCGCTCAATTTAGCAAACATACGAGAGAAAAAGAGAGATTGACTTGTGCTAGAGATTTTCATCTCTCCAGCACTATTCCTTGAAGCAATTGTTCTCCTAAATGATTTCAGGGAAAGCACATTTGCTGAGAAATGATATTTTCATCAAAGATAGGAAGAAATTTTCAACAGTACTACAATATTTGTCCATATGAACAGAGACGTACATATTTAGTATTTCAATATAGTATTTCTGTGTTATGAGCTTCTTGGAAGGAAAAGCTAAGCCTACAAATGGAAGAATAGAACATTACTGTCGGGTCGAGGACACTGGGTCTCGCCGAGCAGTCCTGTCACCATCTTGCCGAGTCGCCGTGACGCTGTGAGAGTTGAGATGCGGAGGCCAGCCAGTAGCGCGCCCGCTGGGTGCTGGCCACCGCCGGCCCGCCGGTCGCCGCGGCACCACCGCTCCGCGCGCTGCGCGCAGGCCGCCCGCCGCCGCCGCCGTCGTAGGGCGTAGAAGCCGAAGGGGATTAGGGCACCGCTGCAGGCCGCTCCTCGCCGCCGCTGCCAGGTGCCGCCGCCGGTCGGACGCTAGGGTTAGTTTTGCGCGGAGCCCCTATGACCTGTGTGCGACGCTGACCGTCAACAGGCCTCTCCCTGGAACGCGTGGGTGGGGGGGGGGGCGCTGACCGGCTGATGGGCTAAGTGGGGGCGGGCGGAATGGGCCAGTTGGTGTGGGGGGCAAATGGGCCAGGGAGAGTGAAGTTGCCATCCAGTGGGCCTTTTTGTGTGAAATACCTGTGTTAGCTTCTTTATTTTTATTTTTTCCATACATATACCTAGTATACATTATATATATGAATTTTTTGTTCAAAAATAATGGGTATTCATTTGAATACCATTGAATACAAGTGGGCCCGCCCCTGGTGGTGACGCCAACGTTCTACATCCACCACGGGCTGCCTACCCCAGCTCGTCTTCAGCACCACCTACGCAGCACCCTGATTCATCTTCTGCTGCACCCACACAGCCAGCGTACCACACGTCGTCTTTTGTACCACATGCACATGCAGCCTCCCCTGGGGCGTGTACTCCTCCACGTGCATCATCTTGGGCAGCAGCTCAACCAAGTCCCTCCACTTATGTGCCGGGTCCACAGTATTTCACCCCTACAAGTACGTGTTCATTACTTTCTCATTTTTCATTCACCAATTGTACTCTAATTAGTCGTACTAACTTATAATTTCATGATACAGTGCCGCAACACTTCAGAGGACTTAGTGTAGGAGGACCGTCTTCATGTGGACTTCGTGTGGACGACATATATGCATCATCAATATATGCATTCTATTCCATTACTAATACAGATCGAAATTGACAATAATACTTCTTGTTTGATCACAGCATACACAGGCCACGGAGGGACCGATGACGAGTTTGTAGAGGACGATATCCAGAGGACGAGTACAAACTGGGTGGAGTCCTTTTGCAGCTACGACGCTGAGGAGATAGGTCCTTTGCAGTTGGGTGAAGCACTAGTTGCAGATGCACTAGAACGTCCGGCTCGCGAGGTTGCCCCTCTAGAGCCCTTTACGTACGACCAACTGCAGACCAGAGCAGCGCAGCGGGGCGTGAGACGTGGTGCTGGTGCTGTGCGTCACAAGCGAGGATGCATTTAGTCCATAGGGCCTTCTTTATCTTTTGTAGGCTGGTGCAGGCTATGATGTGTACAATGCTGTAGACTATAATGTGTGGTCCTTTGCAGACTATATTATGTAGGTCAGTGCAGAGACTTTGATAGGTAGGCCGGTGCAGACTATAATGTCCATGCATGTTCTTTTCCTTTACCATGATGGACATGGTCCACGGACTATGTCACTTGCGTTCTATATAACAGACGTCTCCCTCTAAGAAATATCGTCATGGAGGGATGAGCAAAATAGGATTCCACCATGGAATGAGCATCCCAAATGCCACTGCAGCTTCCGTGTGTGTAAATATGGGAGGATCGATTACCTCGGGTGAAGAAGATGTGTAGTTACTTCAAGTGTCCTGACATTGATGATGATTTCAAGATCCGTCCGTTCATAAGCATTTTAAATATGTTTTCTATGTACCGATACCTAGAACTAATCATGAATCAACATGTAGGCTTGCACATTTATGGAATGGATTGACACTAGACCTTTAGGGGAGGTGGGTATAATCCTAGTGGTGCTAGAGACCAAAGGCCAATACTATGCTAGGCTGGAAGAGGCTCGAGAGGCGGCACGTCTTGCTCGGCTCGAGAAAGAGCGACACATCCGCCAACAATTGATCCGTTTGAAGGGTAAGGAGGATGAACTGTAGAGGCGACGCGAGAGTTAGGTGCTTGAGAGGCAGCACTAAAATGCTAGGAGGAAGAATTCAAAGCTCGTCAGGCGCAACTCCTATAGGAAGAAGAGCGACAGAAGAACATGAAGAAGCAGGATAGAGAATATTCCTCCAAAACAGCAAGGACGGGAAAACTTCCCCGGTTCACCTAGTAGAACATTAGTTGTGATCCACCAATTTACATTACCTAAGGCATTTTATCCTAGGCAAGGTGCTCTTTAGGTTTGTCATGTTGGGCACCTCATATGCCATTGTACTGTTGTTTGCACTTTAATAACATTTCATCTTGATGCTTCAAGTACTCAGATTCCACACTATTGCCATTATACTACTCTGCTGCTAGTACAATACTCAAATAGCGCTAATCCACTATTGACGTGAACTGTCACTGAAAAGCCTACATAATGGACTGCAAGGACCCTAAACGTGAGCCTTCTTAGGCAGATGGGACTCCACATTGAGCCCTACGTCCTTGCACCTGCAAAGCCTATATTTAACCTTTTTCAGGATGATTGAATATGACGGGGTACTGAACAAATGGGGGCACAGTGCATCTCCATCTCAACACTCCTTATATGGACCTCCCTCTCCCGTATCCTTCCATACCACTGAGTAGGAGGAAGAACAATGACGTCCGCAAGAGGGAGATGTCGTGGGAGGAGGGGAAGAGGAGGAGATGCTCCTATTCCCACCATCACTTGGCCAGGTTCTTTTAGCCCAACGGAGTATAAGGCACCTCTCGATGACTTCCCTCTGTATGATATGGCTAACTACGCCCCTCCAAACTGCCTTAAGCCTTATGATGACCGCCATGATGCTGACCAATGTGTCACCATGGTGTGGCTTGCATCATGCAGCTGTTTGATGGCTACGGTAATTGTCGGTGTTTTATACCGGCCGTCTACCAAGGGGTACCTGAGGTAGCAGAATGTGTAGCGGGGGATCGCCGGACCTGGAACTTGAAGGTAAAAGCGAGGGCACAAGACACGGATTTATACAAGTTCGGGCCGCCAGAGTAGCGTAATACCCTACGTCCTATTTTGGGGGTGTTTGTATATTGCGCCCTGCGCTTGGGTGTTGAGATGTGTTCTGCTGATCTAGGTACCCTCGTCCTCCTTTATATACTTCAGGGGGCGGGAATCCTAGTCGGATTACAAGGAGGAGTCCTAGTAGGGGTACACGGTATGAGTCCTAGTCGGATTACAGGGGAATCCTAGTAGGAGTCCAACTTCTTCCTTCCTTGCGGGTACTGGGGATCCATCCCCGACAAGCCCCCGAGCGTTTCATAGTCGAATGCAATAGTCTTCAAGTACTTTTAAGATATTTGCCGAGTAGTCTTGGTGTTCCTCGAGTACTTTATCTGGCAGAATCTTCAAAGCTTCTCAAAGCTGCCATGAGGCTATGGTGTGCTCAAAGCCTTGATCATCTTGATATTGCAGTCTTCATGTATGGAGGGCGGCGAAAGTCGCACTCCATATGGAGTTGCTCCCGAGCCTTAGGTTGAATCGCAGAATCAGGCTGAGGGTCAAAATCTTGAATCTTCTTCTTTCAGCATGAAAAAAGTCTTGGGTGTAGCTTATCAGCCCCCAAGCCTTGAATTGATTGAAAAATCAACTCAAGGGTCTTGAATTTTCACTCAAGTTATCATCCGAGTAGTTTTTGCGGCATCCAGCCCCCGAGCTTATGTGCCAGGTGAGCCATAGGAGCCACGTCGAGTAGTTTATTGGCGCTTAGCCTCCAAGCCTGAGAGTTAGCTGGGCCACTGGAGATATTCCAAGTAGTGATTGGTGCTTAGCCTCCGAGTTCGGGAACTAGTCTGTACCTCTGGAGGCACGCTTAGAGTCACAACGGGCATTGTCGCCGAAGCTTGGCCTGAAAGAAAAGATGCATACATTATGTAGCATTTTTGCAGAATATTGAAACTGCTGAAATTTATTTAGCGATCAATGTAAACATTGTGTGTCATGCTCTTGTTCCAGTCATACTCTTCCTGAGTAGTTAGCCTGTTACGTTTTAGGCTCTCAGTCCCTGTTTAGCCATAGCCGCTGCGTGTGTGAGAGTTGTGTCTTGTGTACGCGTATGGGCATTGCTGTTTGCACGTGTATGTGTGCTAGCATTTGCCGACACAGGTGCACCCGAGGCTTTCACGAGTTAAGCCGTGTTCTGCTCGAGAAGAGTAGTGACCTTAAGAGAAGACAAAAAGAAATAGTCGCTGTTGCGATAAAAAGAGAGCACGGTAGCGCGAGAGAGTTTGCTACCCTCCGGCGAGTAGAGCGCTTGTCGCGCGCAAGAGGAAAGCAAGCTAGGAAATAGTCAGAAAAGTGACTTAGTTTGATTCGTGGACGATTGTCGATGAAGCCATGGCGGTCGTCGATGAAACCGCGACGATTGTTGATGAAGCTGACTAGTCGAAGTTGATTCCAGCTAGTTGTCGACGGCGCGAGGCCCGCCCCCGACTAGTTTTTTAGTCAAGATGAGTAGTCGCCATAGTCGCCGGCGAGTCGTCTGTCGAAGTAGTCGTCAGTGAGCGTCACGACGTAGCCGGAGTAGTCGTCGGTGAGCATCGCGACATAGTCGGAGTAGTCATCATCGAGCGTCACGACGCTGTAGGAGTCGTCGACGACAAGCGCCACGATGCCATAGGAGGAGTCATCGGTGAGCGCCGCGACGTAGTCGGAGTAGTCATCAGCAGGTGTTACGATGTAGTCGGAGTAGTCACTGGCGAGCCGCTTGACGAAGTAATCGAGACGAGTAGTCGAAGTTGTCGTCAACGAAGGTGAAGAGTTGTTGACGAGGTAATTTGCGGCTAGATGTGGCTGGAGCAGTACTCGTGTACTTTCTGTACGTCTTGAAGCTTCATGATAGCCTCCGTGTGCGTGTAGCACAATGCTTTGAGCAGTAGCAAAAACTGCTCCCTGTCTTGATCCATGTGCGCAATACATATAAGTAATTTTATCTCATTACGCCTCAAATTGTTTTGTTTTTGTTTTTTTTTCACGAGATGTACTCAGAAGCCTCCACGCTTGAGCAGCCGGTGTTCCTTCTTGGAATCGGACACGAGAAAAGAACCTTTGTCCGTTCCGTGTCCGGCTAGGAACGGAGACAGTTGTGATGCATTGATAGACAACACAGAGAATCGTGTGGGTTAACCTCCTCTGTTGTAGCATGCTCGGCGCCTCTGCAGATGATCCTATGACCAAATTGGACGGAAACCAATGTGCTTTGGAGTCGACGCAAGAGCTTGTTGAGTTCCTGATTGGTCGAAACAACCACCTTGCCACGCCGAGTAGATTGATTTTGAAGATGAGATCGTTCAAGCTCGCCTAATGATCTCGACGATCTGCCCCACGGTGGGCGCCAATGTCGGTGTTTTATACTGGCCGTCTACCAAGGGGTACCCGAGGTAGCAGAATGTGTAGCAGGGGATCACCGGACCTGGAACTTGAAGGTAAAAGCGAGAGCACAAGACACAGATTTATATAGGTTCGGGCCGCCAGATTAGCGTAATACCCTACGTCCTGTTTTGAGGGTGTTTGTATATTGCGCCATGCGCTTGGGTGTTGAGATGTATTCTGCTGATTTAGGTACCCTTTCCCTCCTTTATATACTCCAGGGAGTGGGAGTCCTAGTCGGATTATAAGGAGGAGTCCTAGTAGGGGTACACGATATGAGTCCTAGTCGGATTACAGGGGAATCATAGAAGGAGTCCAACTTCTTCCTTCCTTGCGTGTACTGGGAATCTATCCCCAACAGTAATGGAAGCTGGCGTTTCTTTTGATGCCTATATGGCTTCGTGAGTCATGTTATTACTTCCTTACTCTTGCTAAGCTTTTCGTGCTACAAACTAACATCATGTTTATTCTTATCTCGATGAAGGAAACTGCCGCTATACGAAGTGGGTCGATCCTCCACTTCATGAGCCAACTCAAGAGTAAATCCACTACCTCAAGTGTAAGATCTTTGACCTCGAGCGTAGGGTAGAGGATCTTCAATCCGAAGTTGATGCAAATCCTTGGGCAAACATCGCAGGTGACTTGATTTGTACCGATTCATGGTGCAAGTGCCCCTATCACCACAACAAAGGATTGCCCACTGTCATCGCCTTCCTCTGGGGGTGCTGGCTACTATGAGGCTGGACCCTCCCAGCTCTCTCAAAGCTAGTTCTACTAGAAAGTAGAGATGACCCTATCCCGGCTATTTCAATTACCTAAGGCATGTTAGGTTTAGCAACGGCACATGTTTAGGATAGCATCCATGCCGCACATGCCAATACAATCTATAATTAATTGTTCAGTCTAGAGTCATTGGTGTTCGTATGTTGTATACAAATTTTATTTTTATATGTTGTAATTTTGCTGGAAACAGCTATGTATTTAATAGCCGGGAGTTAATTCAATTTCAATTATTTCCTCGAAGGGTTCTATCTCCCTCAAATTAGGAAGTTTCATATTGCGACCAATAGTGACATATTCGAACATTTAGTGCTTCCGATCTAACTTTATATTTTTTTAACTTAGAGAAAAAATTACACGAAATCAAAATAATAAAAAAATCAGCCGGTTGAAATGGCTGCTCCACCTCTTGCCACCGGCAGAATGGTGGGAGGGGGAACTTACTGCTGTTTGAAATGGCGGTAAGTTCCCCCTCCGCTGCCACATCACCACCATGTAACCAACCGCCGTTTGAACTGGCGGTAACTCCTTTTAATTTTTTTTAACTTACCGACGTTTCAACTGGCGGTACAGGTCTAGTTCTGCGATTTTTTTGCTCGGGTATTTATTTCTGCAAATTCGTAAAAGAAAAAATAACGTAAAAGAAAATAATAATAATAAAAATTCCCTGGTCCCGATAATGCAAATTTAACCTTTAAATTCAAATTCACCTTATGTGTTAGCTGGATGAACCTGACACTCTTACACATGCATGGATTGTGCTAAATACATGTAATAGTTTGGAAGATACACAAAGTTTGATAGGTTTTCAACGGTTTAAGATTGAAGACACACATCCATCCTTTCTTTATGAACGCGCCATACTTGTTTTTCATTAAGCAGGAGGAAAAGCGACCTTTATATCGCCAGCTAGTTTATAAGATTTTTAAAAATAAAAAAGCAGGAGCTCTGCTAAATTATATAAGAAGTTTAAATGGTTTGTGTTGCATGAATGAAAGAAAGATCTCAAACTCAACCCGGGCAGAGCTTGACCAAGCAACCAGGAAGGGCCGCCTATGTTAATCGAACTGTGAAACCAACAAACAATGTAAAAATTACGGTTTAATCAATGGAAAATTTTGCTTGGTGGTCTTTTTTTTTTTTGGGGGGGGGGGGGGGCATCTAAGATGGCTTAGATCTGGCTTATGCGTAAGTCATTTCTTTAATTATTGGATCTACATATAACCGTTCAGATGACTGACACTTTTTGTTTCTCTTTTGCGTAGCACATTTTGTTATGAGGCACACTATTTTCAATTCCTCATGAAGCTGCAACACTTTTTTTTAACAAGTGGATATTGTTACTTGGGAACTACTATAGGCCATAGAAATGACTTATCGAGTATAAGAATTTTATTGAACAAATTATAGTGCAAATTACGTTTCATACACAAAGGGCTAGAAAAAATTACCCATAAAAGATACAAGTCACCTTACAAAGGTGCAAATTTGTTTTAGTTTCTTTTTGTAGGCAAATAAACATGATCTTTAAAGATTAGTTAGGGGACACTACATTACAATAAGATTCAACTAGTGGGCAATGCAAGTGGCACTTGCCTCAACTTATTATATACTGCAGCGTGAATGGATCTCCTAGCTAAATGCGCTAAATCCATCCCCTCACGCTGTACCTCAATAATCTTGGCCTCCTGCCGCAGCTCTATGAGCTCCTTGGTTCTTCCATTCTACCAAAGGGTAAGGGCTTCCCATAATCAACCATGCATGAGTATCAAAAAAAGAAAAAAAAACATGCATAATCATGTCTTATTAGCAGACACCTTATCATTAGTTTAACTAGCATAAACAACAAGTGTTTTTGATTTAAAATAAGGACAACTTTTGTACACCGAGTCCTTATCCTTTCTTCAGGGAGAAAAAGTGCTGGGAGTACAGCGTGTTCGGCTGACTGCTGCTGCTCGGCTCTCTATCGCAGCAGCTGCTGTAGCACGCAAGCTGCAGCAGGCAGCAGCTCTCTGCTGCAGCAGCAGCCAGCTGCAAAGCAACCAGCCAGCTGCACGTTGCATGTCTATTGACTATTCTTTGCCTTCTGTCAAGATTTTTTTTGAGCAACTTCTCCCAAGAATTATTGAGGCTGCAACCTCCAGGAAAGGCATCCTCCCGCCCATAAAGCTTTCAGCCACCTTTGCCACCGACAGCCAAGTTATCAGCTGCTTTCTTCTCGTGCGAGGCTGACCTACGTACTCTATACTGTCAGTTCAGCCCTTGTTCACCTCCTACAAAACTCCTAACTTTGACACTATGCAAAAAGAAGATTCCCCATCACATCAAACTTGCAGTACATACATGGAGTACTAAATATAGACAAAATCAAAAACTAATTGCACAGTTTTATTGTACTTTGCGAGACGAATCTTTTGAGCCTAATTAGTCAATATTTAGACAATAATTCACAAATACAAACGAAACGCTACAGTGTTGCTACAGTAATTTGGCACCTCCCAAATTCACAAAGTAAACAAGGGCTCAGTCACGCACCACCATGTCCATCCACTCCGTCCCACATCAGCGCCGGCGTCCATGAAGGAGAAGAACGCCATGGCGCCCAAGGCGGAGCAGCGACAGACCGTGGTGATGTACCCGAGCTTCGGCGAGGGCCACATCATCCCCATGACGGAGCTCGCCAAGGTCCTCCTCCGCCGCGGCCTCGACGTCACCATGGTGCTCATCGAGCGTCCCTTCTGGTCCTCCGACTCCGGCGCCGCCGCCACCCAGCTTGTCATCGCCGCCAACCCGGCCATCACGTTCCACTTCCTCCCTCCCGACCCGTCGCCCCCCGACTTCGCGGGATCCAGCAAGCCCCCTTTCTTCCACATTCTCCAGCTGCTGCGGCGGTACAACGGCGAGCTCGCGCGCTTCCTCCGCTCCTTCCCGCGCCGCCGCCTGCACTCCGTCGTCACCGGCATGTTCTCCACCTACGCCGCCGAGGTCGCCGCTGAGCTCGGCGTCCCCGCCTACACCTTCTTCGCCTCGGGCGCCGGGTTCTTCGCCGTCGTCGCGCAGCTGCCGGCGCTGCTCGCCGGCAGGCGGGAGGGCCTCAAGGAGCTCGGGGACGCGCCGCTGGAGTTCGCCGGCGTCCCGCCGATCCCGGCGTCGCACCTCGTGAAGGAGCTGCTCGAGCACCCGGAGGAGGACCTGTGCAGCGCCATGGTCGACGTCTGGAGGCGCATCGCCGACATGAATGGCGTCGTGGTGAACACGTTCGAGTCGCTGGAGCCCCGCGCCGTGGAGGCGCTCCGGCATTTCCGGTGCGGCGTCGGCCCCGGCAAGGCGCTGCCGCCGGTCTACTGCGTCGGGCCCATCGTTGGCGACGGTGCGGACTCGGCGGCGGACCAAGAGACGCAAGAGAGGCGCGACGGGTGCCTTGCGTGGCTGGACGCGCAGCCGGAGCGCAGCGTGGTGTACCTCTGCTTCGGGAGCAGGGGCACGCTCCCGGCATCGCAGCTCCGGGAGATCGCCGCCGGGCTGGAGAGATCCGGGCACCGGTTCCTCTGGGTGGTGCGCACGCCGGCCGGCACCGACGACCCGAAGAAGCTCCTGGAGCAGCGCCCCGAGCCGGACCTGGAGGCGCTGCTCCCGGCGGGGTTCCTGGAGCGGACCCGGGGCCGGGGCCTCGTGGTCGCGTCGTGGGCGCCGCAGGCCGCCGTGCTCCGGCACCCGTCGGCGGGCGCGTTCGTGACGCACTGCGGGTGGAACTCGGTGCTGGAGGCCGTCGCGGCCGGGGTGCCCATGCTCTGCTGGCCGCTCTACTCGGAGCAGATGCTCAACAAGGTGCTGATGACGGATGAAGGGGGCATGGGCGTCGCCGTGGAGATGGAGGGGTACGCGGCGGGGTTCGTCGGGGCCAAGGAGGTGGAGAGGAAGGTGAGGCTGGTGATGGAGTCCGAGGAGGGGAGGGAGCTCAGGAAGCGGGTGGCCGCGCGCAAGGAGGAAGCGGAGGCGGCGCTACGGGAGGGAGGCTCGTCGCGGGTTGCGTTTGACCGGTTCTTGGCGGACGCGGAGGAGCTCCATGGGCAGCTCGGCAATTGATGAACTTGATTGTGAGCCATTGTCGATTACTTTTCGGTTCCTTCTCCGTACATTTCCATCACTGCTCATGTCGTTCTCTGATTGTGTAGTCGATCGATTAGGAGTTTTACATTTGCCGAGGAACATCCGCTGGAATAAAGAAGCATGGCGAAGGACGTTTGTGTGTGTCTAGCTGTGTAAATGTGAATGAATTTGCGCTTGCGTTACTGAGCACCACGGCTGAGTCAAAAATCCACAGGTGTGTTCCAGGCGCTGTGATCAGCTAACCTGATGAATTGATCTAAATTCTATCCCGAAACCTATCCGAATTAGAAGCATGTGCTGAATCCAGAAAGAGAATTACCTGTTCCGTGAGCGTGGAAGAGCTGGCGCGTGCTGAATCCAGAAAGAGAATCCTGTCCACGTGCCTGATCGAAAAGAGAACGCTTTACACTATATGTCGGAAATCGGTGGTTCGGTGCGCTCCTGGTATTTCTTAATATTGTGCTTGTTCCCTGCGGGGGAACTACATCTAAGCACACAAGGATACTAATTAAAAGCTATCGTTTATCTTTTACTTTACTACTACTAGTAGAGTACACGTGCGGCAGGCACGTGTTTTAAAAAATAATAAATAAGAATTTTCTATTAATAATTTTGCATCAGACAAAAACTTAAAACACACCACTTTGCTTCAAACAAAACGGTAACTAACACTAACCATTAAGAAAATTCCATTTATTTCATATAAAACTGTTTTACTCCACTGCAACCTTGGATCCTAAATTAACAAAAAAGACTCAATATCCAGCTCTCCACCATTAGATGGAAGTCCTGGACCATCTTCATGGCGTTCTTGATCTTAGCAATTTAAGATTGGACGTAGCCAATGATCTTGAACAAATGTAGACTGATTCGAAGATACCTGCATAGTTATCAAAGTAGAGAGCCGCTCTTGCTACAATGCGGACTGCATCTTGTTCTGCACGCACCAAAAATAAATTAGACAGCAAGGTACATTTTCCAGCACATAACAACTTAATCGCTTAATCGAGTTATTCACAGTTTAGTTAGAACAACTAATCAGTTCAAGTGACCATTGAATTTCTAAAGATTCTATATTTCATAGATAGATTTGAGTGGTAAAAGCTATCAGGGTCAAGATATAATTGCAGAGGTGGGGCTTTAATCTGATAAAAAATAGCATATTTTAACTACAATCAAGCAGATGCATCCAAGTAAGGTCCGACAATAAGAGATTTCCATAGAGAATATTTACTTAATATTAGAGTTGTCATTATTGTACATCTGATAATCAAAGAAGAAAGTTATTCATTTATTTAACCTTTGATGGAACAGTACACAAAAAATAAAACACCATTACTTAGGTAGAGCGCAGTAAACTCACATTTTTCTATGCTTCCAATACATCCCTATAAACAACGTTCTTAGTTCTTTTCCCATTAGGGTCAACATCCTTGTTGGGCTTAGCCGATATCCATGTAGTCTTTCGGGAAACACCTCTAGACAACGCAACATATAACTGACCGTGAAAGAACACAGGTTCAGAGAGCTATATGCCAACATTCGGTATAGTTTGCCTGAGCCTTATTAATGGTCATTGCAAAACTCAGCCTGATTGGAACTGCTTTCTTTTGAACTTAAATTCTTTTGAACTTGAATGGAAGTGTAATATCCTCTGAAGGGGACAGAGGTATTCTTTGTAGAAAAACTCTACTCCCGGCATGCTAGCCATTAACAATCTCAGCACCAATTGCGTTGTCTTCGAACCCCCTCACCACCAACCGAGTACCATTACAAAGCCCATTATGAGGATCAAGATTCCGAAGGAGTATAACGGGACAATTGTTCTTGACCTTGAGCTCATGAGGAGGTAACCCGTTCGTTGTAATCAAGTTAAGAAAATCAGGAGGTTAGTTATTGTTGGTGTCATTGTCAACCGAGTCATGGCTATAGTACACCTTTTCTTTACCTGGAAACATGTCGATCATCCTAGCATTAAGCCCATCAACATGCTCATTCCTCATGGAAAGAATTGCACACTCGCGCATATATTGCATAGAGTTACAACAAACTTTAAGATCCAGAACACGTGCTCGATGAGTGTGTTGATTGACTTATCAGAGTTGTGCCCAATGATAATGTCATCGGGGAGCTGTACATAATCATTGGTGTATGTTTCTTCAATCCCATTGCCAATCCTTAGCAGAAAATTAGAGTACCAACTATCACTGTGCTCTCATGTTCTGCTGCAGTCGTATCATCCGTACCTTGTCCCATATATATGAGCGCTGCAGTGTCACATCAGTGATCTCGGCTCTTGTCCCGCGAGGCACAACAGGAAGAATCTGTCTAAAGTCTCCTCCAAACACCATAACCTTACCCTAAAAGGTTCAGTACAACCCATTATATCTTGCAATGATCTATCAAGCGTCTCGACTGCTTGTCTTCGGGCCATGGCAACTTCATCCCATATAATCAAAGAAGCTGTATGCAACAATGCAGATGTACCACTTTGCTTCGTAAAGTTGCATACGGAATTATCACCGAGTTTGATGGGGATTTTGAACCTAGAGTGTGCAGTACGACAACCTGGCATAGTACAGGTTGCAATACCAGATGTCGTGGTAGCGATTGCAATAAGATCCATGGAGCGCACCTTAGCAAGCAATACCCTATACAGGTACGTCTTGCTGGTTCCGCCAAGACCATCAACAAAGAATACCTTGCCTCAGTTAGTAACCACATGATCTAATATTTCATTGAAACCAGCCCTCTGTTCCGCATTCAACGTGTCTATAATTCCCAGATTCTCTTCTTTGAAACCAATTTTTCTCTCCTCTATTAGCTCTCTATAGTAGTCTCTTGACTTGTCATCTGTTGTTATTTGCCAAAAAAAATATTAAGAAGTGGTTATATGGAAATAAATGTAACTAATAAACAACAAGTAAAAATTACATACATTGTTTTTAGATGGAATGCACATATAGTTTGAAATTTCAACGGTAAATGGTACCATTAATATACAATGCATCACGTCCTAGTGCGATCAGTAACATGTGGTGCAACTATTTAATGTTTACGAAGTATATATGAGCAACAACAGAAAAAGTTAGCATATCTATTAGGTAGGACACATAGTGTTTTATCTACATATCAGTGCAAATCTGTTTGAATGTTGTAATACTAATTTCTTATCAAGGCGACCATCTAATAACTCACCATAGCCATAGCACTATGAAGATCCACTCATCTATTATACATTATCAATGGCTACAGGATTCACACCTCATGTAAGATGCTACAGTTTTAGCAAGACAACAGAAAGGGTTCAGTTTGAAAAAATAAATTTCAAAAAAAGGCAACAAAAATCTGTCACTTAGTTTTTTTTATTAGGACCACTACATATAAAGCTAACTGTTCTATGGAGGTAACAAACAATTTATACTACATGCTTATGAAACCACGAAAATTGTGCATTATTTATATGAAAGTAAACCTTGTCATATCTGAAAGAAAACTAAAGTGACACACAGAATGTTCACAATGCTAATATAGTTACAACGATTAAAAACACAAACAATATCTTAAACTTTATAAATTATTTCCATCCACTCATCATTCGAACTCTAATGGCATCATTAAGTATAATAAAAAATAAACACTAATATCCAAATAATGCCAAACAATCTAACCTGACTCATCAAGCTCAGGAAGACCATAGCTCCTCATGTCCTTGCCCATCGAACGAACGATATCCGCTATGTCCTTGAGCACGAGTTGAAGAACCAATCTGCAACTCCCATGAGTTTGACGATAGTCTTCAGCCATAGATTCGAAGTGCTTGTCACAAAGTCCACGGATATTGGTGTACTCACAAAATACGATAATCATGGCAAACAATCTTCTCAAAGCACAAGGCATTTTAAATGACTTAGCTTCAGTCAGTGCATCATCTAGAGACTCACTGGTAGAGAATTGGCCTTTAGTCCCGGTTGGTAGGGTGCATATCTCTCGGATATCCATTCGGGATAAACCAACCGGGACAAAAGGGGGGGTCTTTAGTCCCGGGTCTTTTAACCGGGAGTAAAGGACCCCCTTTAGTCCCGTCCCGGCTCGATTCCAACCGGGACTAAATGGCGCTTGCATGGCACTGTGGCCGTGACGCCTGAATTTTTCATGCATGCATCACGTATACGTATAGTAGTACCGCGGCCCTTTTAATTTGTTAACCTTGTAGTTGAGATTTTTTTAGAACGAAATCAACTAGTATTTAAACGAATGGGATTTGTAATTATACAATTACTATATATATACACAATCCTTATACACAATTCATATACACAATTCAACTAGCTTAGTACAAATCGATCATAATTAGCGCGTATTATATATACAAATAAATCAAAGTATCTTCCTACGATCTTCCCGTCGTGGTGTTGCTGATCGGAGTGTCTAATTGTCGTCCATCGTAATAAAATTCTCCTCTTGGATTTACCACCTCGTCCATTATGAATCCAATGAGACCTTCACATATTGCCGCTACTCTTTCTTCCTTCAAGAGTCCTTGTTGAATATTTAACATCTATAATTTGGAAATTTGTGAATGTTACATGAACAAATACATATAAGGAGCTAGAAAATAATTAACTAGTAATATATTTATTTTACGTACTTTAAAGTTGTGCGGCGTCATCTTCGGTCCCTTGGGTCCCAAAAAACTGTGCATGTGCTCACAGATGTAGTAGCCACATAGATTATTCCCGGGTTCCTGTCTTAAGCACTTCAGTGTGGAAAAAAATAAGTTATGAAATATTCGTGTTATACAATGTAATAAATGTGCAGACTTCATACGTACCGGGAAGTCTGTGTTCCATGTAAGATTTTCTTTGAATGGACCTTTGTGTGTCCTTATGAATTGTTTCCATGCGCTGCGGATTAGAATAATGAATGACATAGTGTAACAGGGATAAAATTTAGGAAATAAATTTTTGCATAGAGATAAAGGTCCAGAATTATTACAAGCCTAGCATGTCTTGCAATTCTTGGTAGTCCACCGGATCTTTCCTTAACGAATCAAAGACAATGACGTGGCTTCTTTTAGGCTCAATTATAATAAGGATCCAGTGGAAGCTGCGTGTCGTAAAATGTTCATGCATATTAGAGCTAACTAACATGTAGAGATAAGGAAAAAGACATCAAAAGTAGACGGTATACACACACTTACTTGAAGTTGTATGGAAGTAGTATGAAATCCTTGAATGTTTGTTTGTGTAGGAAATTGTATATTTCCGCAAAGGTTTTTTCCGGCGCTAATTGTATCTGTTGTTGGTTAACTACAGATGGATCCATGAAGCCTACATGTAGGTACGCCTCTCGGCGGCATGTCTGAATTAGCATCCTACATGAAATGGAAGATGAAGTTAGTACGGTGACGCACGCCAAAATTTACATGTAGAGATAATAAACGGACACTTACAGAATCCAAGCGTTGATCAGAGAGACGTCCAGGGCATCATGATGGTACACTTCGTATATATCCTTGAAGTCTAGCCACAGCACTTTCTCCCCTTCACCGTGAAAATCTATCGGTTTTACCTTCATGCCGATCATCTCCCTCGAGTTGGCGGATGCCATCATGTACCATTGATGGAATTCGTACATCTTTGTTGATAGCTTCCGTACCATTGAAGGCTTTACTAGAGATTTGCCTAGCTCATAAGTCCACTTCGGCTCAGGGGGCGGTGCAGTTGGCGTCTCGACTTGCCCTATGCATTCATCAAGTCCCAGACTTGTTTCTTCCATGAACTTCAATATATTTGCTTGTTGATCCAAGGGCATTGCTTTTACCCATTGAGCATCTTTTTTTGATAAATGGCTGAGGTCGGGGACTGGACCGCTGGAGGATGATTTTCCTTTCCTTTTATCCTTTTCATCAGCCTTTACTAGAGCCCGTTCATAGTTTGACAAGAGTGGTATCCTTTTCTTGGCTCCTTCCTCCATCCTGATAAAAAAGTTTAAATCTTGCCGACTTACTGGCGGTGGCTCCATCTCCCTTACCTTTTTTAATTCGGCTTGTTTCTTGAACCACTCACTGGCCTCTCGTTGGATTTCTGCCCACTGTTCTTCATGAGACATTGCCTCAAAGCGTTCCTTGCGAGCCACTTCAGGGTCGACCTTTATTTTCTTCTTTCTCTGTCTTTGCTTGGGAGGCGGTGCTCGTGACTTCTTGAGTGGTGCTGCAGGTTCCTTCGAGGGGGCCGCTCTTGGTGCCGGCGACGGTGATCGGGGAGGGGTGTTGTTATTGTCGTCGTCGCTCCCAGCACCAGGATGTGGTGGAGATGGAGACCTTGATATAGATGGAAGAGACGGTCCTGGAGCAGGAGATGCCGGTCTCGAGGTATGAGGAGAAGGTCGCTACTGGGGATCTACGGGGAGCGGTCTTGAGGTCTGAGGAGATGGCTCCATGCGGGGAATAATGATGTAGCGTTTCTTCCATAGAATGATCCCATGAAGCGCATCTGCCAATGTCTTTTCCCCGTCGCCTCCCGGGAAGTCGAGCTCTAGGCCTTCATACTGGGGATCAACTATTTGCTCGACGCAGACGCTGGCGTAGCCTGTTGGAATGTCCATGCCATGACTGCTCTGCCCTGCCAGGGTTGGTAACGCACTCCCGTACGCTACCTGTACATATAGCAGAAGTAAACAAGTTGAACTCCGATCTCGAGGCCTGGATCAATTGACAAGATTGCATAAATATTATGTATAAGTATACCTTAATAGTGAGGTTGCCGACCGGTGCATGCAGCTCACATGAGGTCCGTTGTGTGATGGCATCCACAGGGAACCGTTGCTCCTCCACGGGTAACCTGGGCGTCTGCGCATCGGGGACCCCTGTAGAAGCACAACTGCTCAAGAGGCGTTGAGAAGGGCTGGCGGTGTTAGGATTCGGCAATGCTCCAGATTGGGCCAACTCCGCAACTGCGTGGGCCACCCGCCGATTGATTTCATCCATCATTCTTTGTTCTAGCATCTGCCGCCAGTTCTCCTCGATCTGTTCCTTTCTTCGCTTCCAGCTTCTGTACGAGGCGCTGTCGCCTCGGAAAGCAAACTTCCACGGAACCACCCCGAAGCCCCGGCAACGTCCTGGGTGCTCTGGATTACCGAGGGCCAATGTGAGCTCATCATTTTCTCGGTCCACCCTCAACCTCCCAGCCTTGGAATCTTCAATGTTCTTCATGAGATGTTCGACCTTCTCACGTATTGTGTCATTGAAAATCAGCGTCCCATCCTCTTGGCTTAGGGAGCCTCCATGAGCGTAGTACCAGTTCATTGATCGTTCGGGCCATTCAATAGTTGCAGGTATGATTCCCCGTTCGATCAGGTCTTGTTCCATCTTCCTCCACTTGGGAATTGCTGAGCCATACCCACCTCGCCCCAAATGATGGTGGTAGCCCTTTTGACTAGCATTTGCTGTGTTGGTCGTGATCTTTTTCACACCTTCTTCACTCCTCTTGTATTCAACAAATGCATCCCAGTGGTCCCTCAACTTTGGCCACGCGTTGAAGTCTGGAGTTTTGCCCTTCTTGATGTAGTGGGAGTCCAGCATCTTCTTGAATGTCTGGAATTGAGTAGCCATCTTCTTAAGCGTCCACGCTTTGACATCCTTCTCGCTATATCCTTCGGGGAATGTGAAATGTCTCTTCACGTCTTCCCACAACATATTCTTTTCTGTCTCTGGAAGGGCGTACGGATTATCGCTTCTGCCCTTCCATTCTCTGATGCTGATAGGCACGTTGTCCCGGACGATTGCCCCGATTTGACTCACGTACTTCTTTGCTACTTTCTCGGGAGCAACCGGCCTGCCCTCTTCTGTAACTTCGGTGATGACAAGCCTCCCTTCCATCACCTTTGTACGACCTCGGGTCTTCTGCCCTTGTGTCGATCCGGAGGGCTAACAGTTCAAGATTCGTTAATTAGTACGTAGTAGTAACGGTGGCGTGAAACAATACAAGAATGGTTGTATATACCTCGCCGGAACCTTCCGCCACAGTAAGTTGTTGCTGCGGCTGTTGCTCTTCATTCCCATCGGCGCACATGTTGAGGAACATGTCCGCCTGTGTGCCCTCTTCATCCGTGTATGATAGTGGAACGTTGTCGCCACTACCATCACCAGCGATTATCTGCTCCATGATATACCTTGCGGTCTCATCGTCTGCCATTTCAACTATTGATGGAAACATACATGGAATCATACATGACGGTCATAGAAATCGTCTTAATACAAATTTGTACAAAGTCCTACAAAGTCCGGAATCATACATGTATATAATGAAATCATAAAATAACACGAATCGTACAAAGTCCGGAATATTTACACAAATTTCTATGAATTTTGACGAATTTCTACAAAGTCCGGTGGCCGGAGGCGACGAGGTGGCCGGGGGCCGGGCGCGTCGACGGACGAGGAGGGGATCGAGGAGGGCCGGCCGGGGGACGACGACGGCGCAATGGGGGACGACGACGGCGGCGGCCGGCGAGGGAGGCGGACGGGCGGCGATGGCGGAGAACACGCGGGACTTGCGAAATTTTGGCTAAGTGTGTAACTGGCGGGGGGTAGAAGGGAGTACAGTGCCTTTTAACCCCCCCTTTATCCCGGTTCGTAATGGGACCCGGGACAAAAGAGCCTTTTGTCCCGGGTCCCGTCACCAACCGGGATAAAAGGGGGGGGCCTTTTATCCTGGTTGGTCACGGGACCCGGGATAAAAGGGTACGTTCGGGCGGGGGACGAAACGGACCCTTTTTTCCCGGGTGCCGTTTGCAACCGGGATAAAAGGGGGGCCTTTTGTCCCGGGTGCTGTTAGCACCCGGGACAAAAGGGCTTTTTCCTATTTTTCTTCTCCCCCCTGTTTTTTGGAAATGGATTTAATTTTACCTTTTCACTGCATTTCAGGATGAAAAACAAAACCTTCACAGATTTTGTACATGCAAAAATATATTTAATTAACGAGTAAATTGACAATAAGTATGAAGTAATCATTAATTCTATAGCAACTCATGTAGCCTGTAAAATATTTATTTTACTGCATTGCTGTGATCAAGAAATTATTCAATTAAATTATTTGAATGCGCAGAAAAATCCATGTTAGTATGTGGTTAACAATGTTCATGTATATCTAAAAAATCTTCACCTAACAAATTTAATAACACATGAAATCATACATAGGGTAAATTACAAATTGTATCAATTAATACACAAAGGTCATGTACATTTAACGCATTACAATACAACGTTGTAAAATTTCTTCTTCACGAAAGTTCCTTGATCATGATCGCGGCGTAAGTACGGAGCCTCTTCTTTGGATAGCAGGATGCTTGGATCAACTTCAACGGCGAATGGAGGCATGCCATCAAACAGATCATAATCATCTGATTGGTCTGTTTTATCCTCGACTCCCACGATTTTTCTTTTACCTGGGAGAACTATGTGGCACTTTGGCTCCCATGTCTCTTCTGGATTCCTCTTGGGTTTGCTGCACATGTCTTTCACATAGAACACCTGATGCACATCATTGGCAAGTACGAATGGGTCATCACTGTATCCAGTCTTGCTCAGATCTACTATTGTCATTCCGTACTGATCTTTGGTGACGGCAGTTAGCTTCACCCAATTGCAAAGAAATAGAGGGATGTACAGCGGTCCGTATTCGAGTTCCCATATCTCCTGTATGACACCATAATACGACTCCTTGCTATTATTTCTGTCCATGGCATCTATGCGGACACCACTATTCTGGTTCGTGCTTTTCTGGTCCTGGGCTCTCGTGTAAAATGTGTAACCATTTATCTCATAGCCTTGGAATTTGACGATTGTGGTAGCAGGTCCCCTGGCTAACCAGGCAAGCTGTGGGTGAATCTCAGAGTTACCCATAAGTTGTTGGCGCAACCAGGAGGGAAAAGTTTCCATGTGATGACGGGTAAGCCAAGCATCGGATTTGGTCGGGTTTTTGGAAGCTACCATCTGCCTGTGCTGCTCGATATACGGAGACACAAAGGATGACTGTTGTAGAACAGTGTAGTGTGCCTTGTCGAACAAATCAGTATCATTGCTCAAACTTGATTTCCTTCCAAGGGTGCCCATTCCTCGGAGCCTCCCCTCGTGGCGTGAAGTTGGAACCCCAATCGAGTCAATTGAATCCCAATAAGGTAGCTCCCAAAATATTGACTTTTTCTTCCACATGGGTGCATGTCCGTTATCGTCGTTCGGAACAGGTTGGCTACCAAGTCCCTTTCCGAAGACTACATATACATCCTTCATCATCTCGAACACACGCTTTCCATTACGGTGTGCAGGTTTTTTACGATGGTCTGGCATCCCTTTGAAATACATCCTGCTCTTTCTCAGCTGGTGGTGAGCAGGGAGAAATCGACGATGATCCATATAGACGACCTTCTTACAGTGCTTCAAGTATATGCTGTCTGTGTCGTCTAAACAGTGGGTGCATGCCCGATATCCCTTATTTGTCTGTCCTGAAAGGTTACTCAATGCAGGCCAATCGTTGATGGTTACGAACAACAGTGCTCGTAGATTAAAGATCTCTTGTCTATCCTCATCCCACACACGTACACCTTCTTCCTTCCAGAGCTGTAAAAGGTCATCAACCAACGGCCTTAGGTACACGTCAATGTCGTTGCCGGGTTGTTTTGGGCCTTGGATAAGCGCCGGCATCATAATGAACTTCCGCTTCATGCACAGCTAAGGAGGAAGGTTGAACATACAAAGGGTCACAGGCCAAGTACTATGACCACTACTCAACTCACCGAATGGATTGAATCCATCAGTGCTTAAACCAAACCTTATGTTCCTTGCTTCACTTTCAAAGTCTGGGAATGTTCTATCAATTGATCTCCACTGTGCCCCATCTGCGGGGTGTCTCAGCATCTCATCTTCCTTACGGTATTCTTTGTGCCATCGCATCAACTTAGCATTCGCCTTGTTCCTGAACAAGCGCTTCAAGCGTGGTATTATAGGGAAATACCACATCACCTTCGCGGGAACTCTCTTCTTGGGAGACTGCCCCTCGACATCACCAGGATCATCTCGCCTGATCTTATACCGCAGGGCTTCGCAGATGGGACAAGCATCCAATTTCTCGTATTCATCACCACGATAGAGGATACAGTCATTAGGGCATGCGTGTATCTTCTGAACATCCAATCCGAGAGGGCAAATAATCTATTTAGCTTCATATGTTGTGGACGGTAATTCATTATTCTTGGGGAGAATCTTTTTGACAATGTTCAACATCCCCTGAAATGCCTTATCGGACACACCATTTTTTGCCTTCCATTGCACAAATTCTAGTGTCGTACCTAGTTTTTTATGGCCCTGCTGGCAACCTGGGTACAACAATTTTTGGTGATCATCTATCATGCGCTGCAACTTTGCTGCTTCCTTCTTAGTTTCGCAATCTCTGTATGCATCTCGTATCACCTGACCAAGGTCATCAGTAGGGTCATTTTCTGCAAACTCATCTTCATCAGCCTCGCCCATTGTAGTACCTGCAAAAGCTTGGCCTGCAACCCAGTCCAGAATGGTGTCATCTTCCTCCTCCTCCTCGCCATCTTCCATTACAACCCCTAGTTCACCGTGCTTGGTCCAAACCAAATAGTTAGGCATGAAACCGTATTTAAACAAGTGGCTGTGAATAGTCCCCCAGAAATCCTTTGAATACTCCTTCCTGTTATTGCATTGGAAGCATGGACAACATACGAACCCATTCTCTGGCTTGTTCGCTTTTGCCACTTCGAGAAAATAATGCAAGCCATCAATAAACACCTTGCTCCGCCTGTCTGCATTATACATCCATTGCCGGTCCATCTGCATCGTATTACGCATGAAAATGGATTACACTTGACAATGGATTACGCGTGAAAATCGATTAAAGATCCAAACAACATGGTACAATACAACAACATGAAGATCCAAATACACATATTTAAATTAAAGTCCCAAACAACATTATACAATACAACAAGCCATCCACTGGTTATTATCAAGGAGGATTTTAAGCATCCTTGGACGGTGAAGACGAAGGTTCCGCTGACCCAACCTCATCCTTAGGTTTATTTGTGCTGCCTGAAACGGTAGTACTAAGTGGACGTAAAACACCCGGGACTGAGGGTGGAGCATAACGACCACCAAAAGGAGGTTCCTGACCCGCGGCAACAGCTTCTTCATGACGTTGCTGCAAATAACGAAGCATTGCTTTTTCTAGCGCGCTCTTTTTCTTCGGCTTATGCTGAGGGCCAAATATGATTGGAACCTTGCCATAATAGGAACCACGATCGCCCCCACCATCGCCACTTCCTCCAGTAGCAGAAGCCATCTATGTACAAAAATTATTATCTTAACACTGCATAAGTTGTTCAACTTGAAGACCGTGATCATCTCGCGAGGATGTCCTCAACTGGGCGGCACCGCACTTCGTCATTAAAGAGGTTAGATGCTACGGAAAAGGGGACACGGTCACGATGTCCGTATCCACTCTTTCTCGTAGAATCGAACCTCCTTCTTGACATACGTTGCTGCTCGGCGGAGAACATCCTCGGCGAGATGAACACGGTATGCAAGTTCAACAAGTAGCAGAAGTCATCTATGTACAAAAATTCTTTCCTTACCACTACAGAAGTTGTTGAACTTGAAGACCGTGTTCATTTCGCGAGGATGTCCTCAGCTAGGCGGCACCGCACTTCGTCATGAAAGAGGTTAGATGCTACGTAAAAGGGGACACGGTCACGATATCCATATCCACTCTTTCTCGTAGAATCGAACCTCCTTCTTGACATACATTGCTACTCGGCGGAGAACATCGTCGCAGAAATGAACACGGTATGCAAGTTCAACAAGTATATGGATTTAAAAAACCATATTGAATTTGATAAGATAAACCGTCTAGACAAGGTAGCATCATTTTTAAACCACTGAAATAATGCATACTATATATGACACATCAATCTCCCTCACATTCTAGCTCAAAATACCTCTCCATTTTTCTACTTCATCATCACATTGTAGCAAATAATCTTTCCATCTCCAAAGCATAAATCAAAGCATAACACAAAGATGAAGTAGCAAACCTTCGCAGCACTTGTTGGCTGAGTCAAATTCCCATGAAAATGAGGGAAAAAACTTCGGGCAGCACCTCCCTTGCTTGGGCACCACCGGAGAGTAGGTGAAGCTCAGCTCTCTATCAATGTGCTGGACTGGCTCGGGCTGGAGGAAGAAGAAAGTCTCTGTCTCGGGATATAGTGTGGGATGAGTTTTTATCCCGATTAAAAACTCCAACCGAGACAAAAGGAAACACCTTTTGTCCTGGTTGGAAGTTTATCCCGGTTGGAGGATCCAACCGGGATAAAAGGGAGCGGAGGCCCAGACCCTCGAACTACAGCAGAGGGGGGGGGTGCAAGGCTGGGCTTTGATGGACGTAG